>NC_135237.1:300402560-300703560 GCF_051348905.1 Ranitomeya variabilis | reverse complement strand
CGGTATAAACGCCTCCCCCAAAAGAAATTCATGAATAGCTGGTTTTTGATCACTCTGCCTCACAAAAATCGGAATAAAAAGCGATCAAAAAATGTCACGTGTCCGAAAATGTTACCAATAAAAACGTCAACTCGTCCCGCAAAAAACAAGATCTCACATGACTCTGTGGACTCAAATATGGAAAAATTACAGCTCTCAAAATGTGGTAACGCAAAAAATATTTTTTTGCAATGAAAAGCGTCTTTCAGTTTGTGACAGCTGCCAATCATAAAAATCCGCTAAATAACCCGCTATAAAAGTAAATCAAACCCCCCTTCATCACCCCCTTAGTTAGGGAAAAATAAAAAAAATTAAAAAATGTATTTATTTCCATTTTCCCATTAGGGTTAGGGCTAGAGTTAGGACTAGAGTTAGGGCTAGGGTTAGGGTTAGGGCAAGGGTTAGGGCTAGGGTTAGGGCTAGGGTTGGGGCTAGGGTTAGGGCTAGGGTTAGGGCTAGGGTTGGGGCTAGGGTTAGGGCTATGGTTAGGGTTGGGGCTAGGGTTGGGGCTAGGGTTAGGGCTAGGGTTAGGGCTAGGGTTAGGGCTAGTGTTACGGCTAGTGTTAGGGCTAGTGATAGGGCTAGGGTTATTGCTAGGGTTAGGGTTAGGGTTAGGGCTAGGGTTGGGGCTAGGGTTGGGGCTACAGTTAGGGTTGGGGCTAAAGATAGGGTTAGGGTTTGGATTACATTTACGGTTGGGAATAGGGTTGGGTGTGTCTGGGTTAGAGGAGTGGTTAGGGTTACTGTTGGGATTAGGGTAAGGGGTGTGTTTGGATTAGGGTTTCAGTTATAATTGGGGGGTTTCCACTGTTTAGGCACATCAGGGGCTCTCCAAACGGGACATGGCATCCGATCTGAATTCCAGCCAATTCTGCGTTGAAAAAGGAAAACAGTGCTCCTTCCCTTCAGAGCTCTCCCGTGTGCCCAAACAGGGGTTTACCCCAACATATGGGGTATCAGCGTACTCAGGACAAATTGGACATCATCTTTTGGGGTCCAATTTATCCTGCTACCCTTGGGAAAAAACTTGGGGCTAAAAAATCATTTTTGTGAAAAAAAAAAGAAATTTTATTTTCATGGCTCTGCGTTATAAACTGTAGTGAAACACTTGGGGGTTCAAAGTTCTCACAACACATCTAGATAAGTTCCTTGGGGGGGTCTAGTTTCCAATATGGGGTCACTTTTGGGGGGTTTGTACTGTTTGGGTACATCAGGGGCTCTGCAAATGCAACGTGACGCCTGCAGACCAATCCATTTAAGTCTGCATTCCAAATGGCGCTCCTTCCCTTCCGAGCTCTGTCATGCGCCCAAACAGTGATTCCCCCCCACATATGGGGTATCAGCGTACTCAGGACAAATTGAACAACAACTTTTGGGGTCCAATTTATCCTGATACCCTTGTGAAAATACAAAACTGGGGGCTAAAAAATCATTTTTGTGAAAAAAAAAAAGAATTTATTTTCACGGCTCTGCGTTATAAACTGTAGTGAAACACTTGGGGGTTCAAAGTTCTCACAACACATCTAGATAAGTTCCTTGGGGGGTCTAGTTTCCAATATGGGGTCACTTTTGGGGGGTTTGTACTGTTTGGGTACATCAGGGGCTCTGCAAATGCAACGTGACGCCTGCAGACCAATCCATTTAAGTATGCATTCCAAATGGCGCTCCTTCCCTTCCGAGCTCTGTCATGCGCCCAAACAGTGGTTCCCCCCCACATATGGGGTATCAGCGTACTCAGGACAAATTGGACAACAATGTTTGGGGTCCAATTTATCCTGATACCCTTGTGAAAATACAAAACTGGGGGCTAAAAATCATTTTTGTGAAAAAAAAAAGAATTTTTATTTTCACGGCTCTGCGTTATAAACTGTAGTGAAACACTTGGGGGTTCAAAGGTATCAAAACACATCTAGATAAGTTCCTTAGGGGGTCTACTTTCCAAAATGGTGTCACTTGTGGGGGTTTTTAATGTTTAGGCACATCAGGGGCTCTCCAAACGCAACATGGCATCCCATCTTAATTCCAGTCAATTTTGCATTGAAAAGTAAAATAGCGCTCCTTCCCTTCCGAGCTCTGCTATGCACCCAAACAGTGGTTTACCCCCACATATGGGGTATCGTCGTACTCAGGACAAATTGCACAACAACTTTTGTGGTCTAATTTCTTCTCTTACCCTTGGGGAAATAAAAAAATGGGGGTGAAAAGATCATTTTTGTGAAAAAATATGATTTTTTATTTTTACGGCTCTGCATTATAAACTTCTGTGAAGCACTTGTTGGGTCAAAGTGCTCAACACACATCTAGATAAGTTCCTTAAGGGGTCTACTTTCCAAAATGGTGTCACTTGTGGGGGGTTTCAATGTTTAGGCACATCAGGGGCTCTCCAAACGCAACATGGCGTCCCATCTCAATTCCAGTCAATTTTGCATTGAAAAGTCAAATGGCGCTCCTTCCCTTCCGAGCTCTGCCCTGCGCCCAAACAATGGTTTACACCCACATATGGGGTATCAGCGTACTCAGGACAAATTGCACAACAATTTTTGGGGTCCAATTTCTTCTCTTACCCTTGGGAAAATAAAAAATTGGGGGCGAAAAGATCATTTTTGTGAAAAAATATGATTTTTTATTTTTACGGCTCTGCATTATAAACTTCTGTGAAGCACTTGTTGGGTCAAAGTGCTCACCACACATCTAGATAAGATCCTTAGGGGGTCTACTTTCCAAAATGGTGTCACTTGTGGGGGTTTCAATGTTTAGGCACATCAGGGGCTCTCCAAATGCAACATGGCGTCCCATCTCAATTCCAGTCAATTTTGCATTGAAAAGTCAAATGGCGCTCCTTTCCTTCCGAGCTCTGCCATGCGCCCAAACAGTGGTTTACCCCCACATTTAGGGTATCAGCGTACTCAGGACAAATTGTACAACAAATGTTGGGGTCTATTTTCTCCTGTTACCCTTGGTAAAATAAAACAAATTGGAGCTGAAATAAATTTTGTGTGAAAAAAAGTTAAATGTTTATTTTTATTTAAACATTCCAAAAATTCCTGTGAAACACCTGAAGGGTTAATAAACTTCTTGAAAGTGGTTTTGAGTACCTTGAGGGGTGCAGTTTTTAGAATGGTGTCACACTTGGGTATTTTCTATCATATAGACCCGTCAAAATGACTTCAAATGAGATGTGGTCCCTAAAAAAAAATGGTGTTGTAAAAATGAGAAATTGCTGGTCAATTTTTAACCCTTATAACTCCGTCACAAAAAAAATTTTGGTTCCAAAATTGTGCTGATGTAAAGTAGACATGTGGGTAATGTTACTTATTAAGTATTTTGCGTGACATATGTCTGTGATTTAAGGGCATAAAAATTCAAAGTTGGAAAATTGCGAAATTTTCAAAATTTTCGCCAAATATTCATTTTTTTCACAAATAAATGCAAGTTATACCGAAGAAATTTTACCACTGTCATGAAGTACAATGTCTCGAGAAAACAGTGTCAGAATCGCCAAGATCCGTTGAAGCGTTCCAGAGTTATAACCTCATAAAGGGACAGTGGTCAGAATTGTAAAAATTGGCCCGGTCATTAACGTGCAAACCACCCTTGGGGGTGAAGGGGTTAAATGTGAAAAAGAGGGGATTTGTCCGGGAGTGTTTTGCACAATTAAAGGACTTTTTCTGTTTGTGTATTTCTTACTTTTGACTATGGGGCTAGTAATAGGGTTGTATAATGGACACCTCTCCAGTAATAACCCCTGGGCTTGATGTCAGAGGACATAAAACAGCTGAAATCATGAGTAAGAGTTATGAGTAAAACTGCTTAGTGCAGTCGAAACGTGTTGACTGGGACAAGCCGAGGCTAAGAGCCAGAATGGCTCTAATTGATGTGACATATATTCTGGTGCTTTTGTGTTTTCATTGGCTGTAAGCCATAATCATCAACATTAACAGAAATAAACACTCGAAATAGATCACTTTGTTTGTAATACTCAATATAATATATGAGTTTCACTTTTTGTATTGACAAACTGAAATAAATAAACTTTTTGATGATATTCTAATTTTGTGAGAAGCACAGGTAGTCTTGGCTTGGCCAGCATACTATTTTGTTACATTTGAATCTAAATATTTAGCCTTTGACACAGGCATCAATAATCAAGTGTGCCCTTGCATATTAAAATACAGGGATAGGACAGCGCATTGAAACTTTGCCTCATGTAGAGGAAATGCCTAGCTGCAACTTTAATTATAATGGTAATTAAAAATTCAACCTTATTTTATTTACCAGTAATACATTTGACTGCCTAATAACGGCAGCATAATTGGCAGTAGAATAGTTCATACTGTACATAGAGGATAGAGTAGGAGTTTGTAATTCTATTATTTGCTTACCCTACAGGGAGAAGTATCCATGGCTATTAAATTCTTTTTAGAAATTAAATGGATAATCTAATTTGCATACTGACAGCTCTATTGTGATGCTTGAGAGCGAATGATTTATGAAGCTAAAATATGCAGAGCACCCACAGGGCAACCTAAGTGTAAAGTTGTACACAGTGAAATAACAGCAAGTAAACTTTAGAGATATTGCAAATACTGTATGTCATTAACTGTTCGTCATTAATATATGAGGGCAGAGAGTATATAAATGAAAAGGATCTGCAGGCACATTAAATATCAGGGTTGTGAACTTTTCAAGCAAGCTTTACTGACAATCCTTTAAAAATGTGCTGACAAATCATCTTTCTAATTACATGTCTCCGGCAATCTGTTGAAATTATACAGTCTATAAAAAAAGGATTGAGTAGAATGTAGAGGAAAAGGGGAACTCGAGAGCTTTATTTTATGTTGTGATTCCACTATCAGCAGGGTGTCATATTGTCGTACATAAAGAATTTGAATTATAGTTTAAATTTAAATGCTAAATATGATTGTTTTGTATCTATTATTGTATTACTGAAAGATTCAGAAGACAGGGTACATAGTGCTTGTAAACCTCAATAAGGGTGTCTCTCATTAATCCCATCTGAACTGTGGATGTACCCCGTACATCATTCAAAGGATTAACTTTCTGACCTTGGACGTATGGGGTACACGATGGCGATTTTGCACGCATTGGAGATGTGCCACTGAGTATTCAGGCAACATCATAGCTGACACCCAGCTTTCACTGCCAAGAGTGGTGCAAGCATAATATCATTGCGAGGGCCCAATCATTGCTATGGTGATCAAGCTTTTTAGACCATGCTCATTGGTCACCGTCATTTTTGATGATCAGTCAAGCTAAAGCAGACAACTGGGGGCTAGTATTCTCAGACTGGTAAGAAGCCATGGATATTGGCCCTTCCCTGCCTAAAAATAGCACCCAAGCAGCCGCCCCAGAAAAAGTGCAGCAAATTGTTGCCCAGATCTGGCACTTTGTCCAGCTTTTCCTACTTGCCCTGGTGCGGTTGAAAATGAGGTAATTGTTGTGGAGTTGATGCCAGCTTTGTATTGTCAGTTGACATCAAGCCCACAAGTTATTAAAAGAGCGGCATGTATAATACGCCCCCATTGGTAACCCCATAGTCAGATTGTAATAAAGACAAAGGAACAATTTATTCCTTTATTTGAAATAAACGTACAGACTGTTTTATTTGAAATAAAAACTCCCCCACCCTCTTTTGCCCATTTATGCTCCAAAAAGGAGCACCATATTCCTCACCTGTCAGACAAAAAGACAATTCATATCTGTCCAGTGATGATTCGGATGGTTTGGAGAGCAGTCACATCAATGATGCAACCGCTCTCCCCACCAGCCACAACAAACTCTGCTTGTGACTCCCGGTAACCATAATGAAGTTATGACTTTTTTCTTGCTGTGTCTTTATTAAAATATGACTATGGAGTTAGTAATGGAGGTGTCTTTTAGACCAGTCTCTATTACTAACCTGTGGGCTTGATGTCAGCTGACATTACAAAGCTGACATCAACCCCACAACTATTACCCCATTTGCAGCGGCACCAGGACAAGTGGCAAGAGCAGAGTCTAAGAGCCAGAAATGGCGCACCTAATGGATGTGCCATTTTGGGGGCTGCTGAGAGATGATGTTCTTAGTCTGGGAGGGGGCCAAGGGGGCCAATAAAGGCCAGCTGATGAATACTCTCATCATCGTATGCCTGCTCTCACTGCTATCAGTGAGAGCAGACATACATTGATGAGAGTAGTACTTTTATCAGCTAGCACCTGTGACAGTATATCTCCCTTTATACACCAATGGTTCTATGGATAACTCTTTTAGGAAGCAATTTTGATATCCCCTTAAAAGACTAGGTGGGTCTATTGTACTTGCTTAGCATCTTTATAAGAGTATTGTCGCACTGGCGTAGATTATCTTTTTTGAGAGAATAGGGACGATTATGCTAATGACACCTGGATCATTCTCTGTCAGTGTGCTTCAATTCTCTCTCATGAATTTCAGCGCAGGTGCAGAGAAGATGGAGAACATCATTTCCCCATCTTTTCCATTGACTCAGTGAACGTACAACGAATTACATCTAAGTGCAGTCCGATGTTTCACTTTCACCCATAGGCTTGAATGTGTTGAGTAAGTGCACTCCGATTCAGATGCACTCACAGCATGCAGTGATTATTTCCTCATGCCGAATTAGCATGGGAAAATAATCGGAGCTCTGCACTTCCCCATAGTATAACATTGGGCCAAGTGCTATCTGATAAAACTTCACAGATCTGCACTGTCCCATAGTATAATATTGGGCAGAGTGCTATCTGACAAAACATCAAATAGCACTCAGCCATGTTATACAGCAGTGTGAGCGAACCCTTAAATTGAGCACTGTCAGTAGCGTTTGTTATCCATATATAGCAGAAGAAATAATTGTGTTGTGTCCAAATCTACTAATTTTAACAATGCACTTTTCTGCCTATATTCCTGCATTGATTAGTTTTTTGTTTTATTTGTATGGTTTGCGGCTGCAAATACATTTTATATAACATTTATTAAAAGTTATGTTATAAATATCACTCATAACACTGGTCAACGCAATTTTTCTGGCAAAAGGTTTTAAAACATATTTTAAGTCAATTTTGGCTGCTGATTATGAATGTGAACTCAGTTTTTGGCTATCACTTCAGGATTTCGAGATATTTTCAATTTTTGATGAAAATTATTCCTAATGTTTTATGATAAAAACACATGATTTTTGATACTACATTTTGTATATTTTTAATCAAGGAATAACAAAGATTACAAAGTCTATGTACAGCAAATCAAATATACTTACAGAATTAAATTACAAAATATAAAAACTCATATATATGGCACGCAGATGAATGACAAATGGCAGTTATTTGAACTTTCTTTTCTTGGCTGATCTGTGATGTACAGCTTCTGGGTTGTCTCTCATCAAGCTCCAGCAATAGTTAGCCATCATATGTGAGTCCCACCGGCCTTGATACCATTCTTCCTTTGTTTTAATGTCCTGATGAAAACGCTCCCCTTTGTTCCTCGCTCACATCCCCAAGGTTCTCTGGAAAAAAGTCCAAATGGCTTTGTAAATAGTGAATCTTGACACTCATTCTACATCCAAGATTTTGCAGACTTATTAGTAGCTCTTCCACAATCTCTTCATAGTTGTCTACTTTATAATTCCGTAGAAAATTCTGCACCACATTACAAAATGCATTCCAAGCTCTTGCTTCTGTCTCATTCATTGATGTGATAAAATTT
This sequence comes from Ranitomeya variabilis, assembly GCF_051348905.1. Taxonomy (NCBI): domain Eukaryota; kingdom Metazoa; phylum Chordata; class Amphibia; order Anura; family Dendrobatidae; genus Ranitomeya; species Ranitomeya variabilis. Next base: position 300,695,801 of record NC_135237.1, on the reverse strand, counting down.
GGGTCTCTCATAAGTGTTGTTATTTGAGGTCCATCAAATATTCCAGCCTTTTTCTTCTCTTCACTAAGACCAGGAAAAGTTGAACATATATAGTTAAAGCATTCTCCACTGTGATTGAGAGCTTTGACGAACTGCTTCATCAATCCAAGTTTTATGTGTAAGGGAGGAAAGACAATGTCCTTCCTATCCACTAGAGGATCATGGATGACATTCTTATCGCCAGATGCCAAACTCTGTCGCTGAGGCCATTCCCTTTTCACCCAATGCTCTGCTGTAGCTCTACTGTCCCAGTAGCAGAGAAAACAAGGGTGTTATCATAACAAATGGGAATTATGCATGTTCAAAGAAAACAAAGATATTATCACATTTATTGGGAGACTAAATGAAAACTAAATTTACCTTAGTGAACCGTATAAACCGGCACTTTTCATACACTACTTATATTTATCATGGAATTCATGAAAATGGGCTATATATCTATAGCACAAAAACATGATGTGATAGAGAAATTATAATATCAGATTTGAATTCAGCACCCTCAAATTAGTGTAAAATTGTTCTTAAAGTCCATGCCAGAATTTTTTATTTTTTTTGTAGACCAGTGTAATTTACTGAAATACTAGTCCATAGAGTTGACTTCTTAATTGACTGGAATTTTGTGGCAGACCTGCTTCAACATCATTTCTACGTCATCTAAGAAATGACTGTCGATTAGAGATGAGCGAACATGTTCAGAAAATGGTCGCCAAACATAAATTTGGCACAAATATGGCACATACGGATTCGTGATCAGAAACACTAGCATTTTTTCTTAAAATCGGAAACAGTTGGTAAAATTTGGTGAATGTGCAGGAAAATAATTAAATGGATAGATTAATAGATAGATAGATAAAACGCAGGCAATTCATCTGCCGCCTACAATAAAATCACAGCAGGACCCAACAGAAATAAATAGATGGATTACACACAGTATATACACATAGAATAGATAGATATACAGTACAGACCAAAAGTTTGGACACACCTTCTCATTTAAAGATTTTTCTGTATTTTCATGACTATGAAAATTGTACATTCACACTGAAGGCATCAAAACTATAAATTAACACATGTGGAATTATATACTTAACAAAAAAGTATGAAACAACTGAAAATATGTCTTATATTCTAGGTTCTTCAAAGTAGCCACCTTTTGCTTTGATGACTGCTTTGCACACTTTTGGCATTCTCTTGATGAGCTTCAAGAGGTAGTCACCGGAAATGGTTTTCACTTCACAGGTGTGCCCTGTCAGGTTTATTAAATGGGATTTATTGCCTTATAAATGGGGTTGGGACCATCAGTTGTGTTGTGCAGAAGTCTGGTGGATACACAGCTGATAGTCCTATACTGAATAGACTGTTAGAATTTGTATTATGGCAAGAAAAAAGCAGCTAAGTAAAAGAAAAACAAAGTGTACCTATACCTAAAAAAGAAAAAATATTATAGACTTGACAGTAAAAAGAGCAAGATAATGGTACTAGTGCCCTTATATTACCTTACCTTATATACCTTATATTAGTGATAGGGACCTTGTATGGTCCCTATCACTAATATCTTGCATCACCATGTGCTCAACCAGGCCTCTTTGAACTGAGGAATTGAAAGAATACAAGGCATAGCTCCCTTCATGTGACCGCAGACTTGTGAATCCTCACATCCTGTAACTCACAATGAGCAATGCCACGTACGTCCAATCAGAATGTGAATAGAAGTATGCATATCACATGACTGCTCAGTCTCGCTGCCGGAATGGGAGAACCCTCACAGCACAACAATAACTGCAAACATTTGTGAGAAGCCTGAACAATTCCTTTGAAACCTAGTCTGGGAATAATGGGAGGATAAGGTTGTTGAGTCCAATGAGTTCAAAGCTACTATACATATCTTTTTAAGTGTAGCTCCTATAAAAGTAACGTTATTGAGATTTCATCTGAAACATTTTTATTCTAATGCTAGTCAAAAGTAGTCTGTTCTACTGTTACATAGTATTAGCAGCTTTCACAGCACACCAGTACCAATTCCAGGAGATGTGTAGATTTATTGCATTTACAGATTATTTTCCATCTGCAAAGTAGTTCCATTGGGACCCTGTTTTATAACATCTTTTGCTTATTAACCCATGTGAGCTGGACTGTGTAAATTGCATCTGTTCATTACCATTTTTCTACATATTTACAATTGTGCTTTTTTCCAGGCAATTAATTTCATTTGACAACAGTTTATTCGATATTAACTAAGTATAAAAGACAACTTTCTGACAATTTGTAACAGATTTCTACAGTAAATTCTGGCAGTAGCAGAGTGAGGAGTATCATATACAGAATTACAAATAATGCACAATGTAATTACAAAACTGCATTCAGATGAAAATGTATTAATGCACCATACAGTGAAAAAATAAAGGATCATTGAACCTAGTGCATATGTAGCTTGACTTTTTCCCTTCATGTCCTTCCATCAATGTCTACTTCACAGAATATTATCACTTGTTCCAAAATGAAAAAAAAGACAAACAACAAATGAAAATTCAATTTTTTATAGCTGTTTTAAGTGTTTTGCAACATTTCAGTAGTATTCATTTTTATTGCTATTATTAGCATGTAAAATACTTGCCCCAGTACACTACCCTGATATTACTGTTAAATTTAGGTGAACTCGTTACTGGATATCATTTTTGTAGTATGCATGTATTTTTCAAATACAAAAAAGCTATTTAACCCATTCCTAATATTTTACATATATATACTCCACAAGTCAGATGTGGGTGTATGAAGCAGGCTCAGGAGTTGAGACCCCCATAAAAGGTAGGTGCCGGCTAAAGCTGCAACCAAACCTAGCTCTGATAGCTCCTGTTTAACTTGTTAAACACAACTGTCAATGTCAGACAACAGCAGTTAGATGGTGCAATTTTGTAGCTCAATTATTACAGCACCCATGATGTGAACGCAGGACATTAACGCATTGTCATGAAAGTCACTGGCCTACAGAGGGAACCCATCACTGCCATTTTGATGATCCTTTGAAAGATCAATCATTTATAGAAGACTAGTAGTTTTGATGCAATTACTCATATGTAATACAAGCTATTAATTAATATCAGGGTTAAAATCACAAAGGGCTCTAAAAAAAATTAAGTAAATATTTATTAAAACAATTTTGAAAATATTGCAAAGTAAATCTTAATATATACTTAACTTGTAATGTCTTCACATCCTGTTCTGTCCAGATGTGTCAGGATCCCAGAATTCCAAGCGGTGGAAGTTCATCGACCTCCATATTAGGACACCCAAGTGATGGGTGTCTCAATATGGAAACTGCTGGTGGTACCAGCCTCTTGCGCGATAGCACCAGCAGAACACCGTCGCACCACACAAACACACAGCATACGCCGTACGCAGCACACACACACTGTATACGCAGTATGCAGCCTCTTGCACGGTACCACCAGCGGAACACCGTCGTGAACACACCACCAAACGATTCACTGACCACCGCCATCTTTGTACAGGAGGAGTACATGTGCAGCTTTAATGTGACCGCCGCTATCTGTCTGCACAAAGACAATACTGACATTACAGCAGGGGATCACAAAGGATTTATTTTGTCAGGTAAAGTATTTCACTGTTTTTAAGCAATATTTTACGTCACAAAATGTATCCTCTACAATCCCCTGCTGTAATGTCAGAATTGTCTTTTGCTTTCTTCCTTGCCCAGGAGCTGTGGTATGTTTTGTACATGGTCAGCCACAGACAATTTTTAAAATGAGCTTTTGTTCATGGGAAAACTCCTTTAAAAAGCAAATATCAGCGTCAACATGGCTCCTGTTAAAAAGTACGCCAATGTCAAAGAAGAGGACACAGATGGGAGAAGTCAGCATATGGGGAAAGAGAGTGGATAGGTTGGTGAGCACATGGGGGGTAGAGATTCTCAACGCTACAAAACCTGCCCCCATCATGACATTACCGCCCTCCCAATGCGATAGCATCGGGCCTCCATCTAGTACAAATATAAAGATAAAGACTTAAGGTACCTTCACACGAAACGACTTTGTAACGATATCGCTAGCGATCCGTGACGTTGCAGCGTCCTGGCTAGAGATATCGTTTAGTTTGACACGCAGCAGCAATCAGGATCCTGCTGTGATGTCGCTGGTCGCTGAATAAAGTTCAGAACTTTATTTGGTCGTCCGATCGCCGTGTATCGTTGTGTTTGACAGCAAAAGCAATGATACCAGCGATGTTTTACACTGGTAACCAGGGTAAACATCGGGTTACTAAGCGCAGGGCCGCGCTTAGTAACCCGATGTATACCCTGGTTACCAGAGTAAAATGTAAAAAAAACAAACAGTACATACTCACCTTCGTGTCCCCCGACATCCGCTTCCCACACTGACTGAGCGCCGCAAAGTGAAAGTGAAAGCACAGCACAGCGGTGACATCACTGCTGTGCCCTGCTACTGCCGGCGCTCACACAGTGCAGGAAGCGGAAGCCGGGGGACGCATGTAAGTATGTACCGTTTGTTTTTTTACATTTTACGCTGGTAACCAGGGTAAACATCGGGTTACTAAGCACGGCCCTGCGCTTAGCAACCCGATGTTTACCCTGGTTACCCGGGGACCTCGGCATCGTTGGTCGCTGGAGAGCTGTCTGTGTGACAGCTCTCCAGCGATCAAACAGCGACGCTGCAGCGATCGGCATCGTTGTCACTATCGCTGCAGCGTCGCTTCGTGTGAAGGTACCTTTACTGTAAATCACTTTCCCCAACTCAAAGATAAAGAAATGTAAACATTATAAAATAAAAATATTTGATAGGGTCATATCCATAAACATTAGTTAAATTGTAAATGTAAAAAGAGAAAAAGAAATCAAAATGACAAATTATGTTTTGCAGATGCCACAATCCTCTCTTAAAATGCAAAAAAAAGCATCTTGTATACTCCAAAATGGTAACCATAAAAATAACAAGCTTACAGAAGGTTGAACAATGGAAGTATTAAAAAGTCAATATCAAAACTTTATTTTTTAGAAAGTTATGAATATTTTTAACTACTACATTAAAGAAGCCTTAAATACCAAGATAGGTTATTACACTTGGGGCAATTTAGTTTGGAAAAACGAAGGCTAAGGGGTGATCTTATGTTATTGTATAAATATATGAGGGGACAGTACAAAGACCTTTCTGATGATCTTTTTAATCATAGACCTGAGACAGGGACAAGGGGGCATCCTCTACATCAGGAGGAAAGAAGGTTTAAGCATAATATCAGACGCAGATTCTTTACTGTAAGAGCAGTGAGACTATGGAACTCTCTGACGTATGATGTTGTAATGAGTGATTCATTACTTAAATTTAAGAGGGGACTGGATGCCTTTCTTGAAAAGTATAATGTTACAGGTTATATATACTAGATTCCTTGATAGGGTGTTGATCCAGGGAACTAGTCTGCTTGCCGTATGTGGAGTCGGGAAGGAATTTTTTTCCCCAATGTGGAGCTTACTCTTTGCCACATGGGTTTTTTTTTGTCTTCCTCTGGATCAACATGTTAGGGCATGTTAGGTTAGGCTATGGGTTGAGCTAGATGAACTTAACCCCTTCACCCCCAAGGGTGGTTTGCACGTTAATGACCGGGCCAATTTTTACAATTCTGACCACTGTCCCTTTATGAGGTTATAACTCTGGAGCGCTTCAACGGATCTTGGCGATTCTGACACTGTTTTCTCGTGACATATTGTTCTTCATGATAGTGGTAAAATTTCTTTGATATTACCTGCGTTTATTTTTAAAAAAATGGAAATTTGGCGAAAATTTTGAAAATTTTGCAATTTTCCAACTTTGAATTTTTATGCCCTTAAATAACAGAGATATGTAACACAAAATACTTAATAAGTAACATTACCCACATGTCTACTTTACATCAGCACAATTTTGGAACCAAAATTTTTTTTTGTTAGGGAGTTATAAGGGTTAAAAGTTGACCAGCAATTTCTCATTTTTACAACACCATTTTTTTTTAGGGACCACATCTCATTTGAAGTCATTTTGAGGGGTCTATATGATAGAAAATACCCAAGTGTGACACCATTCTAAAAACTGCACCCCTCAAGGTGCTCAAAACCATATTCAAGAAGTTTGTTAACCCTTCTGGTGCTTCACAGGAATTTTTGGAATGTTTAAATAAAAATGAACATTTAACTTTTTTTCACAAAAAATTTACTTCAGCTCCAATTTGTTTTATTTTACCAAGGGTAACAGGAGAAAATGGACCCCAAAAGTTGTTGTACAATTTGTCCTGAGTACGCCGATACCCCATATGTGGGGGTAAACCACTGTTTGGGCACATGACAGAGCTCGGAAGCGAAGGAGCGCCATTTGACTTTTCAATGCAAAATTGACTGGAATTGAGATGGGACGCCATGTTGCGTTTGGGGAGCCCCTGATGTGCCTAATCATTGAAACCCCCCACAAGTGACACCATTTTGGAAAGTAGACCCCCTAAGGAACTTATTTAGAGGTGTGGTGAGTAGTGTTGAGCATTCCGATACCGCAAGTATCGGGTATCGGCCGATACTTGCGGTATCGGAATTCCGATACCGGGATTCCGATACTTGGCGCGTATCGGATACCGGAATCGGAAGTTCCATGATTCAAAATTCAGAAATTCAGCCAATGAGAAAGATTCCAAGTGTGGGCACATCCTGTTTAGCATGGAGGGCATGAAACTACTGGCAAGGCTGTGATTGGCTGCTTAAATGATGTCATGATGCAGTTTAAAAGTCGCTGGCGCCATTTTGCGATCACTCTGCTGTGAATTCAGTTAGTGACAGGATGCTGTTTGCTGACTGAGGGACAGTTTAGAGATAGCGATTTGCTTCTTTGTGCTTTCCAAAGGCTAATTTAGCAACCGCTGTGTTCACCTACTAATCACCTTCCTTTTGCCTTGTAGCGCTGTTTTCACAGCGATCTGCAAGGTCTCTCTGTGTGTGTGTGTCAGTGCAGCCCACTCTCTAGTCTGAGTGCAGCCACATAGGCCATCCATAGCTGGTTGTATTCAGTTCAGGGAGGGTGGTTCATTGCCTCATACTGTCCTTTTTTTTTTTTTTTTTTGAAGTAGTGCAGGCTGCTGCACATTTTTTCCAAAAATTCCTATTAGTGTCTTTCCACCCGTCTCCAGCTAATTTGTGGAAAAACACTACATAGGATAAAGTAGAGGAGGGTTTTTGGGCCTTGCAGCGCCGTTTACGGCTGTCTGCACGGTCTCCGTGTGACTGCAGCTCGCCCTGTAGTCTGTGAGCAGCCGTAGCTTGGTTGTCTCCAGCTCAGGGTTGTTCACTGCGTCATACCGCCAAATCAATTTTCATTTTGTTTTCAAGTAGTGTAGTCTGCTGCTAATTAATTTAAAAAAATCCTATTAGTGTCTTTCCACCCGTCTCCAGCTAATTTGTGGAAAAACACTACATAGGATAAAGTAGAGGAGGGTTTTTGGGCCTTGCAGCGCCGTTTACGGCTGTCTGCACGGTCTCCGTGTGACTGCAGCTCGCCCTGTAGTCTGTGAGCAGCCGTAGCTTGGTTGTCTCCAGCTCAGGGTTGTTCACTGCGTCATACCGCCAAATCAATTTTCATTTTGTTTTCAAGTAGTGTAGTCTGCTGCTAATTAATTTAAAAAAATCCTATTAGTGTCTTTCCACCCGTCTCCAGCTAATTTGTGGAAAAACACTACATAGGATAAAGTAGAGGAGGGTTTTTGGGCCTTGCAGCGCCGTTTACGTCTGTCTGCACGGTCTCCGTGTGACTGCAGCTCTATCCGTTGTCAGTTCAGCCCCAAAAAAATAAATAAATAATAAAGTTCACCAAACACACCAGTTACACCACTTTACATTTGTGTAGGCCACATTAGCTCATATTCAAGTCTAGTCCACACTTTAGAAAATTAGTGTGTCTTATACCTGTTAGGAGGAGTTGCTCAGGAATAAGCACACAAAGCCGTTAGTACTTTTCTGCTTATCTTTATCAGTCAACCAAGATGAAGAAGGCAGTGAGTAAGGCACGTGGGCGTGGGCGTGGGCGCGGAGCAGGGAGGGGACGTGGGGATTCTGTGCCTGCTGCGGGCACCGGTGAGTCATCAGCACCCACTTTCACAAGGGAACAGTCGTTCATGCGCAGCTTTGTCGCCGAGCGCCGTACACCGCTGCTGCGTCAAGACCAAATTGAAGCCGTTGTGGGATGGATGGCAGCTAATGCATCAACTTCCATTAGTGCCACATCCTCTCAGACACAGAGCACTGGAGAGCAGCCATCTGTCTCTTCACCACCTGCAAAATTGCCCAGGCAGACAGAGATCCCAGGACAGGAGCAGTCTCTACTTCTGTTCTCTGAATCATCTCTTGGCTTGGAAACAGGGGGCCAGCCAAGCAGCATTGGAGAAATGGAAGAAGAGGCAGGGTGCAGTGATGCCCAACCGCTTTTTCTGTCTTCCTCTGAAGAGGCGGGTGGGCCAGTGGCTCCGGTCACCACCTCGCAGGCCGCATCAGCTGATGATGACACTCAGGTGCCACTTACTGGTGCGTGCTCTGCTGCTGAGACTACCCAGGAGGAGCAGTTGGGGGCAGAGGGTAGTGTAGATGATGAGGTCCTTGACCCATCTTGGCGTCAGGGACAGGAAGGTGGTGGGAGCAGCTCTGAGGAAGAGATTCCCCGTACGGCCCAAAGAGGGAGAGGGAGGGGGAAGACTGCGGATCCTGCAGCCTCCGCTTTGGCACCCGTAAGGAGCATGTCTCTTCCAAAAGTCAAAAGGGGGGCTCCCAAGACTTGCAGTGCCTGGTCCTTTTTTGACACAGTTGCAGATGACATTTGCTATGTCAGATGCAAGGTGTGTCATCAAAAAATCAAAAGAGGTCAAAAAGTCGCCAACCTCAATACCTCCAACATGTGGAAACATGTGCGCAACAGGCACCCGGCGGAGTTAGACAAACACACTGAAGAGCTAGGCCAACCAACAGCGGCAGCTACCACCTCTTCAGCTCGTGTTGCCTCTTCCTCTAGCTCACACGCAGCTGGTTCGGCTTCCTCCCAGGATCGCCGTGGAAGAACCTCTAGCCCTGTTGTCCAGAGACCCGCTGTCATTCCACCCGCAGCACCACTTTCCCAGTCAACCACACACTCCCAGCCCAGTCTACAGCCATCGGTAGTACAGGCATGGGAGAAAAGGCGGCCTTTCTCGTCAAACCACCCACGAGCACAGGCTCTGACTGCAGGCATTGCCAAACTTCTGTCACTGGAAATGCTGTCATTCAGGCTGGTGGAGACTGACAGCTTCCGTGACTTGATGTCATTGGCAGTCCCACAGTACAGTGTGCCCAGCCGCTTTTACTTCAGCAGGCAAGCCGTCCCTGCCCTGCACAAGCATGTTGAGGGACACATAAAACACGCGCTACTGAACGCCGTCAGTAGCAAGGTCCACCTCACCACCGATGCGTGGACCAGTCAACATGGACAGGGGCGATACCTTTCCCTCACTGCCCATTGGGTTAATGTAGTTGAGCCGGGTACAGACCGTGCGAGTGGCGCAGGACGTGTCCTGCCCACTCCAAGGATTGCAGGAATCCATTCTGTACGCATTGACTCCTCCTCTTACACCAGTTCCTCAGAATCATCGCTGCAGGAGCCGTCACAGTCCACCTCCACATGGACCCGTGATGAACGTGTACCTGTTACGACCGACATGAGCACAGCCGTGGCCAAACGTCAACAGGCCGTCTTGAAATTAATTTTTTTGGGGAATCGTAGCCACACAGCGCAGGAGCTCTGGAATGCCATCAAGCAGGAGAGCGATGTGTGGTTTGAGCCAGCGAATCTCCAGCCAGGCATGGTAGTGTGTGATAATGGCCGAAATCTGGTGGCAGCCCTGGGCCTCGGCAACCTCACTCACATCCCATGTCTGGCACATGTGCTCAATTTGGTCGTGCAGAGTTTTTTGAGGGACTATCCGGATCTTGATGCACTGCTGCACAAGGTCCGCCTAGAGTGTGCTCACTTGCGGCGTTCCAGCACGGCAAAAGCGCGCATTGCGGCTCTGCAGCGCCGACACCGCCTGCCGGAACATCGCATCATATGTGACCTACCTACCAGGTGGAATTCCACGTTACATATGTTGGAGCGGTTGTGTGAGCAGCAGCAAGCTGTAATGGAGTACCAGCTGTATCAGGCGCAAAAAAGTCGCAGTCAGCGCCGTACAGACTTCACAACCACAGAGTGGGCCACTATGAAGGATGTCTGCCAGGTTTTGCGTCCCTTTGATTATTCCACGCGGATGGCGAGTGCAGATGATGCACTAGTCAGCATGACTGTCCCCCTTATCTGCCTGCTTGAAAAATCACTGCAAGCGCTAAGGGATGATGTTGTGGAAGAGGTGGAGGATGAGGATTCACCACTTCCATCATCTTCTGGACAGTCAGCGCCACGTGGTTCCTCACAAACGCGTAGGCAGGGGACAGTTTGTGAGGAGGATGAGGAGGAGTCAATGGAGGAGGAAGACATCCGTCCAGAGGAGGGAGTTCCCGAATTGTCCAGTACTCAGTGTGTACAGCGAGGGTGGGGTGATGACGAGCGGGCAGAGATCACGCCTCCAGCTGGGGACAGCGTTTCTTGGGCAGTTGGCAGTCTGCAGCACATGGTGGATTACATGCTGCAGTGCCTGAGAAACGACCGCCGCATCGACCACATTCTCAACATGTCTGATTATTGGGTGTTCACCCTCCTCGATCCTCGCTACCGGGACAACGTAGAAAGCCTCATCACACCGTTGAACCGGGAGCGAAAAATGCGGGAGTACCAAGACACACTGGTCAGTTCCATCATCTTCTCCATTCCAACTGAGAGAAGTGCTGCTACTGCATTCCAAAGCAGCTCAGTGCGTCCAGGCAGTGGTGGAGGCTCTGCACAAAGAGGGAGCAGAAGCAGTGCCTCTGCCCAAGGCAAGACCAGTATGGCCCAACTGTGGCACAGTTTTGTGTGCCCCCCACAAAAGTCTACACCATCACAGACGGCTCCAGTCAGCAGGAGGCAACGGTTCCGTCAGATGGTGACAGACTACATGTCTTGCCCTCTTGCTGTACTCCCAGACGGCTCTTCCCCTTTCAAGTTTTGGGTCTCAAAGCTGGATACATGGCCAGAGCTAAGCCAGTATGCATTGGAGGTGCTGTCTTGCCCTGCGGCCAGTGTATTATCGGAACGTGTCTTTAGTGCTGCAGGTGGTGTACTAACTGACCGTCGCATGCGACTATCCTCCGATAACGTTGACCGGCTTACTTTCCTGAAAATGAACAAGGCCTGGATCTCGCAGGAATTTGCCACTCCTCCTCCTGATTAAAAAATTAGGTCACTGTATACGTTATCCAGGTCTCCTGTTGTGTTCATCTTTCTACCACCTGAACTTAAATTCCTGGGCTCCAACACCGCCAGTTGAGGCTCAGACGTGCCGTCTGCACAGTCAAAACATACGACCCAGTGTTATTGGGTTTCAGTAACGTCAGCTGATCCCCAGCTGTGTAGCCGGCAATGTGTCATGCGACCGCCACGCTGACACAACAACTGAAATGTAAGGGAATCTGTCCCCCCCCCCCCCCAAGGCGTTTGTTACTGAAAGAGCCACCTTGTGCAGCAGTAATGCTGCACAAGGAAAAAGGTAGCTATTTTGGTTTTGCTCCTTGCACACGCAAAACTTAACACTTATAAAATGTGTCCACTGATACCGTAAAACCGTCCCGGAGGTGGGACTTTCCTTCGTAATATGACGCAGCACAGCCGTCATTCCTACCCCCCCGGCGCCGCGCCCCGGCTCCTCAGCGTTGTTTGATTCCGTCCCGGAGCCTGCGCTGTTATGTTATCCCGTGGCCAGGCACACTTAGCGCTGCCCGTCTTCTGGCATCATTTGGTGTCAGGCTGGCTGCGCCTGTGCGGCCACGCTGGCCGAGAGCCCGCCTCGCAGTGTCTTCTGATTTAATCCCACTGGGGGCCTGGGATCTATGGACATGCGCAGTGCATATCTGAACCTCCACCTCTCACTCATCTCCCTATGGCTTCTTCAGACTGTTCGGTGTCAGCTGGTCCCTAATAGCATGCCACGGCCGTGACACCGCACAGTCTGGAAAAGAAGCCGTAGGGAGGGGAGTGAGAGGCGAGGATATGCACTGCGCATGGCCATGGATCCCAGGCCCCCAGTGGGATTACATCAGAAGACACTGCGAGGCGGGCTCTCGGCCAGCGCGGCCGCACAGGCGCAGCCAGCCTGACACCAAATGATGTCAGAAGATGGGCAGCGCTAAGTGTGCCTGGCCACGGGATAACATAACAGCGCAGGCTCCGGGACGGAATCAAACAACGCTGAGGAGCCGGGGCACGGCGGCGGGGGGGTAGTAATGATGGCTGTGCTGCGTCATATTACGAAGGAAAGTCCCACCTCCGGGACGGTTTCACGGCTTCAGGGGACACATTTTATAAGTGTTTAGTTCTGTGTTTGCAAGGAGCATGATGAAAAGAGCCACCTTTTCCTTTTGCATCTTTTGTGCTGCACAAGCTGGCTCTTTCAGCTACAAACGCCTTGGGGGGGGGGTTAAAGGTTCCCTTTCGACTTTCTCAGGCTTCGGCCTACATTGTGTTCCTCTGCTTTTCCACCTGCCCCTGGGCTCCAACACCGCCAGTTGCCGTCCAGAAGTGCTGTACGCACAGTCAACAGTCGCTCCTCTGTTATTGGGGTTCAGTAACGTCAGCTGTTCCCCTGCTGTGTGTGTGGCAATCCCTCCTACCTCCTCCAACCTCCTCCAACCTCCTCCAACCTCCTCCTCCTCCACCTGCCCCTGGGCTCCAACACCGCCAGTTGCCGTCCAGAAGTGCTGTACGCACAGTCAACAGTCCCTCCTCTGTTATTGGGGTTCAGTAACGTCAGCTGTTCCCCTGCTGTGTGTGTGGCAATCCCTCCTACCTCCTCCAACCTCCTCCAACCTCCTCCTCCTCCACCTGCCCCTGGGCTCCAACACCGCCAGTTGCCGTCCAGAAGTGCTGTACGCACAGTCAACAGTCCCTCCTCTGTTATTGGGGTTCAGTAACGTCAGCTGTTCCCCTGCTGTGTGTGTGGCAATCCCTCCTACCTCCTCCAACCTCCTCCTCCTCCACCTGCCCCTGGGCTCCAACACCGCCAGTTGCCGTCCAGAAGTGCTGTACGCACAGTCAACAGTCCCTCCTCTGTTATTGGGGTTCAGTAACGTCAGCTGTTCCCCTGCTGTGTGTGTGGCAATCCCTCCTACCTCCTCCAACCTCCTCCAACCTCCTCCTCCTCCACCTGTCCCTGGGCTCCAACACCGCCAGTTGCCGTCCAGAAGTGCTGTACGCACAGTCAACAGTCCCTCCTCTGTTATTGGGGTTCAGTAACGTCAGCTGTTCCCCTGCTGTGTGTGTGGCAATCCCTCCTACCTCCTCCAACCTCCTCCAACCTCCTCCTCCTCCACCTGCCCCTGGGCTCCAACACCGCCAGTTGCCGTCCAGAAGTGCTGTACGCACAGTCAACAGTCGCTCCTCTGTTATTGGGGTTCAGTAACGTCAGCTGTTCCCCTGCTGTGTGTGTGGCAATCCCTCCTACCTCCTCCAACCTCCTCCAACCTCCTCCTCCTCCACCTGCCCCTGGGCTCCAACACCGCCAGTTGCCGTCCAGAAGTGCTGTACGCACAGTCAACAGTCGCTCCTCTGTTATTGGGGTTCAGTAACGTCAGCTGTTCCCCTGCTGTGTGTGTGGCAATCCCTCCTACCTCCTCCAACCTCCTCCAACCTCCTCCTCCTCCACCTGCCCCTGGGCTCCAACACCGCCAGTTGCCGTCCAGAAGTGCTGTACGCACAGTCAACAGTCCCTCCTCTGTTATTGGGGTTCAGTAACGTCAGCTGTTCCCCTGCTGTGTGTGTGGCAATCCCTCCTACCTCCTCCAACCTCCTCCAACCTCCTCCTCCTCCACCTGCCCCTGGGCTCCAACACCGCCAGTTGCCGTCCAGAAGTGCTGTACGCACAGTCAACAGTCGCTCCTCTGTTATTGGGGTTCAGTAACGTCAGCTGTTCCCCTGCTGTGTGTGTGGCAATCCCTCCTACCTCCTCCAACCTCCTCCAACCTCCTCCTCCTCCACCTGCCCCTGGGCTCCAACACCGCCAGTTGCCGTCCAGAAGTGCTGTACGCACAGTCAACAGTCGCTCCTCTGTTATTGGGGTTCAGTAACGTCAGCTGTTCCCCTGCTGTGTGTGTGGCAATCCCTCCTACCTCCTCCAACCTCCTCCAACCTCCTCCTCCTCCACCTGCCCCTGGGCTCCAACACCGCCAGTTGCCGTCCAGAAGTGCTGTACGCACAGTCAACAGTCCCTCCTCTGTTATTGGGGTTCAGTAACGTCAGCTGTTCCCCTGCTGTGTGTGTGGCAATCCCTCCTACCTCCTCCAACCTCCTCCTCCTCCACCTGCCCCTGGGCTCCAACACCGCTAGTTGCCGTCCAGAAGTGCTGTACGCACAGTCAACAGTCGCTCCTCTGTTATTGGGGTTCAGTAACGTCAGCTGTTCCCCTGCTGTGTGTGTGGCAATCCCTCCTACCTCCTCCAACCTCCTCCAACCTCCTCCTCCTCCACCTGTCCCTGGGCTCCAACACCGCCAGTTGCCGTCCAGAAGTGCTGTACGCACAGTCAACAGTCCCTCCTCTGTTATTGGGGTTCAGTAACGTCAGCTGTTCCCCTGCTGTGTGTGTGGCAATCCCTCCTACCTCCTCCAACCTCCTCCTCCTCCACCTGCCCCTGGGCTCCAACACCGCTAGTTGCCGTCCAGAAGTGCTGTACGCACAGTCAACAGTCGCTCCTCTGTTATTGGGGTTCAGTAACGTCAGCTGTTCCCCTGCTGTGTGTGTGGCAATCCCTCCTACCTCCTCCAACCTCCTCCAACCTCCTCCTCCTCCACCTGTCCCTGGGCTCCAACACCGCTAGTTGCCGTCCAGAAGTGCTGTACGCACAGAGCCAAACACCTCGCCAATGTGTTAGTGGGGTTCAGCACCGCCAGCTGTTCCCCTGCTGTGTATACGGCAACGTGTACTGCGACCGCCACGCAGACACAACAAGTTAAATGTAAGGGAACCTGACCCCCCCCCCCCAAGCGTTTGTTACTGAAGGAGCCACCTTGTGCAGCAGTAATGATGCAAAGGGAAAAAGTGCCTCTTTTCGTGATGCTCCTTGCACATGCTGAACCTAACACTTATGAAATGTGTCCCCACACAGCGTTAAACCGTCCGGTAGGTGGAACTTTCCTTTGTCGTGTGACGCAGCACAGCCATCATTTTTACCCCCTTGGCGCCGTGCGCCCCCTCCTCAGCGTTGTTTGAATCTGTCCCGGAGCCTGCGCTGTTAGGTTAGCCCTTGGCCATGCACACATGTTGCGCTGCCCGTCTTCTGACCTCATTTGGTGTCAGGCTGGCTGCGCCTGTGCGGGTGCGCTGGCCGAGATCCCGCCTCGCAGTGTCGTCTAATGTAATCCCACCGCGGGCCTGTGATCCGTGCCCGTGCGCAGTGCATATCCTCTCCTCTCACTCCCCTCCCTACGGCTTCTTCACACTGTGCGATGTCAGCTGGTCCCTAATAGCATGCCACGGCCGTGACACCGCACAGTCTGAAAAAGCCGTAGGGAGGGGAGTGAGAGGAGAGGATATGCACTGCGCACGGGCACGGATCACAGGCCCGCGGTGGGATTACATTAGACGACACTGCGAGGCGGGATCTCGGCCAGCGCACCCGCACAGGCGCAGCCAGCCTGACACCAAATGAGGTCAGAAGACGGGCAGCGCAACATGTGTGCATGGCCAAGGGCTAACCTAACAGCGCAGGCTCCTGGACAGATTCAAACAACGCTGAGGAGGCGGCGCACGGCGCCAAGGGGGTAAAAATGATGGCTGTGCTGCGTCACACGACAAAGGAAAGTTCCACCTACCGGACGGTTTAACGCTGTGAGGAGACACATTTCATAAATGTTAGGTTCCGCATGTACAAGGACCATAATTAAAAGAGCTAAGTTTACCTTTTCCAGCATTAGTGCTGTACACAATGGCTCTTTCAGCTACAAACGCCTGGGGGGGGGGGGGGGTTAAAGGTTTCCTTTCAACTTGCTCGAGTGCAGGCTTCGGCCTACACTCCGCTCCCCCTGCTCCTCCTGCTGACCCTGGGCTCTAACACCGCCAGTTTTTGCCCAGATGTGCTAGCTGCACAGAGAAAAACACCAGCCAATGTGTCAGTGGGGTTCAGCACCGCCAGCTGTTCCCCTGCTGTGTAGCCGGCAACGTGTCCTGCGACCGCCACGCAGACACAAGAACTGAAATTGAAGGGAACCTGTCCCCCCTCCCCCAGGTGTTTCTATGTTTTACAGCTACCTTGAACAGCAGTAATGCTGCATGTGTTCAAGGTGGCTCAGAAACTTATTCTCCTTGCCCATGTTGAAGTGAACACGTCTAAAATGTGTCCTCTGTGACCATTAAAACGTCCCTCTGGTGTGATTTGACTTTGTATTGACACACGCAACAAGCTCCTTGGTAACGCTGCCCGTCTTCTGGCATCATTGTTTGGCTGGCTGCGCCTCTGCGGCCGCCCTGACCCACACAACGCCCCTCGTTGTCTTATTTAATGGGACTGCGAGGGTGTGATTGATGGGCAGGATCAGTGCATCAGTTCGCCTGTCCCTCCTCTCCTTCCGCCTTCTTCGGACTGTGCGGCTTCATGGCCGTGGCATGCGATAAGGGATCAGATGACGCCGCACAGTCTGAAGCGGGTGTAAGGACCCGAGTGTGAGAGGCCAACATATGTGCTGCGCCAGGCCCTGAATCCCAGCCCCGCAGTGTTTTAACAATGTTAAGACACTGCGGGGCTGGGATTCATGGGCATCGCGAACCGCACCGGCCGACATTACATGATGCCAGAAGATGGGCAGCGCTAACGGCGCTAGGCCAGGGGATAACACGACAGCGCAGACTCCTGTACAGCAAATAACAACGCTCGGGAGGCTGCACCCAGCACCAAGGTGGGATTCTTGACACCTGTGCTGCGTCTCATTACAAAGGGAACTCTCGCCTCCATTACACAGTTTGACTGTATAAAGGGCTGAATGTTATACGTGTTCCATTCAGCGTGTGCAAGGAGAAAAATTACAAGAGCAACCTTTGACTTGCGCAGCACTGCTGCTGCATAAGCTGTGGCTCTTCTACTTTGTAACCCCTGAGGGGGGGTTAAAGGTGACTTTTGAAATCGGTTCAATTAGGCTTCGGCCTACACTCTGCTCCACCTGCAGAGCCCGGGCTCCAACAACGCTAGTTGCTGTCCGGAAGTGCTGGCTGCACAGAGCCAAACACCTCGCCAATGTGTCAGTGGGGTCCAGCACCGCCAGCTGTTCCCCTGCTGTGTAGCCGGCAACGTGTCCTGCAAAAGCCACGCAGACACAACAGACCCAAAGCTGCCGCCAGTGCAGGCTTCGGCCTACACTCCCCTCCCCCTGCTCCTCCTCCTCCTGCTCCTCCTCCTGCTGTCCCTGGGCTCTAACACACCGCCAGTTGGGGCCCAGATGTGCTAGCTGCACAGAGAAAAACACCAGCCAATGTGTCAGTGGGGTCCAGCACCGCCAGCTGTTCCCCTGCTGTGCAGCCGGCAACGTGTCCTGCAAAAGCCACGCAGACACAAGAACTGAAATTGAAGGGAACCTGTCCCCCCTCCCCCAGGCGTTTTTACGTTATCCAGCCACCTTGTACAGCGGTAATGCTGCATGTGTGCAAGGTGGCTCAGAAACGTATTCTCCTCGCACATGTGGAACTGAAAACACGTCTGAAATGTGTCCTCTGTGTGACCATTTAACCGTCCCGGTGGTGTGACTTTCCTTTGTAATGACACGCTGCAACCCCCTTGGTAGCGCTGCCCGTCTTCTGGCATCATTGTTTGGCTGCCTGCGCCTCTGCGGCCGCCCTGACCCACACAACGCCCCTCGGTGTCTTATTTATTGGGACTGCGAGGGTGTGATTGATGGGCAGGATCAGTGCATCAGTTCGCCTGTCCCTCCTCTCCTTCCGCCTTCTTCGGACTGTGCGGCTTCATGGCCGTGGCATGCGATAAGGGATCAGATGACGCCGCACAGTCTGAAGCGGGTGTAAGAACCCAAGCGAGAGGCGAACATATGTACTGCGCCAGGCCATGAATCCCAGCCCCGCAGTGTTTTAACTATGTCAATACACTGCGGGGCTGTGATTCATGGGCATCGCGAACCGCACCAGCCAACATTAAATG
The DNA here is from genome assembly GCF_051348905.1 of Ranitomeya variabilis. Classification (NCBI taxonomy): domain Eukaryota; kingdom Metazoa; phylum Chordata; class Amphibia; order Anura; family Dendrobatidae; genus Ranitomeya; species Ranitomeya variabilis. Next base: position 300,677,437 of record NC_135237.1, on the reverse strand, counting down.
AGGTCAGAAGATGGGCAGCGCTAACGGCGCTAGGCCAGGGGATAACACGACAGCGCAGACTCCTGTACAGCAAATAACAACGCTCAGGAGGCTGCACCCAGCACCAAGGTGGGATTCTTGACATCTGTGCTGCGTCTCATTACAAAGGGAACTCGCGCCTCCAACACAGTTTGACTGTATAAAGGGCTAAATGTTATACGTGTTCCATTCAGCGTGTGCAAGGAGCCAAATTAAAAGAGCAACCTTTGACTTGTGCACCACTACTGCTGCATAAGCTGTGGCTCTTCTACTTTGTAACCCCTGAGGGGGGGTTAAAGGTGACTTTTGAAATCGGTTCAATTAGGCTTCGGCCTACACTCTGCTCCACCTGCAGAGCCCGGGCTCCAACAACGCTAGTTGCTGTCCGGAAGTGCTGGCTGCACAGAGCCAAACACCTCGCCAATGTGTCAGTGGGGTCCAGCACCGCCAGCTGTTCCCCTGCTGTGTAGCCGGCAACGTGTCCTGCAAAAGCCACGCAGACACAACAGACCCAAAGCTGCCGCCAGTGCAGGCTTCGGCCTACACTCCCCTCCCCCTGCTCCTCCTCCTCCTGCTCCTCCTCCTGCTGTCCCTGGGCTCTAACACACCGCCAGTTGGGGCCCAGATGTGCTAGCTGCACAGAGAAAAACACCAGCCAATGTGTCAGTGGGGTCCAGCACCGCCAGCTGTTCCCCTGCTATGCAGCCGGCAACGTGTCCTGCAAAAGCCACGCAGACACAAGAACTGAAATTGAAGGGAACCTGTCCCCCCTCCCCCAGGCGTTTTTACGTTATCCAGCCACCTTGTACAGCGGTAATGCTGCATGTGTGCAAGGTGGCTCAGAAACGTATTCTCCTCGCACATGTGGAACTGAAAACACGTCTGAAATGTGTCCTCTGTGTGACCATTTAACCGTCCCGGTGGTGTGACTTTCCTTTGTAATGACACGCTGCAACCCCCTTGGTAGCGCTGCCCGTCTTCTGGCATCATTGTTTGGCTGCCTGCGCCTCTGCGGCCGCCCTGACCCACACAACGCCCCTCGGTGTCTTATTTATTGGGACTGCGAGGGTGTGATTGATGGGCAGGATCAGTGCATCAGTTCGCCTGTCCCTCCTCTCCTTCCGCCTTCTTCGGACTGTGCGGCTTCATGGCCGTGGCATGCGATAAGGGATCAGATGACGCCGCACAGTCTGAAGCGGGTGTAAGAACCCAAGCGAGAGGCGAACATATGTACTGCGCCAGGCCATGAATCCCAGCCCCGCAGTGTTTTAACTATGTCAATACACTGCGGGGCTGTGATTCATGGGCATCGCGAACCGCACCAGCCAACATTAAATGAGGTCAGAAGATGGGCAGCGCTAACGGCGCTAGGCCAGGGGATAACACGACAGCGCAGACTCCTGTACAGCAAATAACAACGCTCAGGAGGCTGCACCCAGCACCAAGGTGGGATTCTTGACATCTGTGCTGCGTCTCATTACAAAGGGAACTCGCGCCTCCAACACAGTTTGACTGTATAAAGGGCTAAATGTTATACGTGTTCCATTCAGCGTGTGCAAGGAGCCAAATTAAAAGAGCAACCTTTGACTTGTGCACCACTACTGCTGCATAAGCTGTGGCTCTTCTACTTTGTAACCCCTGAGGGGGGGTTAAAGGTGACTTTTGAAATCGGTTCAATTAGGCTTCGGCCTACACTCTGCTCCACCTGCAGAGCCCGGGCTCCAACAACGCTAGTTGCTGTCCGGAAGTGCTGGCTGCACAGAGCCAAACACCTCGCCAATGTGTCAGTGGGGTCCAGCACCGCCAGCTGTTCCCCTGCTGTGTAGCCGGCAACGTGTCCTGCAAAAGCCACGCAGACACAACAGACCCAAAGCTGCCGCCAGTGCAGGCTTCGGCCTACACTCCCCTCCCCCTGCTCCTCCTCCTCCTGCTCCTCCTCCTGCTGTCCCTGGGCTCTAACACACCGCCAGTTGGGGCCCAGATGTGCTAGCTGCACAGAGAAAAACACCAGCCAATGTGTCAGTGGGGTCCAGCACCGCCAGCTGTTCCCCTGCTGTGCAGCCGGCAACGTGTCCTGCAAAAGCCACGCAGACACAAGAACTGAAATTGAAGGGAACCTGTCCCCCCTCCCCCAGGCGTTTTTACGTTATCCAGCCACCTTGTACAGCGGTAATGCTGCATGTGTGCAAGGTGGCTCAGAAACGTATTCTCCTCGCACATGTGGAACTGAAAACACGTCTGAAATGTGTCCTCTGTGTGACCATTTAACCGTCCCGGTGGTGTGACTTTCCTTTGTAATGACACGCTGCAACCCCCTTGGTAGCGCTGCCCATCTTCTGGCATCATTGTTTGGCTGCCTGCGCCTCTGCGGCCGCCCTGACCCACACAACGCCCCTCGGTGTCTTATTTATTGGGACTGCGAGGGTGTGATTGATGGGCAGGATCAGTGCATCAGTTCGCCTGTCCCTCCTCTCCTTCCACCTTCTTCGGACTGTGCGGCTTCATGGCCGTGGCATGCGATAAGGGATCAGATGACGCCGCACAGTCTGAAGCGGGTGTAAGGACCCAAGCGAGAGGCGAACATATGTACTGCGCCAGGCCATGAATCCCAGCCCCGCAGTGTTTTAACTATGTCAATACACTGCGGGGCTGTGATTCATGGGCATCGCGAACCGCACCAGCCAACATTAAATGAGGTCAGAAGATGGGCAGCGCTAACGGCGCTAGGCCAGGGGATAACACGACAGCGCAGACTCCTGTACAGCAAATAACAACGCTCAGGAGGCTGCACCCAGCACCAAGGTGGGATTCTTGACATCTGTGCTGCGTCTCATTACAAAGGGAACTCGCGCCTCCAACACAGTTTGACTGTATAAAGGGCTAAATGTTATACGTGTTCCATTCAGCGTGTGCAAGGAGCCAAATTAAAAGAGCAACCTTTGACTTGTGCACCACTACTGCTGCATAAGCTGTGGCTCTTCTACTTTGTAACCCCTGAGGGGGGGTTAAAGGTGACTTTTGAAATCGGTTCAATTAGGCTTCGGCCTACACTCTGCTCCACCTGCAGAGCCCGGGCTCCAACAACGCTAGTTGCTGTCCGGAAGTGCTGGCTGCACAGAGCCAAACACCTCGCCAATGTGTCAGTGGGGTCCAGCACCGCCAGCTGTTCCCCTGCTGTGTAGCCGGCAACGTGTCCTGCAAAAGCCACGCAGACACAACAGACCCAAAGCTGCCGCCAGTGCAGGCTTCGGCCTACACTCCCCTCCCCCTGCTCCTCCTCCTCCTGCTCCTCCTCCTGCTGTCCCTGGGCTCTAACACACCGCCAGTTGGGGCCCAGATGTGCTAGCTGCACAGAGAAAAACACCAGCCAATGTGTCAGTGGGGTCCAGCACCGCCAGCTGTTCCCCTGCTGTGCAGCCGGCAACGTGTCCTGCAAAAGCCACGCAGACACAAGAACTGAAATTGAAGGGAACCTGTCCCCCCTCCCCCAGGCGTTTTTACGTTATCCAGCCACCTTGTACAGCGGTAATGCTGCATGTGTGCAAGGTGGCTCAGAAACGTATTCTCCTCGCACATGTGGAACTGAAAACACGTCTGAAATGTGTCCTCTGTGTGACCATTTAACCGTCCCGGTGGTGTGACTTTCCTTTGTAATGACACGCTGCAACCCCCTTGGTAGCGCTGCCCGTCTTCTGGCATCATTGTTTGGCTGCCTGCGCCTCTGCGGCCGCCCTGACCCACACAACGCCCCTCGGTGTCTTATTTATTGGGACTGCGAGGGTGTGATTGATGGGCAGGATCAGTGCATCAGTTCGCCTGTCCCTCCTCTCCTTCCGCCTTCTTCGGACTGTGCGGCTTCATGGCCGTGGCATGCGATAAGGGATCAGATGACGCCGCACAGTCTGAAGCGGGTGTAAGAACCCAAGCGAGAGGCGAACATATGTACTGCGCCAGGCCATGAATCCCAGCCCCGCAGTGTTTTAACTATGTCAATACACTGCGGGGCTGTGATTCATGGGCATCGCGAACCGCACCAGCCAACATTAAATGAGGTCAGAAGATGGGCAGCGCTAACGGCGCTAGGCCAGGGGATAACACGACAGCGCAGACTCCTGTACAGCAAATAACAACGCTCAGGAGGCTGCACCCAGCACCAAGGTGGGATTCTTGACATCTGTGCTGCGTCTCATTACAAAGGGAACTCGCGCCTCCAACACAGTTTGACTGTATAAAGGGCTAAATGTTATACGTGTTCCATTCAGCGTGTGCAAGGAGCCAAATTAAAAGAGCAACCTTTGACTTGTGCACCACTACTGCTGCATAAGCTGTGGCTCTTCTACTTTGTAACCCCTGAGGGGGGGTTAAAGGTGACTTTTGAAATCGGTTCAATTAGGCTTCGGCCTACACTCTGCTCCACCTGCAGAGCCCGGGCTCCAACAACGCTAGTTGCTGTCCGGAAGTGCTGGCTGCACAGAGCCAAACACCTCGCCAATGTGTCAGTGGGGTCCAGCACCGCCAGCTGTTCCCCTGCTGTGTAGCCGGCAACGTGTCCTGCAAAAGCCACGCAGACACAACAGACCCAAAGCTGCCGCCAGTGCAGGCTTCGGCCTACACTCCCCTCCCCCTGCTCCTCCTCCTCCTGCTCCTCCTCCTGCTGTCCCTGGGCTCTAACACACCGCCAGTTGGGGCCCAGATGTGCTAGCTGCACAGAGAAAAACACCAGCCAATGTGTCAGTGGGGTCCAGCACCGCCAGCTGTTCCCCTGCTGTGCAGCCGGCAACGTGTCCTGCAAAAGCCACGCAGACACAAGAACTGAAATTGAAGGGAACCTGTCCCCCCTCCCCCAGGCGTTTTTACGTTATCCAGCCACCTTGTACAGCGGTAATGCTGCATGTGTGCAAGGTGGCTCAGAAACGTATTCTCCTCGCACATGTGGAACTGAAAACACGTCTGAAATGTGTCCTCTGTGTGACCATTTAACCGTCCCGGTGGTGTGACTTTCCTTTGTAATGACACGCTGCAACCCCCTTGGTAGCGCTGCCCGTCTTCTGGTATCATTGTTTGGCTGCCTGCGCCTCTGCGGCCGCCCTGACCCACACAACGCCCCTCGGTGTCTTATTTATTGGGACTGCGAGGGTGTGATTGATGGGCAGGATCAGTGCATCAGTTCGCCTGTCCCTCCTCTCCTTCCGCCTTCTTCGGACTGTGCGGCTTCATGGCCGTGGCATGCGATAAGGGATCAGATGACGCCGCACAGTCTGAAGCGGGTGTAAGAACCCAAGCGAGAGGCGAACATATGTACTGCGCCAGGCCATGAATCCCAGCCCCGCAGTGTTTTAACTATGTCAATACACTGCGGGGCTGTGATTCATGGGCATCGCGAACCGCACCAGCCAACATTAAATGAGGTCAGAAGATGGGCAGCGCTAACGGCGCTAGGCCAGGGGATAACACGACAGCGCAGACTCCTGTACAGCAAATAACAACGCTCAGGAGGCTGCACCCAGCACCAAGGTGGGATTCTTGACATCTGTGCTGCGTCTCATTACAAAGGGAACTCGCGCCTCCAACACAGTTTGACTGTATAAAGGGCTAAATGTTATACGTGTTCCATTCAGCGTGTGCAAGGAGCCAAATTAAAAGAGCAACCTTTGACTTGTGCACCACTACTGCTGCATAAGCTGTGGCTCTTCTACTTTGTAACCCCTGAGGGGGGGTTAAAGGTGACTTTTGAAATCGGTTCAATTAGGCTTCGGCCTACACTCTGCTCCACCTGCAGAGCCCGGGCTCCAACAACGCTAGTTGCTGTCCGGAAGTGCTGGCTGCACAGAGCCAAACACCTCGCCAATGTGTCAGTGGGGTCCAGCACCGCCAGCTGTTCCCCTGCTGTGTAGCCGGCAACGTGTCCTGCAAAAGCCACACAGACACAACAGACCCAAAGCTGCCGCCAGTGCAGGCTTCGGCCTACACTCCCCTCCCCCTGCTCCTCCTCCTCCTGCTCCTCCTCCTGCTGTCCCTGGGCTCTAACACACCGCCAGTTGGGGCCCAGATGTGCTAGCTGCACAGAGAAAAACACCAGCCAATGTGTCAGTGGGGTCCAGCACCGCCAGCTGTTCCCCTGCTGTGCAGCCGGCAACGTGTCCTGCAAAAGCCACGCAGACACAAGAACTGAAATTGAAGGGAACCTGTCCCCCCTCCCCCAGGCGTTTTTACGTTATCCAGCCACCTTGTACAGCGGTAATGCTGCATGTGTGCAAGGTGGCTCAGAAACGTATTCTCCTCGCACATGTGGAACTGAAAACACGTCTGAAATGTGTCCTCTGTGTGACCATTTAACCGTCCCGGTGGTGTGACTTTCCTTTGTAATGACACGCTGCAACCCCCTTGGTAGCGCTGCCCGTCTTCTGGCATCATTGTTTGGCTGCCTGCGCCTCTGCGGCCGCCCTGACCCACACAACGCCCCTCGGTGTCTTATTTATTGGAACTGCGAGGGTGTGATTGATGGGCAGGATCAGTGCATCAGTTCGCCTGTCCCTCCTCTCCTTCCGCCTTCTTCGGACTGTGCGGCTTCATGGCCGTGGCATGCGATAAGGGATCAGATGACGCCGCACAGTCTGAAGCGGGTGTAAGAACCCAAGCGAGAGGCGAACATATGTACCAGGCCATGAATCCCAGCCCCGCAGTGTTTTAACTATGTCAATACACTGCGGGGCTGTGATTCATGGGCATCGCGAACCGCACCAGCCAACATTAAATGAGGTCAGAAGATGGGCAGCGCTAACAGCGCTAGGCCAGGGGATAACACGACAGCGCAGACTCCTGTACAGCAAATAACAACGCTCAGGAGGCTGCACCCAGCACCAAGGTGGGATTCTTGACATCTGTGCTGCGTCTCATTACAAAGGGAACTCGCGCCTCCAACACAGTTTGACTGTATAAAGGGCTAAATGTTATACGTGTTCCATTCAGCGTGTGCAAGGAGCCAAATTAAAAGAGCAACCTTTGACTTGTGCACCACTACTGCTGCATAAGCTGTGGCTCTTCTACTTTGTAACCCCTGAGGGGGGGTTAAAGGTGACCTTTGAAATTGGTTCGATTAGGCTTCGGCCTACACTCTGCTCCCCCTGCAGAGCCCTGGGCTCCAACACCGCCAGTTGGGGCCCGGTACTGCTAGCTGCACAGAGAAAAACACCAGCCAATGTGTCAGTGGGGTTCAGCACCGCCAGCTGTTCCCCTGCTGTGCAGCCGGCATCGTGTCCTGCAAAAGCCACGCAGACACTTGCTCTTGTACCTTCTGCTCCCCATCCTGGTTCCAGTACCGTCAGCTGGTTCCGGGCAGAGCCTTTGGCTTAGGTGCCTCCCTCTGGGTATCCGAGTTCCACCAACGTCAGGTGGTCCTTGGTAGTGCTTTCAGGCACGGGTACCTCCTGCTTAGTAACCAGGTTCCAGTAACGTCAGCTGGTCCTCGGTAGTTCCATTGGCTCTTGGACCTTCGGCTACCCATCCGGGTTCCAGCACCGTCAGCTGGTTCTCGGCAGTGTCTTTTGCTCTTGTACCTTCTGCTCCCCATCCTGGTTCCAGTACCGTCAGCTGGTTCCGGGCAGAGCCTTTGGCTTAGGTGCCTCCCTCTGGGTATCCGAGTTCCACCAACGTCAGGTGGTCCTTGGTAGTGCTTTCAGCACAGGTACCTCCTGCTTAGTAACCGGGTTCCAGTAACGTCAGCTGGTCCTCGGTAGTTCCATTGGCTCTTGGACCTTCGGGTAGCCATCCGAGTTCCAGTTCCATCAGCTGGTTCTCGGCATTTTCTCAGCCTTCTTGTACCTTCTGCTACATTTCCAAGTTCAAGAGACTAAACACAATGACCCAGAAGACCACCCCTAAGATGACGACGACACCAGAGACGACAACCACCGTGATGACGACGACCCTGGAGACGATGACCCCGAAGACCACCCCGATGACGACGACCCCGGAGACGACGACCCTGAAGACCACCCCGATGACGACGACCCCGGAGACGACGACCCTGGAGACGACGACGACCTGGAAGACCGAGAAGCAGAAGAACAAGAGGCTGCAGAACAAAGAGCAGAAGGACATTAAGCATAACACAAAATATCAGAGCAAAAAATATTATGTAAATTATAAGCAGAAGAAGACTAAGCAGTGTATGGGGGTGAGTCCGTTCCTCCTCGTGGTGCCCCTGGATAAAGCCTGATGCTGCAGGCCAAACTGAACGCGGACAAATGTAACTGTTTTGTGACAGGCAGAACGGAAGGTGTAATCTTCAAACTTTTATAGATAACAACTACGGGAATGCCTGTCACAAATAAGAATATGATGAAGAAGTTGAATATGATGAAGATAATAGTAAAATAAAAAGAATATGAACAATGTAACCCAAAAAATAATAGGTAGAAGATGAAGAAGAAGATGAATAAGGTGAAGAAGTTGATGTCAAAGAAGCTGATGATGAGGATAATTAAGAAGAAAGCGTGGGAGAAGTAAAAAAGAAGGTGAAGGGCGTGGAAGTAGTGAAACATCAATATCTGACATAAAAAAAAAAAAAAAACATAGTCAAATTCTTTCTAACGCCGAACTTCATAAAAAAAAATAAAAAATCCTGCTATTCTATTACATTGGGCTAAACCTCTGTCCCTTTAATATCTCCGCCACGTCCCCCAATACATCCTACAATATTCTTAGTTGTTTTCCTTCATGTAGAATGAACCTACAAGTGTATAAAGGGTTTATTTTGATTCCGATATTTTCGTCCCATTGACTTGCATTGGGATCGGGTATCGGTATCGGATTGGATTCCGATACTGTGACGGTATCGGCCGATACTTTCCGATACCGATACTTTCCGATATCGGAAAGTATCGCTCAACACTACTGCTGACAGATTCCCTTTAATATATCAATTCTCTTCCCGTGCAGAATTGCATATTTCACAGTTTTATATGATTGTTTTTTCTCCCTATATTTGAATACATTATGTTGTAAAAGGAAGTTGCCCTTTAAAACTGCAACTGCTCCCATAAAAAGTTCTTATTCGGTTATGTCGACAGAAAAATAGAAAAAAAAATCTACCGCTATTGAAAAAAGGTTAGGAAAACTTAAAATCACAAAAAGGAAAGTTTGACTGGTTTAGAAATGTTTAATACTGTTGCAAATTGAATAATGAAATATGGGGTCACTCTCTTAACAAGGAAAACACAGAAATATAGAATGTTAGAGTTGGAAGAGACTTCAAGAGTCATTGTGTCCAACCCCCAGCTCAATGCAGGATTTACTAAACCATCTCAGACCGATGTCTGTCCATCCCCTGTTTGAAGACTTCCATTGAAGGAGAACTCACATGTTTACTTGCAGCCTGTAACTGAAAAGTTGTCACTATAACATAAGCTACAGAATTTTTTTCAATTCTTTGGGGGCTTTTATAATTTATATTTATGTTATGTTTATGATATTTCTGTGTTTGCAGGTGTTTTTTGACTGATGTGCCAAATGTGCTTGTTCATAGATTCCATGAAGTTTTGATTGAAGTTACAGTTTACATGACTCTCTAGAAAGTAAAACACAGAAAAGTGTGGTATTTAGAATTTTAGTAGAGCTTTGTTGAAGTCATGAGATTAAAAGCAAATAGCCTAAGGCTTTAAAAAGAAAACTATTATTTTATCAATTATGAATTTTAATTATAGCCTAAAATCATAATTTGGACAGTGCTTCTGGATCACACACACACACAAAAATTAAACTATTCAGAGTTTATATGCTAGTTAATTTTCAAACTTATCCACAAGAGAAAACAGAGTAACATTGTATCATAAACTTAATAGAATGTGAACATCAATATAGTATGGCCTTTAAGCTATGGTATTGATTTTCTTTTCATGGTTTAGTAGCTATGTGTGCATATATATATTTCTAAGGATTATCTTAAGGTCAATAAAGTTTAGATTTTTCATTAAATTGGAGAATATCTGCCCACTGCAGGCACTTTTTAAATCAGACTATTGGGTTCCTGATTAATTGATATCACTATTTCTAATAGGAAACCTGCATTATCTAATGAAAGTAAATAAATAGCAGAAAAATTGAGCTTCATAATCTGGAGCTTTCTCAAAGGTGCTTATCATTTCCTTGAATACAGTTTAAAGTAAGGCACAAGGACCGATCGCTAAATTGAAAAACTTGTGTTACAAAAGTTTGTCACATACTTCAATTTAGCCAGTTTTGCTGACTGTTTCTCACAGTTGTTAAACAAGTAACTTTGGAAAGCATCAAATGTCAAAATTGTAAGTATACTGTATCTGTGGAAAATTATGACAACTACAAAACAAAGCTTTGACAACTATGATAATAGTCCTTTGTCTTTTTTAATCAGGTTGACTGAAGTCTAAATTTTAACTATGCGTTGTGTCATATTTTTAATGGGAAAATTAAATTGCACAATGCTTCCAAAAACAAACGAGTTTGCAATTTACATCTTATTAGAAATATTTGTCCTCAAGAACAGAGAATTTTTAATTCCTTAATTTCCAGCTCGTTGCCTAGATTATAGGCCGCCTTTGAAGTCTATCAGAAGTCACCAGTTGATTCGGCAAGGAGCATGTTTGTCTTACTATAAACCAGGCTGTGGAAAAATTTTTTTTTTTTTTACTTCTTTATTTATTTTAATTAATACTTCCTTTGAGACTCCTAGTTCTACCACCTTTCCTTTACTGATACAGTTATATGAAAAAGTTTGGGCACCCCTATTAATCTTAAGCTTAATGTTTTATAAAAATTGTTTTTTTTGCAACAGCTATTTCAGTTTCATATATCTAATAACTGTTGGACACAGTAATGTTTCTGCCTTGAAATGAGGTTTATTGTACTAACAGAAAATGTGCAATCTGTATTCAAACAAAATTTGACAGGTGCATAAGTATGGGCACCCTTATCATTTTCTTGTTTTAAATACTCATACCTACTTTTTACTGACTTACTAAAGCACTTTTTTTGGTTTTGTAACCTCATTGAGCTTTGAACTTCATAGCTAGGTGTATGCAATCATGAGAAAAGCTACTTAAAGTGGCCACTTGCAAGTTGTTCTCCTGTTTGAATCTCCTCTGAAGAGTGGCATCACGGGCTCCTCAAAACAACTGTCAAATGATCTGAAAACAAAGATTATTCAACATAGATGTTCAGGGGAAGGATACAAAAAGCTGTCTCAGAGATTTAACCTGTCAATTTCCACTGTGGGGAACATAGTAAGGAAATGGAAGAACACAGGTACTGTTCTTGTTAAGGCCAGAAGTGGCAGGCCAAGAAAAACATCAGAAAGGCAGAGAAGAAGAATGGTGAGATCAGTCAAGGACAATCCTCAGACCACCTCCAGAGAGCTGCAGCATCATCTTGCTGCAGATGGTGTCACTGTGCATCGGTCAACTATACAATGCACTTTGAACAAGGATAAGCTGAATGGGAGAGTGATGCGAAAGAAGCCATTTCTGCAAGCACGCCAAAAAACAGAGTCGGCTGAGGTATGCAAAAGCACATTTGGAGAAGCCAATTTCTTTTTGGAAGAAGGTCCTGTGGACTGATGAAACCAAGATTGAGTTGTTAGGTCATACAAAAAGGCGTTATGCATGGTGGCAAAAAAACACAGTGCGTTGTATAGTTGACCGATGCACAGTGACACCATCTGCAGCAAGTTGATGCTGCAGCTCTCTGGAGGTGGTCTGAGGATTGTCCTTGACTGATCTCACCATTCTTCTTCTCTGCCTTTCTGACGTTTTTCTTGGCCTGCCACTTCTGGCCTTAAGAAGAACTGTACCTGTGTTCTTCCCTTCCCTTACTATGTTCCTCACAGTGGAAATTGACAGGTTAAATCTCTGAGACAGCTTTTTGTATCCTTCCCCTGAACAGCTATGTTGAATAATCTTTGTGTTCAGATGTGTCAGCGCCGGCCGTAAAGCAGAGCACAGCGGTGATGTCACCGCTGTGCTCTTCTTTACAGCCGGCACTGACAGTCAGTGCAGGAAGCTGACGGCGGGGGACATGACAGACATCGGAATGTGAGTATGTAGTGTGTTTTTTTTTTAACTTTTACAATGATAACCAGGGTAAATATCGGGTTACTAAGCGTGGCCCTGTGCTTAGTAACCCGATGTTTACCCTGGTTACAAGTGAACACATCGCTGTATCGGCATCACAGACGCCGATCCAGCGATGACAGCTGGTGATCAGCGACCAAAAAAAGGTCCTGATCATTCCCTACGACCAACAATCTCCCAGCAGGGGCCTGATCGTTGGTCGCTGTCACACATAACGAGATCATTAGCGGGATCGTTGCTACGTCACAAAAAAGCGTGACGTTGCAACGATATCGTTAACAAAATCGTTATGTGTGAAGGTACCTTTATTCGGGTTTTGATAATCACTAGTAGGAAGGACAGATAATTTCCTACAATGACGGCTTCCTTTCTAAGTTGTTTTACATACTTCTTTGTATGATAGACTGAGGAAGAAATCAGATCAATTTTGAAGTACATTGCTGTCTCTTCATGACCTTGGGATTTTCAATTTTTCCGTGTTAGCTTTTCGCTCCCCTCCTTCCCAGAGCCATAACTTTTTTATTTTTCTGTCAATTTGGCCATGTGAGGGCTTATTGTTTGCGGGACGATTTGTACTTTTGAATGACATCATTGGTTTTACCATGTCGTGTACTAGAAAATGGGAAAAAAATTGAAATTGCAAAAAACGTGCAGTCCCACACTGTTTTTTTGTTTGGATTTTTTGCTAGGTTCACTAAATGCTAAAACTGACCAGCCATTGTGATTCTCCAGATCAATACGAGTTTATAGACACCTAAGATGACTAGGTTATGTTTTATCTGAGCGGTGAAAAAAATTCCAAACTTTGCTAAAAAAAAAAAAAAAATTGTGCCATTTTCCAATACTCGTAGCGTCTCCATTTTTCATGATCTGGGGTCGGTTGAGGGCTTATTTTTTGCGAGCCGAGCTGGCGTTTTTAATGATACCATTTTGGTGCAGATACGTTTTTTGATCGCCCGTTATTGCATTTTAATGCAATGTTGCGACAACCAAAAAAACGTAATTCTGGGGTTTTTAATTTTTTTCTCGCTACGCCATTTAGCGATCAGATTAATGCTTTTTTAAATTGATAGATCGGGCGATTCTGAACGCGGCTATACCAAATATGTGTAGGTTTGATTATTTTTTTATTGATTTATTTTGAATGGGGCGAAAGAAGGGTGATTTAAACTTTTATATTTTTTTATTTTTTTCACATTTTTTTAACTTTTTTGTTTACTTTTGCCTTGCTTCAATAGCCTCCATGAGAGGCTAGAAGCTGGCACAACGCGATCGGCTCTGCTACATAGCAGCGATCTGATGTTCGCTGCTATGTAGCAGAAATGCAGGTGTGCTGTGAGCGCTGACCACAGGGTGGCGCTCACAGCTGCCGGGGATCAGTAACCATAGAGGTCTCAAGGACCTCAGAAGCCTCAGGACCTCAGAAGCATCAACGACCTCCGATCATGTGACGGGGTCGGCGATGCGCTCATTTCCGGCCGCCCGGCCGGAAGCGCCGGTTAAATGCCGCTGTCTGCATTTAACTAGTTAATAGCGGCGGGTGAATCGCGATTTCACCCGCCGCTATTGCGGGCACATGTCAGCTGTTAAAAACAGCTGACATGTCCCGGCTTTGATGCGGGCTCACCGCCGGAACCCGCATCAAAGCTGGGCTTCTGACCTCGGACATACTATCCCGTTCGAGGTCAGAAAGGGGTTAATAAGTATTAGTTGTTCTTCTACACTTTCTCATTCTTATATTCATAGTGACTGCAGAGTTTTCTCCTTATTTTTTCCTTGCCATTGCAGCAGTCTATACTAGGTATACCACTTCACTACTACTCTCAGAATGGTGCCTGACCTGCACAATTCCACCATGTGAGCAAATTCAAACATTCTTCCCTATCACTATGGAGCACTCCAATTTTGTGTTCTAGTTACATGGAAAGTGTCAGGCCCTGTTTAACATCAAGGAATATGATGCCTCTTACACAAATAGATTTTGACCTACGAGGATCCTTTCACCACTTTTTCATCTTGCTCTTTTTGAAAATTAAAAGAAGATCATGAAACAGCTGGAAACTTACATTGTACCTTCATTTTTAAAAGAAAAAATTAGTCTGAGTTACTCCTGTTACTAGTCTTTTTCATTGTGGGAGTGAGTGTCATAGGATCTTTCAGCATTTGCTCCTGCACTGAAGCCAAGCAGGACACTGTCAAGCTTTGTGCAGCATGTAACACAGACTTTGAATGTTCAGAACTGCAGGTTAAAGGGACTCTGTCACCTGAATTTGGAAGCAACAATTTTCAGCCATAGAGGAGGGGTTTTCGGCTGTTTGATTCACCCTTTCCTTACCCGCTGGCTGCATGCTGGCTGGAATATTGGATTGAAGTTCATTCTCTGTCCTCCATAGTACACGCCTGCGCAAGGCAAGATTGCCTTGGGTGTATAATGCAGAAGTGATGACAGGTTTCTATTATACACTGCTGAAAAAAAATAACGGAAACACCAAAATCCCACATCCTAGATATCACTGAATGAAATATTCCAGTTGTAAATCTTTATTCATTACATAGTGGAATGTGTTGAGAACAATAAAACCTAAAAATGATCAACGCAAATCACAACTAATATCCCACGGAGGTCTGGAGTTGGAATGATGCTCAAAATTAAAGTGGAAAATGAAGTGACAGGCTGATCCAACTTCAGTGGAAATGCCTCAAGACAAGGAAATGATGCTCAGTAGTTTGCGTGGCCTCCATGTGCCTGTATGACCTTTCTACAATGCCTGGACATGCTCCTGATGAGGCGGCATATGGTCTCCTGAGGGATCTCCTCCCAGAACTGGACTAAAGCATCCACCAACTCTTGGATAGTCTGTAGTGCAACGTGATGTTGGTGGATGGTGCGAGACCTGATGTCCCAGATGTGTTCAATCGGATTCAGGTCTGGGGAACGGGTGGGCCAGTCCATAGCTTCAATGCCTTCATCTTGCAGGAACTGCTGACACACTCCAGCCACATGAGGTATGGCATTGTCCTGCATTAGGAGGAACCAAGGGCTAATCGCTAGTGTTGAGCATTCCGATACCGCAAGTATCGGGTATCGGCCGATACTTGCGGGTATCGGAATTCCGATACCGAGATCCGATACTTTTGTGGTATCGGGTATCGGTATCGAAACAACATTAATGTGTAAAATAAAGAATTAAAATAAAAAATATTGCTATACTCACCTCTCCGACGCAGCCTGCACCTTACCGAGGGAACCGACAGCGTTGTTTGCTTAAAATTCGCGCTTTAACTTCCTTACGCGAAGTCCCGGCTTGTGATTGGTCGCGCGCCGCCCATGTGACCACGACGCAACCAATCACAGCAAGCCGTGACGTAATTTCAGGTCCTTCAGGATTTTAAAATTACGTTCCGGCGTTGTGATTGGTTGCGTCGCAGTCACATGGGCGACGCGACCAATCACAAGCCGTGACGTCACGGGAGGCTGGACACGCACGCATTTTAAAATGCGCGCGTCTCCTGCCTCCCGTGACGTCACGGCTTGTGATTGGTCGCGTCGCCCATGTGACCGCGACGCAACCAATCACAGCAAGCCGTGACGTAATTTCAGGTCCTTCAGGATTTTAAAATTACGTTCCGGCGTTGTGATTGGTCGCGTCGCAGTCACATGGGCGACGCGACCAATCACAAGCCGTGACGTCACGGGAGGCTGGACACGCGCGCATTTTAAAATGCGCGCGTGTCCAGCCTCCCGTGACGTCACGGCTTGTGATTGGTCGCGTCGCCCATGTGACTGCGACGCGACCAATCACAACGCCGGAACGTAATTTTAAAATCCTGAAGGACCTGAAATTACGTCACGGCTTGCTGTGATTGGTTGCGTCGCGGTCACATCGGCGGCGCGCGACCAATCACAAGCCGGGACTTCGCGTAAGGAAGTTAAAGCGCGAATTTTAAGCAAACAACGCTGCCGGTTCCCTCGGTAAGGTGCAGGCTGCGTCGGAGAGGTGAGTATAGCAATATTTTTTATTTTAATTCTTTATTTTACACATTAATATGGTTCCCAGGGCCTGAAGGAGAGTTTCCTCTCCTTCAGACCCTGGGAACCATCAGGAATACCGTCCGATACATGAGTCCCATTGACTTGTATTGGTATCGGGTATCGGTATTGGATTAGATCCGATACTTTGCCGGTATCGGCCGATACTTTCCGATACCGATACTTTCAAGTATCGGACGGTATCGCTCAACACTACTAATCGCACCAGCATATGGTCTCACAAGGGGTCTGAGGATTTCATCTCGGTTCCTAATGGCAGTCAGGCTTCCTCTGGCAAGCACATGGAGGGCTGTTCGGCCCTCCAAAGAAATTCTACTCCACACCATTACTGACTTACTGCCAAACCGGTCATGCTGAAGGATGTTGCAGGCAGCAGATTGCTCTCCAAGGCGTCACCAGACTCTGTCATGTCTGTCACATGTGCTCAGTGTGAACCTGCTTTGATCTGTGAAGAGCACAGTGTGCCAGTGGCGAATTTGCCATTCCTGGTGTTCTGTGGCAAATGCAAAGCATCCTGCACGGTGTTGGGCTGTGAGCGCAACCCCCATCTGTGGACATGAGGCACTCAGACCATCCTCATGGACTCAGTTTCTAACCGTTTGTGCAGGCACAAGTACATTTGTGGCCTGCTGGAGGCCATTTTGCATGGCTCTGGCAGTGCTCCTCCTGTTCCTCCTTGCACAAAGACTAAGGTAGTGGACTGCTTCTGGGTTGTTGCCCTACTACGACCCCCTCCATGTCTCCTGGTGTACTGGCATTTCTCCTGGTAGTGCCTCCAGCCTCTGGGCCCTACGCTGATAGACACAGCAAACCTTCTTGACACAGCTCACAATGATACTAATAATATTAATAATAATCTTTATTTTTATATAGCGCTAACATATTCCGCAGCGCTTTACAGTTTGCACACATTATCATTGCTGTCCCCAATGGGGCTCACAATCTAGAATCACTATCAGTTTGTCTTTGGAATGTGGGAGGAAACCGGAGTGCCCAGAGGAATCCCACGCAAATATGAGGAGAACATACAAACTCCTTGCAGATGTTGTCATTGGTAGGATTTAAACCCAGGACTCTAGCGCTGCAAGGTTGCAGTGCTAACCACTGAGCCACCGTGCAGCCCATGGGCCATCCTGGATGAACTACACTACCTGAGCCACTTGTGTGGGTTGTAGAGTCCATCTCATGCTACCTCGAGTGTAAAAGCACAACCAACATTCATAAGTGACCAAAACATCAGCCAGAAAGCATTGGCACTGAGATGTGGTCTGTAGTCCCCACCTGCAGAACCACTCCTTTATTGAGTGTGTCTTGATAATTGCCAATAAATTCCAGCTGTTGTCTATTCCATTTGCACAACAACATGTGAAATTGATTGTAAAACAGTGTTGCTTCATAAGTGGACAGCTTGATATCACAGAAGTTTGATTTACTTGGAGTTATATTCTGTTGTTTAAGTGTTCCCTTTATTTTTTGAGCAGTGTATTTTCCTCTGATTGTTCCACTCCTGGTTCTGGCTTACAAATACTGATGTAAAATACTGAATGTGTGAATGTGGTCTCATACTGCTTTCCTATTGGGATACTTGGCTATTACCATTTTCAGTGGTTCATCTCACCTTGACATGCACACAAAACCCTAGATACTATGGGCGTCAATAATTTTTTATGTCATATTTGCCGAGATTGTATGTCATTTCCAGCAGTGTGGTCCATTCCTTCATGCATACCACAACTACAAATCACACTTGTCCCCTAATCTTCCTTATTTCTTGTTAACAATATTATACATTTGTTCTTGCAGATAAATATACATATATTGTTGCATATACCTGAATGCTAAAGTGGGGGAAATAAGTATTTGATCCCTTGATGATTTTGTAAGTTTCCCCACTGGCAAAGATATGAACCATCTGTTAGAGGCTGGGACTGCCTTACTATTGGTGATGTCTCTCAGGCACTGTTTGTTGCGCTGGTCTCCCATTGAGGACCAGCCACTGAGTCCGCTGCTTAGCACATATGTTTGATGTTGTTCCCAGCATCTTGCTCAGGGGTCCTGTTACACATGTGGTTACTGCTGGCTCTACAGCTAAAGTCTATGGTAAACAGTTGAATACAGAGGTAGCCCCATTCTCTGGAGTCTATATCCAGTAATCACTTTACCGAGCACGTCCATGACTTGGCGCCTTGTCATTGGTGCTCGGATGCTTTCTGCTCTGGTGATGTGGCAGCCCGGGATTGGCCCACAGGTTACGCTTCGTCCGTGCTAGCGTCACTTTAGTTTGGTGTATGTGTGGGTGGATATGCTACTGCTTTGTCTGTGTTTAGCACCGTGTCAGCTACCAGTGAGACATCAGTGATCTGTGTCAGCATGTGTTCAAGGCTAGCCCTGGGCCATTAGAATTCAGGCACCTCCGGAGAGAGGAGGTTTGCTGCGTGTTCTTGCTGACTGTGAGTTTTTGCTATATATTCCATCCTGTGGGTATGCTACAATTCCCTGTGGTTAGGTGTCGAGTTTCCACCTCTGCACAGGGGGAATCTTGAACCATCTCCACTGCAGTCTCCCATTCTTCTCCAGCCGCAGTAGAGTCTGCTCAGCAGAGACGTCGGTCCCAGCGTCTATCTCAAGCTGATACTGGACAACTGGCTACTACTGCCTTTCCAGTCTCTGTCCTTGTAGCCAGCAGTGTTCAGCAGCGAGTAGGTCTTTCTGGGACTAAGTCCTGCTTTTCCCTTACTGAGCATGCCCACGGGACGACCTCCCATTGGAGGTCGGGGGTCATATGCTCAGGTCCTGTTACAGCTCCTATTGGTCCATCTGGAAGGTCTTGTAGCACTGCCGCTATAAAAGATTTGCATGGCTGCTCAGCCATGCGCTAGTGTACACTTGTAAACGTGTGTGTGTTGACATGTGAATGTCACTCATTAATTATCCCCTCTCTTGTGTATGACTGATCGCGTAAGGTGGATGATTGCTATCTAGCGCCCGACTTAGCTATCAGCACGTGACACACAAAACAGCGTCAAATTGCTGCGACCGCAAGTGCGGTGACGTGCGCTTTCACAGCGCTTTCCTTAACCAAGCCTTGATGGTTAGTGGCGTCCGCCAGAGCGGCACCGCATGCACTCCCGTGCATCTAAATTATTATTTTGGTTATGCTGAAATCCCAGTGTCATGTCGGACGCTGTTCAGACCAGGTCGTTCGACAGACAGCGGTAATTCAGCTTTTGACCACTATGTGCTCATTGGCGTCGGCTAGGTTTTATCTAGCTGGTCCAGGGTTAATTTACCTGATGCTTGGATTGGAAGCTGGGCCATGCCCATTGCCTTTAAATAGTTCTCCTGAACATTGGGCGTCGCCGATTATAGCTTCTGTCTTGTGCGTTGTTATCTCGGTCTGGAGTGGTGAGCTAGTAGTTGGAGTATCGTTGCTGGTGGTGTATTTCCCTTTGTCTTATTTACTCCTTCCTATATTTGTATTTATTTTGCCCTGCACATGATCTGGGTGGTGTGCGGTGGTTTCAGCCTAGGGTTGAAACAGGAGACAGGGCGAGGGTCGAGGCCTAGACATGCACACCATCAGTGTAAACTCTAGGTAGAGGGTCAGTCAGGATTTCCCTAGTCTGAGGGAAATTGCAGGGGCCCGGGTTATTAGCTCTTGCCCACCTAGTTTCCCCGTGACATTATAATCGGCCTTTTAAAACAAAAAAAAGGGGTTTCCTTTTTTTTGTTTTGTCATGGATCCCATGACTTCCATAACCCGCCAGTTGGAGGCGCTGTCCCTACAGGTCACTGAGTTGAGGGGGCAGTGCAGCAACAGGGACTAGCAGTATCTAATGTGCAAGCTGGAGCGACAGGTAGAGTTGCTGAGCCTAAGTTTCTTTTGCCTGAAAAATTTGCTGGGGAACGCAGTAAATTTGTTTCTTTTCGTGAAGCTTGCAAACTATATTTCCGTATGCGCCCGATCTCCTCAGGTAATGAGGCTCAGCGTGTGGCCCTGGTGTTGTCATTGTTAAGCGGGGATCCCCAAGCATGGGCGTTTTCTTTGCCATCTGATTCTGCTGCATTTGACTCTGTGGAGAGTTTTTTTTACTCTCTTGGAAATATTTACGATGAGCCAGACAGAATGGCTCTAGCAGAATCTAAGATATGCACTATTCGCCAGGGGGAGCGAGTTGCAGAAGATTACTGTTCTGAATTTCGTCGCTGGGCGATCGATACGCAGTGGAATGATCCAACAGTGCGGAGTCAGCTTATTCATGGGGTTTCTGGAAGGGTTAAAAAAGCCCTTCTGATGTACGAGACTCCTACTTCTCTAGATTCCGCTATAAGTCTGGTTGTCCGCATTGATCGCCGTTTGCGTCAGGGGGAGCATGAGACACCACCTATGGGAGAGGGTTTAGGTTCACGTTTGGTTGCTGCAGGTGAGCCCACGGAGCCTATGCAAATCGCAGGGGTGTCACATGTGAAGCGTCGAGCCCCTGAGCTCAGAAAGCAGGGAGCCTGTTTTTACTGCGGTAAGACTGGTCATTTTATTAACATCTGTCCTCTACTGTCTTAGAAAAACGCAACGGCGGAAAACTTCTAAGCTCAGAGGGTGTGGAGGAGACCAATCTGAGCTTATGTATATCCTCCATGGTGGTTTCTCAATGCATACTCCCTGCTAAGGTTATAATCGCTGGCAGTGAGCTGCCAATTACTGTGTTTGTGGATAGTGGTTCAGCCACAAATCTCATTGATGAGGAGTTTGCGCGCACAGCAGGTTTTAGGATTGAAAAACTGCCTCATCCTATCCGCGTGGTCACCATCAATGCTGCTCCTCTCTCACAGGGGGAGATTACTGAATTTGTGGCTGAGGTGAAACTCCACATTGGGGTTCTACATTCTGAGCAGGTTACATGTAAGGTGCTCAGGAATCTTCCTGCTCAGGTGGTTTTGGGTTTTCCATGGTTGTCTATGCACAACCCGGTAATTGACTGGAAAACTCAGGACATAATTCAGTGGAGCGAATTCTGCCAGGAGAATTGCCTGGCCACAAGTGTGTCTGCTGTGACTTCAAGCGTTCCGGAGACACTTCTGGATTTTGGGGATGTGTTCTCTGAGAAGAGTTATTCAGAGTTGCCGCCACATCGCCCCTATGACTGTACTATCAGATTTAAACCAGGGGCCAAATTGCCTAAAGCAAGAATGTTTAACATCTCCGGTCCGGAGAGACAAGCATTAAAGGATTACATTGCTGAAAGTTTGAGCAAAGGGCACATCAGGCCGTCATCCTCGCCTGTGGCAGCAGGGTTCTTCTTCGTGAAGAAGAAAGATGGCGGATTACGCCCGTGTTTGGATTTCAGGGAATTGAACCAGATTATGGTTCGTGGTCCATACCCTATGCCACTAATACCAGATTTGTTCAACTAGGTGGCAGGTGCTAAGTGGTTTACCAAGCTTGACCTCAGGGGGGCGTACAACCTCATAAGAGTCTGTCAAGGTGATGAGTGGAAGACGGCTTTTAATACCCCTGAGGGTCATTTTGAAAATTTGGTGATGACATTTGGGTTGACTAACGCACCTGCAGTGTTCCAACATTTCATTAATGATGTGTTTTCGCATGTTTTGGGGAAATTCGTTATTGTGTACCTAGATGACATCCTCATATATTCTTGCGACCGTGATACTCATTTAGATCATGTCAGGCAGCTGTTACAGCTTCTCAGAGAGAATAAGCTGTATGCTAAACTTGAGAAATGTGTATTTTCTGTTCAAGAGTTGCCTTTCTTGTGTTATATTGTGTCTGCTTCTGGTTTTAAAATGGACGCCGCTAAGGTGCAAGCGGTGCTGCATTGGGAACAGCCTGATAACCTGAAAGCATTTCAGCGGTTCCTTGGGTTTTCTAACTACTATAGGAAATTTATCAAGGATTTTTCCATCATTGCTAAACCGCTAACTGACTAAAAAGGGTACCAATTTCTCCGTTTGGACTGAGGCTGCTGTGCGCGCATTTGAATTTCTTAAGAACAGTTTTGTTTCAGCCCCCATTCTTGTGCAGCCAGACGTATCGAAACCTTTTGTTGTGGAAGTCGATGCGTCTGAGGTTGGTGTGGGGGCGGTATTATCACAAGGCTCATCTTTGAGTGATTTGCGTCCATGTGCCTATTTCTCCAAGAAACTGTCGTCCGCCGAGCGTAACTACGATATCGGCAACAGAGAGTTGTTGGCAATCAAGTTGGCCTTTGAGGAATGGCGACACTTCATGGAGGGGTCGGTACATCAAGTTACTGTTATTACCGATCATAAGAATCTGCTGTATTTGGAGTCAGCCAAGCGTCTGTCCCCCAGGCAGGCTCGCTGGGCATTGTTTTTCACGCGGTTCAATTTTGTTGTCACTTACAGACCGGGGTCTAAAAACACTAAGGCGGATGCTCTGTCCAGGTGTTTTCCGGGGGGAGAACCTCGGGAGGATCCAGTACCCATCCTCCAAAAGGGTGTTGTGGTTTTGGCTCTCACTACCGAGGTGGAGGCTGAGATTACCGAGGCTCAGGAGGAGGTACCATCTGAGCTTCCCATCAACAAATCTTTTGTACCGCTTCATCTCTGCTTAAAGGTTTTCATGATGCTGTCCTGGCTGGCCAACCAGGTGTTAGAGGTACTTTGGAGTTGGTTTCACGTCGGTTTTGGTGGCCCAAGATCCGACAGGACGTGGTCTCATACGTGTCAGCTTGTACCACGTGCGCTAGGGCTAAGACGCCCCTCTCCCGTCCTGTTGGCACACTACTTCCTCTTAAGGTACCTAGTAAGCCATGGACGGAAATCTCCATGGATTTCATTACTGATTTGCCCTCCTCAGCTGGGAACACGGTCATCTTGGTGATTGTTGTTCGGTTTTCAAAAATGTCGCACTTTGTGTCTTTGCCTTCGTTGCCTAACGCTAAGACTCTGGCTCAGGTATTTGTGCAGGAGGTGGTCAGACTTCATTGGGTTCCGTCTGACATCGTGTCTGATAGGGGTACTCAGTTTGTGGTAAAATTTTGGAAAGCATTTTGCTCACAGCTGGGGATAAAGTTGTCTCATTCTTCAGCGTGTCATCCTCAGTCAAATGGTCAGACTGAGCGTATGAACCAAAATTTGGAATAGTACTTATGCTGCTTTGTCTCTGATAACAAGGAGGAGTGGTCTACCTTTCTTCCTTTGGCTGAGTTTGCCATCAATAATCACCGCCAGGAGTCGTCTGGGGAGTCTCCGTTTTTTTGTGTCTATGGGTTACATCCTCAATTTTGTACTTTAAGTCAGAGGGGCTCTTCCGGCGTTCCGGAGGAGGACCAGTTAGGAACACAATTGTCATCAGTCTGGAGGAGAGTTAAACAGCGCCTGTTGAGTGTGGGTGCTAGGTTCAAACGTGTGGATGACAGTAGGCGTGTGCCAGGTCCGGACCTGAGTGTGGATGACTGGGTGTGGGTATCCACAAAAAGCATAAGACTCAAAATACCATCCCTTAAATTGGGTCCACGGTTTATTGGTCCATTTAGGGTCACCGCCGTCATTAACCCAGTAGCGTACTGATTGGAGCTTCCTACGGTGTATAAGATACACAAGGTGTTCCACAGGTCTCATTTAAAGAAGGTGGTGGGTTCTGTGGACGCGGCGCCTATGCCACCTCCATTCTTGGTGGATGGTAATTTGGAATTTGAAGTCTCCAAGGTGGTTGACTCTCGTGTAGTGCGCCACACTTTACAGTTCTTGGTACACTGGCGTGGTTATGGGCCTGAGGAGAGGTCCTGGGTACCAGCCTCGGACATTCATGTGGATCGGCTGGTCAGGTTTTTTCATCGTCGCCATCTGGACAAGCCGGGTCCTATAAGCCGTGAGGGCCCTGGGGTCCGTCGTAGAAGGCGGGGTACTGTCATGTCGGACGCTGTTCAGACCAGGTCGTTCGACAGACAGCGGTAATTCCGCTTTTGACCACTATGTGCTCATTGGCGTCAGCTAGATTTTATCTAGCTGGTCCGGGGTTAATTTACCTGATGCTCGGATTGGAAGCTGGGCCATGCCCATTGCCTTTATATAGTTCTCCTGAACATTGGGCGTCGCCGATTATAGCTTCTGTCTTGTGCATTGTTATCTCGGTCTGGAGTGGTGAGCTAGTAGTTGGAGTATCGTTGCTGGTGGTGTATTTCCCTTTGTCTTATTTACTCCTTCCTATATTTGTATTTATTTTGCCCTGCGCATTTATAGTGTATTCCTGAGTGACTGCGGTGTGGTGTATATTTTCCGTTATCCTTGTCTGTTCTAACTGTGGGTATTGGTGTATGATCTTTTCACTGGGTGGTGGGCGGTGGTTTCAGCCTAGGGTTGAAACAGGAGACAGGGCGAGGGTCGAGGCCTAGACATGCACACCATCAGTGTAAACTCTAGGTAGAGGGTCAGTCAGGATTTCCCTAGTCTGAGGGAAATTGCAGGGGCCCGGGTTATTAGCTCTTGCCCACCTTGTTTCTCCGTGACACCCAGTTGCGGTGTCGAGCGCAAGAGGTCTCTTTGTACTCTAATCTCGAGATTAGGGGTAGAGTTCTGAAACTCCTTGTTTGCGCTCTTTGTGCAGTACCGTGGCCCTGGGACGCAACAGGGTTCGCTTTCTTCATACTGGGTGAAGATAACCCGTGTGTGAATCCATATTGTACCGCCATATAGTCTGTCATTACTTAGCAGCAGGTTCCATCTCTGCACGGTGGATCCCGGGCTGCGAACGCACCTTACTCTATCTTTCTAATTATTTGGTGCGTTCCGCTAGCCCTAACATTACACTAGTGCCAGGGTCTGGCTAGTGATGATGGACAAACAGCAATCCTTGCGGTACATCCAGCAGCTGGAGGGTAGGTTAGTGGCTCTCAAGCGCACAACCTCAGCTGTGGATGTAACCGCAGTTGTTGTTCAGGCTGCTAGTGTGGCTGCAGCAACTTTGTCCACTGCCACCCCTGTTCCGACTCTATCTCGCCTCCCGTTGCTGGAAAAATGTTCTGGTGATAGAAAATCTTGTAGGGGTTTTGTGAGTCAGTGCTCTGTACATCTCGAGCTTCTGGCCGCATGTTTCCTTAGCGGGCTAAGGTGGGATTTATTGTGTCTCTCCTGTCGGACAGGGCGATGGAGTGGGATATGCTGCTGTGGGAGCATGGCGATCATGTGGTGCAGAGCGCTCCGTTGTTCCTGAGCACTCTGAAACAGGTCTTTTTAGGACCTCGTGTCACCCATGATACGGCGCTCCAACTGTTGGCTTTGACTCAGGGCTCGTCCTTGGTCAGCCATTTCGCCGTCGACTTTCCCACCCTAGCATCTTAGCTGGAGTGGTAGGATAAAGCCCTTATTCCGATATTTTGGAGGGGGCCGGTTGACCATGTGAAGGACCCTCTTGCCAGTAGGGAGATTCCCGCCACACTGGAGGAGTTAATAGCTGTGTCCACTCGTATTGACCTCCGTTTTCATGAGCGGAGGATAGAGCGAGCCCAGTGTAGGCAGAGGTTTCGGCTGGTTCCCACCTTCGCCAAACCTTTGGAATCTTCACTCCAGGCCCCTGAGTCACATGAGGCTATGGTAGAGTCACGAGTGGGATCTAAGTCCCGGACCGCTCGTGCACTCCAGGTTTGTCATGTTTGCCAGCAGTCAGGACATCTTGCCACCAGATGTTCCCAGTGGTCGAGGAAAAGTCAGCGTCTAGTGGTAGTAGGTGGAGGTACACTAGACACGGCGACGTTTGCCTCCAAATTGTCCTTTAAGGGGACAATTACTATAGGCTCATTTACTCACTCTGTAGAGCTCTGCGTGGATTCTGGGGTGGAGGGCAATTTTATGTCTTCTGCCTTCGCCCAACGTCACGCAATTCCCCTGGTAATGTAAGCTCAACCAATAACCGTACGAGTGGTAAATGGGTCGACACTGCCCTCACATATAACACACCAGACCATCCCTTTTTCTCTGTCCATGTCACCATCTCATCAGGAAATTATAACTCTGCTCATCATTCCTGAGGGAATTGATGAGGTCCTGTTAGGGATACCTTGGCTACGGTACCAATCTCCTCATATTGAGTGGTCCACAGGCAGAATTTTGGGATGGAGTGAATCTTGTGGGGGTAGATGTCAGAGGGAATGTGTAGAGGTTGCTACTACTGAGGTACCCCCAGATCTATTCTCTCTCCCCAAGCAATATTGGCCCTATGCGGACGTGTTCTCCAAAAGAGCTGCGGAGACCCTTCCACCTCACCGCCCCTATGACTGTCCTATTGACCACTTGCCTGGTGCTGAGCCTCCCCAGGGTCGAGTCTATCCGTTATCTCTCCCGTAGATTGAGGCAATGTCACAGGACATCCAGGAAAATCTGGCAAGAGGATTCATTAGGAAGTCAGTGTCACCAGCAGTGGTTGGCTTCTTCTTCGTGCAGAAGAGGAATGGAGAACTACATCTATGCATAGATTACAGGGGTCTTAACGCCATCACTGTTAAGAATAAGTATTCTCTGCCCCTAATATCTGAGCTCTTTGATAGGCTTCAGGGAGTAACGGTATTTACAAAATTAGATCTGCGGGGTGCTTACAACCTGATTCGTATATGTGAGTAGGACTAATGGAAGACGGCTTTTAACACCAGGGATGGGCACTATGAATAACTGGTGAAGCCCTTCGGGCTCTCCAATGTCCCAGCCATTTTCCTAGACTTTGTTAACAACATCTTCCGGGATATTCTCTCCACCTTGTTCGTAGTCTATCTGGATGATATTCTCATCTACTCTCCAGATATTGACTCCCACCGGAGAGATGTTTGCAGAGTCTTCGACCTCTTATGGGCAAATTCCCTCTATGAAAAGTTGGAGAAATGTGTGTTTGAGCAGGAGTCCTTACCTTTCCTGGGCTATATTATCTCCGCCCAGGGATTGGCTATTGATCCTGCCAAACTACAGGCTGTGATGGACTGGCAGGAACCCCATTCTCTTAAAGCGGTAGCTCTCTTGGTTTCCCTCACCAAGAAGGAAGCAAATCCCAAATTGTGGTCTGAGGAGGTCTCCAAGTCCTATCACTCCATTAAGTCACACTTCGCTAGCGATGTACAGTAGATAAGCCATTTATAATGGAGGTGGATGCCTCATCCGTTGGTGCTGGAGCAGTCCTCTTCCAAAAGGATGCTCAAGGTCGGAAGCATCCTTGCTTCTTCATTTCTAAGACCTTCTCACCAGCAGAGAGGAATTATTCCATCGGGGACAGTTGCTAGCCATGAAGTTGGTCTTCTCAGAGTGGAGACATCTCTTGGAGGGGGCTCGTTTTCCCTTCCAAGTCTTCACAGACCACAAGAATTTGGTGTACTTGCGTGTACTTGCAGACAGCCCAGCGAATAAATTCTCACCAGGCCAGATGGTCCGTGTTCTTCTCCCGGTTTCATTTGACCCTTTATTTTCTTTCTGGGGAGAAGAACATTCATGTCGATGCTCTCTCTCGCTCTGTTGTATCATCTGAGGAGGAAGAGGAGCCTCGGCATATTGTCCCCACCGAGAGCCTGTGAACTGTGGCCCCGGTTTCGCTAGTGTCTGTCTCCAGGCAAGACTTTTGTACCATCCAGCCTTCTTCTGGAGGTTCTCTCTTGGGCTCACTTGTCCAGGGTGGGTGGACATTTTGGGTCCAAAAGGACATCTGAGCTACTGGCGAGGACATACTGGTGGCCGCGTATGGCTCTTGACGTCGCAGACTATGTTTGGGCGTGTGTCTCTTGCGCCAAGAACAAGTATCCTCGGCAATGGCCAGCTGGGTTGCTTTACCCCCTGCCAGTGGCGGACAGGCCCTGGGAGATGGTTGGGATGGATTTTTTGGTGGGCTTACCCAAGTCTCGTAGCTGCAACATTATCTGGGTGATCACCGACCATTTTTCAAAAATGGTGCACTTGGTGCCTCTTCCACTGCTACTTTCTGCACGGGCTCTGGCAGCGTTGTTCATCAAGCATATATTTCACCTACACGGTATGCCGGACAAAATTGGCAGTGCCAATCCCCAGTTTTCATCTCGATTTTGGAGAGATCTTTGCCATCTACTCAGTATTGAGTTGAATCTCTCCTCTGCATATCATCCCGAGAAAAATGGGTTGGTTGAGAGGGCCAACCAGACAGACCCTGGTCACATATTTACAACATTTTGCTTCTGCCAGGCAGGATGACTGGGCATCCTTGCTACCGTGGGCGGAGTTTGCGCTTAACAATGATGTAGTCGACTCCTCTGGTCAGATTTAATTCCTCCAAAATTACGGCCAGCATCCGCTTGTCCCTGTGCCCATGCCCGTGTCTTCTGCCGACTCCAAGGTGGCAGAATGGGCTGTGGAGGCATGGGGCATTTGGGAACGCACTCAAGATGCCATTCGGGCCTCCAAGGAGAGAATGAGGACCTCTGCCAATGCACATCGGCGCCCCGCTCCAACCTTTGCTCCTGGCGACTCGGTGTGGCTCTCTGCCCGTAACATCAGGCTGTGAGTTGAGTCCATTAAGTTTGCACCTCACTACTTGGGTCCCTTCAAGGTCCTCGAACAGGTTAAATCTGTGGTCTACTGTCTGGCTCTTCCTCCACGCCTAGATATCACCTACACCATTCATGTGTCCCTCTTAAAGCCCGTACACATGTCCAGGTTTTCCGAGTCATCTGCCGGGACGAGGTGAACGCTATTTTGGGGTGCAAGGTGGTACGTGGCAAAAAATTCTATTTGGTGGATTGGAAGGGTTATGGCCCTGAGGACAGGTCCTGGGAGACTGCTGAGCACGTTCGAGCTCCACAGCTCATTGCTGCCTTTGAGTGTAGCGAGGTCCAAGGATGGGGGCCAATGTTAGGTGTCGAGCTTCCGCCTCTGCACAGGGGGAATCTTGAACCATCTCTGCTGCAGTCTCCCATTCTTCTCCAGCCGCAGTGGAATCTGCTCAGCGGAGACGTCGGTCCCAGCATCTAACTCAGGCTGATAGTGGGCGACTGGTTATGACTGCCTTTCCAGGGTCTGTCCTTATAGCCAACAATGTTCAGCAGCAAGCAGGTCTTTCTGGGACTAAGTTCTGCTTTTCCCTTACTGAGCATGTCCCATGGAGGTCGGGGGTCACATGCTCAGGTCCTGTTGCGGCTCCTATTGGTCCATCTGGAAGGTCTTGTAGCAGTGCCGCTATAAAAGGTCCGCATGGCCGCTCGGCCATGCGCTAGTGTACACTTGTAAATATGTGTGTGTTGATGTGTGAAAGTCGCTCATTAATTATCCCCTCCCTTGTGTATGAGTGCTATCTAGCGCCCGACTTAGCTATCAGCACGTGACACACAAAACAGCATCAAATTGCTGTGACCGCCAGTGCGGCACCATGCGCTTTCACAGCGCTTTCCTTACCCAAGCCTTGGTGGTTAGTGGTGTCCACCAGAGCGGCACCGCATGCACTCCCGTGCATCTAAATTATTATTTCGGTTACGCTGACACCCCAGTAGCGGTGTAGAGCACAAGAGGTCTAGTTGTACTTTAATCCCGAGTCTAGGGGTAGAGTTCTGTGACTCCTTGCTTGCGCTCTTTGTGCGGTACCACGGCCCTGTGACGCAACAGGGTTCGCTTTCTTCATACTGGGTGAAGTTAACCCTTGTGTGAATCCATATTGTACCACCATATAGTTGTCATGTCGGACACTGTTCAGACCAGGTCGTCTGACAGACAGCGGTAATTCCGCGAATGACCACTGTTTGCTCATTGGCGTCGGCTAGTTTTCGTCTGGCTGCTCCGGGGTTAATTTATCTGATCCTCGGATTGGAAGCTGGGCCATGCCAATTTCCTTTAAATGGTTATCCTGATCTTTGGGCGGATAAGACAGAAGCTATAATCGGCGAGATTATAGCTTCTGTCTTATCCGTAGTTATCTCGGTCCGGAGAGGAGAGCTGGTTGTTGTAGAATCGTTGCTGGTGGTGTATTTTCCTTTGTCTTATTTACTCCTTCCTATATTTGTATTTATTTTGCCCTTCACCTTTATAGTGTATTCCTGATTGACTGCGGCGTGGTGTATATTTTCCTTTATCCTTGTTTGTTATAACTGTGGGTATTGGTCTATTGCATTCACCGGGTGGTGGGCAGTGGTGTTCAGTCTAGGGCTGAATCAGGAGTCAGGGTGAGGGTGGAGGCCTGAACATGCACACCTTCAGTGTCAACTTCAGGTAGAGGGTCAGACAGGGTTTCCCTAGTCTGAGGGAAATTGCAGGGGCCCGGGTTATTAGCTCTCGCCCTCCTTGTATCCCCGTGACATTATAATCGGCCTAACAAAAAAAAAAAAAAAAAGGGGTTCCTTTTTTTTTTTTTTTCTTCTCTGTGTTTTGTCATGGATCCCATGACTTCCATAACCCGCCAGTTGGAGGCGCTGTCCCTACAGGTCACTGAGTTGAGGGGAGCAGTAGAGCAACAGGGACTAGCAGTATCTAATATACAGGCTGCAGCGACAGGAGTAGTTAATGAGCCCAAGTTTCCTTTGTCTGAAAAATTTGCTGGGGAACGCAGTAAATTTGTTTCTTTTCGTGAAGATTGCAAACTGTATTTCTGTATGCGCCCGATCTCCTCTGGTAATGAGGCTCAACGTGTTGGCCTGGTGTTGTCATTATTAAGCGGGGAACCCCAAAGTATGGGCATTTTTGTTGCCGTCTGATTCTGCTGCATTTAGCTCAGTGGAGGGTTTATTTTCTGCTCTAGGACACATTTACGACGATCCAGACAGAATGGCTCTAGCAGAATCTAAGTTACGCACTATTTGCCAGGGGGAGCGTGTTGCAGAGGATTACTGTTCTGAATTTCGCCGCTGGGCGGTTCACACTCAGTGGAATGAGTCAGCATTGCGGAGTCACTTTATTCATGGAGTTTCTAATAGGGTTAAAAAAGCCCTCCTGATGTACGAGACTCCTGCTTCACTAGATTCCGCTATGAGTCTAGTTGTCCGCATTGATCGACGCTTGCATCAGGGGAATCATGAGATGCCACCTGTGGGTGAAGGTTTAGGTTCACGTGAGGTTTCTGCAGGTGAGCCCACGGAATCTTTGCAAATTGCCGGGGTGTCACATGTTAAGAATCGTACCCCTGTACACAGGAAGCAGGGAGCCTGTTTTTTCTGCGGTAAAACTGGTCATTTTATTAATATCTGTCCTCTGCTGTTAAAGAAAAACGCAACGGCGGAAAACTTCTGAGCTCAGAGGGTGTGGAGGAGTCCAATCTGAGCTTATGTATATCCTCCATGATGATTTCTCAGTGCATGCTCCCTGCCAAAGTTGTTGTCGCTGGCAGAGAGATACCAATCACTATTTTTGTGGATAGTGGTTCCGCCACAAATCTCATTGATGAGGAGTTTGCGCGCACTGCTGGTTTTAAGATTGAAAAACTGCCTCATCCTATCCGTGTGGTCACCATCAATTCTGCTCCTCTTCCACAGGGGGAGATTACTGAGTTCGTGGCTGAGGTTAAACTCCACATTGGGGTTCTTCATTTCGAGCAGGTCACATGTAAGGTGCTCAAGAGTCTTCCGGCACAATTGGTTCTGGGATTTTCATGGTTGTCTACACACAACCCGGTGATTGACTGGAAAACTCAGGACATAATCCAGTGGAGTGATTTCTGTCAGGAGAATTGCCTGGCCACATGTGTGTCCGCTGTGACTTCAAGCGTTCCTGAGTCACTTCAGGATTATGCGGATGTGTTCTCTGAGAAGGGTTGTTCAGAGTTGCCGCCACACCGCTTCTATGACTGTTCTATCAGGTTTAAACCAGGGGCCAAGTTGCCTCAAGCAAGGATGTTCAACATCTCCGGTCCAGAGAGATAAGCGCTCAAGGATTACATTTCTGAAAGTTTGAGCAAAGGGCACATCAGGCCGTCATCCTCGCCGGTGGCAGCAGGGTTCATCTTCGTGAAGAAGAAAGATGGCGGATTACGCCCGTGTTTGGATTTCAGGGAGTTGAACCAGATTACGGTTCGTGATCCATACCCTATGCCACTGATACCTGACTTGTTCAACCAGGTGGCAGGTGCTAAGTGGTTTACCAAGCTTGACCTCAGGGGGGCGTACAACCTCATAAGAGTCTGTCAAGGTGATGAGTGGAAGACGGCTTTTAATACCCCTGAGGGTCATTTTGAAAATTTGGTGATGCCTTTTGGGTTAACTAACGCACCTGCAGTGTTCCAACATTTCATCAATGATGTGTTCTCGCATGTTTTGGGGAAATTCGTTATCGTGTACCTAGATGACATCCTCATATATTCTTGCGACCGTGATGCTCATTTAGATCATGTCAGGCAGGTGTTACAGCTTCTCAGAGAGAATAAGCTGTATGCTAAACTTGAGAAATGTGTATTTTTTGCTCAAGAGTTGCCGTTCTTGGGTTATATTGTGTCTGCTTCTGGTTTTAAAATGGACGCTGCTAAGGTGCAAGCGGTGCTGCATTGGGAACGTCCTGATAACCTGAAAGCACTTCAGTGGTTCCTTGGGTTTTCTAACTACTATAGGAAATTTATCAAGGATTTTTCTATCATTGCTAAACCGCTAACTGACATGACTAAAAGGTACCAATTTCTCAGTTTGGCCTGAGGCTGCTGTTCGCGCATTTGAATTTCTCAAGAACAGTTTTGTTTCAGCCCCCATTCTTGTGCAGCCAGACATATCTAAACCCTTTGTCGTGGAAGTCGATGTGTCTGAGGTTGGTGTGGGGGCGGTACTATCTCAAGGCTCATCCTTGAGTGGTTTGCGTCCGTGCGCCTAATTCTCCAAATAACTGTCATCCGCTGAACGTAACTATGATATCGGCAACAGGGAGTTGTTGGCTATTAAGTTGGCCTTTGAGGAATGGCGACACATCTTGGAGGGGTCGGTACATCAGGTCACTGTTATTACCGACTGTAAGAATCTGCTGTATTTGGAGTCTGCCAGGCGTCTGTCTCCCAGGCAGGCTCGCTGGGCATTGTTTTTCACGCGGTTCAACTTTGTTGTCACTTACAGACCAGGGTCTAAAAACACTAAGGCGGATGCTCTGTCCAGGTGTTTTCCGGGGGGAGAACCTCGGGAAGACCCAGTACCCATTCTCCAAAAGGGTGTTGTGGTTTCAGCCCTCACTACCGAGGTTGAGGCTGAGATTGCCGAGGCTCAGGATGAGGTACCATCTGAGCTTCCCATCAACAAATCTTTTGTACCGCTTCATCTCCACCTAAAGGTGTTGGCGGAGCATCATGATACTGTCCTGACTGGCCACCCAGGGGTTAGAGGTACTTTGGAGTTGGTGTCACATTGGTTTTGGTGGCCCAAAATCCATCAGGACGTGGTCTCATACGTGTCAGCTTGCACCACGTGCGCTAGGGCGAAGACGCCCCGCTCCCATCCTGTTGGTACACTACTTCCTCTGGATGTACCTAGTAAGCCATGGACGGAAATCTCCATGGATTTCATCACTGATTTGCCTCCCTCAGCTGGGAACACAGTCATTTTGGTGATTGTGGATCGGTTTTCAAAAATGTCGCACTTTGTGTCTTTGCCTTCTTTACCTAATGCTAAGACTCTTGCTCAGGTGTTTGTGCAGGAGGTGGTCAGGCTTCATGGAGTGCTGTCTGACATCGTGTCAGATAGGGGTACTCAGTTTGTAGCAAAATTTTGGAAAGCATTTTGCTCACGGCTGGAGATCAAGTTGTCTCATTCGTCTGCGTTTCATCCCCAGTCAAATGGTCAGACCGAGCGTATGAACCAAAATTTGGAGCAGTACTTGTGCTGCTTTGTCTCTGATAACCAGGAGGAGTGGTCTACCTTTCTTCCTTTGGCTGAGTTTGCCATCAATAATCACCGCCAGGAGTCGTCTGGGGAGTCTCCGTTTTTTTCTGTTTACGGGCTACATCCTCAGTTTTGTACGTTGAGTCAGAGAGGCTCTTCCGGCGTTCCGGAGGAAGACCAGTTAGGAACACAATTGTCATCAGTCTGGAGGAGAGTGAAACAGCCCCTGTTGAGTGTGGGTGCTAGGTACAAACGTGTGGCTGACAGTAGGCGTGTGCCAGGTCCGGACCTGAGTGTAGATGACTGGGTGTGGTTATCCACAAAAAACATAAGACTCAAGATACCATCCCTTAAATTGGGTCCACGGTTTATTGGTCCATTTAGGGTCACCGCCGTCATTAACCCAGTAGCGTACCGACTGGAGCTCCCTACGGTGTATAAAATACACAACGTGTTCCACAGGTCTCTTCTTAAGAAGGTTGTGGGTTCTGTGGACGTGGCGCCTATGCCACCTCCAGTCTTGGTGGATGGTAACCTAGAATTTGAAGTCTCCAGGGTGGTTGACTCTCGTGTGGTGTGCCTCACTTTACAATATTGCGTACACTGGCGTGGTTATGGGCCTGAGGAGAGGTCCTGGGTACCAGCCTCGGACATTCATGCGGATCGGCTGGTCAGGTGTTTTCATCGTCGCCATCCATACAAGCCGGGTCCTATAAGCCGTGAGGGCCCTGGGGTCCCTTGTAGAAGGCGGGGCACTGTCATGTTGGACACTGTTCAGACCAGGTCGTCTGACAGACAGCGGTAATTCCGCGTTTGACCACTGTTGCTCATTGGCGTCGGCTAGTTTTCGTCTGGCTGCTCCAGGGTTAATTTATCTGATCCTCGGATTGGAAGCGGGGCCATGCCCATTTCCTTTAAATGGTTCTCCTGATCTTTGGGCGTCGCCGATTATAGCTTCTGTCTTATCCGTAGTTATCTCGGTCCAGAGTGGAGAGCTAGTTGTTGTAGAATCGTTGCTGGTGGTGTATTTTCCTTTGTCTTATTTACTCCTTCCTATATTTGTATTTATTTTGCCCTGCACCTTTATAGTGTATTCCTGATTGACTGCGGTGTGGTGTATATTTTCCTTTATCCTTGTTTGTTATAACTGTGGGTATTGGTCTATTGCATTCACTGGGTGGTGGGCAGTGGTGTTCAGTCTAGGGCTGAATCAGGAGTCAGGGTGAGGGTGGAGGCCTGAACATGCACACCTTCAGTGTAAACTTCAGGTAGATGGTCAGACAGGGTTTCCCTAGTCTGAGGGAAATTGCAGGGGCCCGGGTTATTAGCTCTCGCCCTCCTTGTATCCCCGTGACAATAGTCCATCATTACTTAGCAGCAGGTTCCATCTCTGCATGGTGGACCCTTGGATGCAAATGCACCTTACTCTATCTTTCTAATTATTTGGTGCGTTCCGCTAGCCCTAACACCTGTGGGGTTAAAAGGGTATTGCACCACAGAGCAAGTTCAACCCACATGTTCTTTTGCAGTGGTTTTAACAGGGTGTTGCACACTTCCTATTGTCCCTGTACCCATTGGTGGTTTGCTGAGCTGGTACTTACCGTCCCTGTACCCCTCGGTGGTTAGCTGAGCTAAACATACATGGGTGAGACCACGATGCAGATAAAGGCATGCATCAGTAAACACAAAAGCACTATTAGGACCAAAAAGATTGATTTACCAATACCTAAGCATTTCATTGAGAGTGGTCATGCAATCAGTCAACTACGGTTTAGGGTTATCGATAGTGTACCCCTGTTACATAGGGGTGGAGATAGAGTCCAATTGTTGAAGCAGAAGGAACTTGAGTGGATCTCCAAGTTGGGTTCCCGTTATCCTGGGGGTTTAAATTTGGATTACAATTTACAGGTCTGTGCGCGTAGATAGATCACACTATAGGTTCGTGTTGCATCCTTCGTATCGTGTTTTTATGGGGGGTTTAGTATATCTTTTCATATAATGTTTCACATATACAATGATTTTTTTACACATAATATACCCTATGTATGATTTTGGTGTTGTGCCAAATATATCATCATTAGAATATGGGGATCTTTCTTTTTGTATGTGGAATCTGTTAATGATCTAACCACAACAGCTGGTCATGGATATGGCATTTGTTGTGCTAGGGATGTCCCCACTAATATGAAATCGGCTATGATGTGGATGATCCACAATGTGATAAATGGGGCCGAACACGGTCTTTGTCCTATCACAGATGCTGCATCCACTGTGGTATTTATGTGTTAGGATATGGATCTCTGTAATTTGATCTGGATTGCATCCTCTGATTTTTGCAATGGTTGCTTGTGCTGAAACACGAAGGCAGGACAGTAGTGATGGACGTTTATTCACATTTTATGTGACGCCCCCGGCAAGCGGTGTTTCGGTCACTATGACAACACCGCATGCTGTGTTTTCTGTCATTGTTTCTATGATGGAAGCACAGAGTATATGGTTGATGCGCTCGTGTGGTGACAAACACTGATAATTAGACAGTGCACTGGCCTGAGTGGCTACAACTTAGCGGACAGCTAGGCATATATTACTCTTTCTATTTGACAGGTTGCTGTGTATCATGGCCGACGACAACTTGGATAGGTGGACGGGTACCTTTTGCAACCATGGCTGCGTTATATGTGCTATACATAAGTCCTGGGCACAGTTGCATGTGGGTTTTTGCTTTTTGTTTTTTGCCTCGGTCGTATGATATTCCGCTTCAGTGTCATGTGTATTGTATTGTGTGTCCTTGACTCCACACCACTACGTGTGTGTTGCTGCTCTTTGACACTCACTGTGTTTCTTAGAAACCGGATGGTGTGTTTTGCTGCTCTTTGAAACTCACTGTGTTTCTTAGAAACCGGTGGGCGTGCCATGCCGGCGTCACAGGCTTGGTCTTGTGACTCGGTCATGTGACCGGTGTGTGTGTGCCCATTGGTGGACGAAGCAGGCAGCCGGACAAAGATGATGTGAGTTTTGTTACATGGAGGTTAGTGCGATCGGGTCACATGAGCACTCGATTTATGGTTCTACATGAAGATCCTGGATTGGATCTGGCTAGTCAGGCTCTTTTGTGTTAATTTTGATGATTGGGCTCCAGTATACTTGCTCTGATTTGCACTTGCGGGGAGTATGAACAACAAGGGACCTCATTGGTGGATCACACAGCATGGCTGCTACAGCGTCGATGAGTGGTGGGCTTCACTGTTTACATATGTTTGATTCCCTACATGTGTTCATTATTACAGTTCTGGGTTCCATTATGTGCTACATTTAATGTATAAATTGTGATGTGTAGTTTTTAATCATCTTATTGTAAATGTTATATTGTTTTTGTGATTATTGAATTTTACTATGTAAATCTTGTGGGCGGTCTGAGGTGTGATTATTGGTTCAGTGATGACCAACTTCCTATTTAAGGCCCCCATTTTGTCAATATGGTATGCTTGATAAAGACCCATTTGGGTTGAAACGTCGCATTTTGTGGCACAATAAAGAATAATTTTTTCACTTTCACCTTGATTGGATGCTGTCCTTCACTTCAACTTATTCTATCACCACACAGGTCGTATTACTGTCCCATAGATCTCATTACAGGTTATACTCCTCCCAGAGGCCGGATTCACCCTCTGTCGCCTGTAGAGACCCAAGCAATGTCTGACTATATCAAAGAGAAACTGTCTCAGGGGTTCATCCAGATATCTTCCTCCCCAGCTGGTTAAGGATTTTTCTTTGTGAAAAAGGATGAGTCTTTACGTCCAAGCATCGACTATCAAAGTCTCAGTGCTATCACAGTGAAGAATAAATATCCTCTGCCTCTTATTCCAGAGCTCTTCTATCACCTCCATGGGGCCAGGATCTTAACCAAATTGGATCTTCGGGGAGCCTGCAATCTCACTAGGATTCATTCTGGGGATGAGTGGAAGACCGCCTTCAACACTCGTGATGGTCACAACGAATACCAGGTAATGTCTTTTGGGCTAAGTAACGTGCTAGCAGTATTTCAGGAATTTGTCAATGATGTCTACCGTGACCTTCTCTACGGCTGTGTGTTCATTTATCTGGATGATATCTTTGTGTTTTCTCTGGATCTCCCTACTCATAGGAGAAATATCTCAAAAGGCGGAGTCTTCTTTTTTCTCTCTCAAATAGGCTTTCTCTACTGCTCCCAGTCTCCATAGGCTGATGGTCAATAAGCAGTTCTTCGTAGAGGTGGAAGCTTCCTTTTTTTGAGACAGAGCCATACTCATGTAAGAAGCTTCCTTCTGGGAGGATGGTGACCTGAGGGTTCTTTTCCAAGGCGTTCTCTCTCTGTGAACACAACTACTCCATTGGTGACAGTCAGGACCAAATCCCCCAGCTTGCCGCCCCTACGCAAGTTACAGCGTAACCTCACCCTAACTTTATGTCATAGTGTAAAGAATGGAAGAAGAGGCACAGGTGGTGAAGTGCATATTCATTTTTTATTCATATTTTTGTGGAACCTCAGGACTTGACAGAACTGGCATAGACAGAACCATCATCGTTGAGGATAGCCAGGTAACAGGTAGCTGACAGTCTGCGGAGGCAAAGTGTAAGCAGAGCACTGCAGAACACTTCAGAAGCTAAAGCACACACTAGCCAAAACCGGAAGCTAGCAACGTATGATACTTGTTTCTCCGGCACCCTTCTTATGGTGGAGGGGCTAGAAATAGTAATGACTAACACGCCATTGGTCAGAAGTACTTTTTGAAAAATGTGCTCTGTCTCTTTAAGAGACTGGGAGCGCATGCGTGACCTCAGCACTAGTGTTGAGCATTCCGATACCGCAAGTATCGGGTATCGGCCGATACTTGCGGGTATCGGAATTCCGATACCGAGATCCGATACTGTTGTGGTATCGGGTATCGGTATCGAAACAACATTAATGTGTAAAATAAAGAATTAAAATAAAAAATATTGCTATACTCACCTCTGCGACGCAGCCTGGACCTCACCGAGGGAACCGGCAGCGTTCTTTGCTTAAAATGCGCGCTTTTCCTTCCTTCCTTGCAGAAATAGGCATTCAGGACCTGAAATTACGTCACGGCTTGCTGTGATTGGTCGCGTCGCGGTCACATGGGCGGCACGCAACCAATCACAAGCCGTGAGGTAATTTTAAAAATGCGCGCGTTTCCTGCCTCCCGTGACGTCACGGCTTGTGATTGGTCGCGTCGCCCATGTGACCGCGACGCGACCAATCACAAATCCGGAA
Source organism: Ranitomeya variabilis (assembly GCF_051348905.1). Lineage (NCBI taxonomy): Eukaryota > Metazoa > Chordata > Amphibia > Anura > Dendrobatidae > Ranitomeya > Ranitomeya variabilis. The sequence continues at coordinate 300,638,239 of NC_135237.1, read as the reverse complement.
TGTAATTTTAAAATACTGAATGCCTAGAAGGACCTGAAAATTACGTCACGGCTTGCTGTGATTGGTCGCGTCGCGGCCACATGGGCGGCACGCGACCAATCAGAAGCCGTGACATCACGGAAGGAAGGAAAAGCGTGCATTTTAAGCAAAGAACGCTGCCGGTTCCCTCGGTGAGGTCCAGACTGCGTCGGAGAGGTGAGTATAGCAATATTTTTTATTTTAACTCTTTATTTTACACATTAATATGGTTCCCAGGGCCTGAAGGAGAGTTTCCTGGGAACCATCAGGGATACCGTCCGATACTTGAGTCTCATTGACTTGTATTGGTATCGGGTATCGGTATCGGATTAGATCCGATACTTTGCCGGTATCGGCGAAAACTTTCCGATACCGATACTTTCAAGTATCGGACGGTATCGCTCAACACTACTCAGCACTCTACCCGAGAAACTGCTGGCCGCGTGCCAGGAAGCAGGGGGAAGAGAGGAAGCAGAGGCTGTAGCAGGATGGCGTGGATCCAGCAAAGAGTGGGAGTCCCGACGGGGACCCCGCGAAGCTACAGGACCGGGACCTGGTGTAACATATAGCAGTATCCATGCACGTGATGCTCTTTATATGTTATAAGCTACTAATTCTGGCCACTCACACTCCTGCTATGAGTTCACTCCCTCACTTGAAGTAAAATTTCCTTTGTCCTGGATAATGGAGTGATAAATTTAAACAGCCCTAATGTTGTGGTGGGCATTATTATTTACTCTTCCAGTGTAGCTGCTTATTGCTTTCACCTTTTAAAGACACCATCAACTATTCTGAATTGTGGGCTTTGTTAGAACAGTGCTATATCTTTCCTATGGCTATCAGATTGTAGCATTTCTGTACTATCCCGTTGGATTTTGACATCAAGGAAATTTATCCTGTAGGAATCATATTGTATGTCAGTTGAATATTAAACTCAATTATATTTAGATTGCAAAAAAAACGATTTTAATTCTGCCTCACTGCTGCCCCAAATAAAAAAATCATCAATTAATCAGGTCCAAAATATAACATGATCTATGACCAATCGTGATGGGAAAAGATCCCTCTCCCACAGCCCAAGGAACAGATAAGCATAGGTCAATGCGCAGGCAGCAATAATGGCTGTCCCCTGGAGATGTAGATATAAGGATCCATTGGAAGTAAAGAAATTGTCAACACAAATACTAATCACTGGTAAACAAACACCACCTCATTAGACAAAAAACTTGGTCATCTCCCCCCCAAAAATGTGGATGTTTACAAGCCATCTTTGTGTTTGATGCTCATACACAATGATTCAACTTCGAAATTTACGAGAATTATGTCATCATCTATGTGAAGAGAGTCAATTTTATTTAATAGTTCAGTGGTGTCACTCAAATATGAGGGAATCGTCTCAACCAGAGGTTTAAATTGGAGTATAAATAGTGACAGATATTTTCAGTGAGACTTCCATTACAAAGATAATAGGCCTACCTAGAGGTGTTTGGGCATCTTTCTGGATCTTACGTAGTAGACACAGTGTCGGCATAGATGAATTCTTTACAGTCAAGATATCATGGAGCTCTTTTGTAATCAAATTATTGTCCTCAGAAGGCGGTTTGCCTCCACCTCATTAAGGTTGCAAGGCCATACAACAATGTTGCCACCTTTATCTGCAAGCTTGTACATAATACATAGGAACCTAGTAGCATAGTTATTAAGGTTGAAGGAAGATTCTAAGTCCATCTTGTTCAACCCATAGCCTAACCTAACAATCTGTTCCTAAAGATTGAGTGCTGTACGTTAACTTATAGTTAAATTGTCATTATGAATTATTGAGGATATTTGTTCAAAGTCTGCAGAAATTAAATAAACAAATATGTCTACATTTGGACAAATTGGCAGAGGAAGGAATTTTTGAGATTTCAGACGTAACAAAGATGGAACCTTACCTAGAAATGAGGAGTCATTCTCATTGTTTAAATCTTTCTATATTTGTAGTGCGACCTGTTCCTCGGATAAGGGAAACATTTTTTGCAATTCCACATTATGAAACCACTTTTTGAAGATTAGGGTTCTTGCAAGTATATTTAAATCCTTTATGGCTAGAAAGGGCTTAAAGAGCATAGAGGGTGACAAGCACAATCCTTTGAAATGGAGTAATAATTCTGAGTAAAAAAAAAGAATGAGTAGAAAGATTAATTACCTTTGTGTACGTATTCACACTCCTATAGAAAGAGGTTTACATTTCTTGTTGAAGGCCTTTTGTTCCCTTCCTTCTCTGTGAGTTGTTCCTAAACTGGGTGTTTATATAGTAATGGAATAAATCTGATTGTTCACCTGATGATGAAATGGATGACACAGAAAATCCCCATTCAGTCAGTCTGTTATTAAAGTGATGTCTCCATTTGTAAACTGCAACATCGCAATCTCCTGATCTGGCATCCGCTTTTGTGACACCCATGGGCTTGGCTTCGGGTCACATGATTGGGATGTCCCTATGGCGCTTTGGCAGATGTGGGTGATGGGAAGGCACTGGGCATCCTCATGCGTCAATCAACACTGGCCATACATGCCTCCTTATAGGACTAACTTTTTTTTACCAAAGGTCATGAGCCAGATAGGTATATACAAGTGTTTCTCACTAAATTAGAATATCATCAAAAAGTTAATTTATTTTGGAGCATAGAGAGAGCAAAAACAATTTTTTTTTAATAAAAATGTTTTCATTTTGGAAAAGTGGCAAATCATAAAAAGAAGACATACAGTCTTGTCTGAAAGTGTTGGCACCCTTTAAAAAATTCCAGAAAATTAAGCATTTCTACCAAAAATTTATTGCAATTAAACAAAACGCTGGATAGATCTGTAGTTGTCCGCAATTAGTCTGGATCTAAATCCCATTGAACACCTGTGGAGAGTTATTAACCCCTTCACCCCCAAGGGTGGTTTGCACGTTAATGACCGGGCCAATTTTTACAATTCTGACCACTGTCCCTTTATGAGGTTATAACTCTGGAACGCTTCAACGGATCTTGGCGATTCTGACACTGTTTTCTCATGACATATTGTCCTTCATGATAGTGTTAAAATTTCTTCGATATAACTTGTGTTTATTTGTGAAAAAAACGAATATTTGGTGAAAATTTTGAAAATTTCGCAATTTTCCAACTTTGAATTTTTATGCCCTTAAATCACAGACATATGTCACACAAAATACTTAATAAGTAATATTTTCCACATGTCTACTTTACAACAGCACAATTTTGGAACCAAAATTTTTTTTTGTGACGGAGTTATAAGGGTTAAAAGTTGACCAGCAATTTCTCATTTTTACAACACCATTTTTTTTAGGGACCACATCTCATTTGAAGTCATTTTGAGGGGTCTATATGATAGAAAATACCCAAGTGTGACACCATTCTAAAAACTGAACCCCTCAAGGTACTCAAAACCACTTTCAAGAAGTTTATTAACCCTTCAGGTGTTTCACAGGAATTTTTGGAATGTTTAAATAAAAATAAACATTTAACTTTTTTTCACACAAAATTTATTTCAGCTCCAATTTGTTTTATTTTACCAAGGGTAACAGGAGAAAATAGACCCCAAAAGTTGTTGTGCAATTTGTCCTGAGTACGCTGATACCCCACATGTGGGGGTAAACCACTGTTTGGGCGCATGGCAAAGCTCGGAAGGAAAGGAGTGCCATTTGACTTTTCAATGCAAAATTGACTGGAATTGAGATGGGACGCCATGTTGCATTTGGAGAGCCCCTGATGTGCCTAAACATTGAAACCCCCCACAAGTGACACCATTTTGGAAAGTAGACCCCCTAAGGATCTTATCTAGATGTGTGGTGAGCACTTTGACCCAACAAGTGCTTCACAGAAGTTTATAATGCAGAGCCGTAAAAATAAAAAATCATATTTTTTCACAAAAATGATCTTTTCGCCCCCAATTTTTTATTTTCCCAAGGGTAAGAGAAGACATTGGACCCCAAAAATTGTTGTGCAATTTGTCCTGAGTACGCTGATACCCCATATGTGGGTGTAAACCATTGTTTGGGCGCAGGGCAGAGCTCGGAAGGGAAGGAGCGCCATTTGACTTTTCAATGCAAAATTGCCTGGAATTGAGATGGGATGCCATGTTGCGTTTGGAGAGCCCCTGATGTGCCTAAACATTGAAACCCCCCACAAGTGACACCATTTTGGAAAGTAGACCCCTTAAGGAACTTATCTAGATGTGTGTTGAGCACTTTGACCCAACAAGTGCTTCACAGAAGTTTATAATGCAGAGCCGTAAAAATAAAAAATCATATTTTTTCACAAAAATGATCTTTTCGCCCCCATTTTTTTATTTCCCCAAGGGTAAGAGAAGAAATTAGACCACAAAAGTTGTTGTGCAATTTGTCCTGAGTACGACGATACCCCATATGTGGGGTTAAACCAATGTTTGGGCGCATAGCAGAGCTCGGAAGGGAAGGAGCGCTATTTTACTTTTCAATGCAAAATTGACTGGAATTAAGATGGGATGCCATGTTGCGTTTGGAGAGCCCCTGATGTGCCTAAACATTAAAAACCCCCACACGTGACACCATTTTGGAAAGTAGACCCCCTAAGGATCTTATCTAGATGTGAGGATAAATTGGACCCCAAACGTTGTTGTCCAATTTGTCCTGAGTACGCTGATACCCCATATGTGGGGGGGAACCACTGTTTGGGCGCATGACAGAGCTCGGAAGGAAAGGAGCGCCATTTGGAATGCAGACTTAAATGGATTGGTCTGCAGGCGTCATGTTGCATTTGCAGAGCCCCTGATGTACCAAAACAGTACAAACCCCCACAAGTGACCCCATATTGGAAACTAGACCCCCCAGGGAACTTATCTAGATGTGTTGTGAGAAATTTGAACCCCCAAGTGTTTCACTACAGTTTATAACGCAGAGCCGTGAAAATAAAAATTCTTTTTTTTTCACAAAAATGATTTTTTAGCCCCTAGTTTTGTATTTTCACAAGGGTATCAGGATAAATTGGACCCCAAAAGTTGTTGTCCAATTTGTCCTGAGTACGCTGATACCCCATATGTGGGGGGGAACCACTGTTTGGGCGCATGACAGAGCTCGGAAGGGAAGGAGCGCCATTTGGAATGCAGACTTAAATGGATTGGTCTGCAGGCTTCACGTTGCATTTGCAGAGCCCCTGATGTACCCAAACAGTACAAACTCCCCACAAGTGACCCCATATCGGAAACTAGACCCCCCAAGGAACTTATCTAGATGTGTTGTGAGAACTTTGAACCCCCAAGTGTTTCACTACAGTTTACAACGCAGAGCCGTGAAAATAAAAAAAATCTTTTTTTTTCCCACAAAACTTATTTTTTGGCCCCCAGTTTTGTATTTTCCCAAGGGTAGCAGGAGAAATTGGACCCCAAAAGATGATGTCCAATTTGTATTGAGTACGCTGATACCCCATATGTTGGGGTAAACCCCTGTTTGGGCACACGGGAGAGCTCTGAAGGGAAGGAGCACGTTTTTCCTTTTTCAACGCAGAATTGGCTGGAATTCAGATCGGATGCCATGTCCCGTTTGGAGAGCCCCTGATGTGCCTAAACAGTGGAAACCCCCCAATTACAACTGAAACCCTAATCCAAACACACCCCTTACCCTAATCCCAACAGTAACCCTAACCACTCCTCTAACCCAGACACACCCAACCCTATTCCCAACCGTAAATGTAATCCAAACCCTAACCGTATCTTTAGCCCCAACCCTAACTGTAGCCCCAACCCTAGCCCCAACCCTAGCCCTAACCCTAGCCCTAACCCTAGCAATAACCCTAGCCCTATCACTAGCCCTAACACTAGCCGTAACACTAGCCCTAACCCTAGCCCCAACCCTAGCCCTAACCTTAACCCTAGCCCCAACCCTAGCCCTTACCCTAACCCTAGCCCTAACCCTAGCCCCAACCCCAGCCCTAACCCTAACCCTAGCCCTAACCCTAGCCCCAACCCTAGCCCTAACCCTAACCCTAACCCTAGCCCTAACCCTAGCCCTAACTCTAGTCCTAACTCTAGCCCTAACCCTAACCCTAACCCTAATGGGAAAATGGAAATAAATACATTTTTTAATTTTTTTATTTTTCCCTAACTAAGGGGGTGATGAAGGGGGGTTTGATTTACTTTTATAGCGGGTTATTTAGCGGATTTTTATGATTGGCAGCCATCACACACTGAAAGACGCTTTTCATTGCAAAAAATATTTTTTGCGTTACCACATTTTGAGAGCTGTAATTTTTCCATATTTGAGTCCACAGAGTCATGTGAGATCTTGTTTTTTGCGGGACGAGTTGACGTTTTTATGGATAACATTTTCGGACACGTGACATTTTTTGATCGCTTTTTGTTCCGATTTTTGTTAGGCAGAGTGATCAAAAACCAGCTATTCATGAATTTCTTTTGGGGGAGGCGTTTATACCGTTCCGCGTTTGGTAAAATTGATAAAGCAGTTTTATTCGTCGGGTCAGTACGATTACAGCGATATCTCATTTATATCATTTTTTTATGTTTTGTCGCTTTTATACGATAAAAACTATTTTATAGAAAAAATAATTATTTTGGTATCGCTTTATTCTCAGGACTATAACTTTTTTATTTTTTTGCTGATGATGCTATATGGCGGCTCGTTTTTTGCGGGACAAGATGCCGTTTTCAGCGGTATCATGGTTATTTATATCAGTCTTTTTGATCACGTGTTATTCCACTTTTTGTCCGGCGGTATGATAATAAAGCGTTGTTTTTTGCCTCGTTTTTTTTTTTTTTTTCTTACGGTGTTTACTGAAGGGGTTAACTAGTGGGGCAGTTTTATAGGTTGGGTCATTACGGACGCGGCGATACTAAATATGTGTACTTTTATTGTTTTTTTTATTTTATTTAGCTAAAGAAATGTATTTATGGGAATAATATATTTTTTTTTCTTTATTTAGGATATTTTTTTTTTTTTTTTTTACACACATGTGGGGAATTTTTTTTTAACTTTTTTACTTTGTCCCAGGGGGGGACATTACAGATCATTGATCTGACAGAGTGCACAGCACTCTGTCAGATCGACGATCTGCTGTGCAGGGCTGCAGGCTTACCAAGTGTCTGCTCTGAGCAGACACTCGGAAAGCCACCTCCCTCCCTGCAGGACCCGGATGCCACGGCCATCTTGGATCTGGGACCTGCGGCGAGGAGGGAGGTAGGAGACCCTCGGAGCAACGCGATCACATCGCGTTGCTCCGGGGGTCTCAGGGAAGCCCGCAAGGAGCCCCCTCCCTGCGCGATGCTTCCCTATACCGCCGGTACACCGCGATCATGTTTGATCGTGGTGTGCCGGTGGTTAATGTGCCGGGGGCGGTCCGTGACCGCTCCTGGCACATATTGCCGGATGTCAGCTGCGATATGCAGCTGACACCCGGCCGCGATCGGCCGCGCTCCCTCCGTGAGCGCGGCCGATCGCGTATGACGTACTATCCCGTCGGTGGTCATACGGGCCCACCCCACCTCGACGGGATAGTACGTCAGATGTCAGAAAGGGGTTAAAATTGTTGTTGGGAGAAGGCACCTTTCAAATATGAGTGACCTGGATAAGTTTGCAAAAGAAGAGCAGTTCAAAAGTCCAGTTGAGAGGTCTAAGAAGCTTGTTGATGGTTACAAGAAGCGATTGATTGTAATTATTTATTTCAAAGGGTGAGACACCAAATGTTAAGTTGAGGGTGCCAATAATTTTGTTTCCATTTTGGGGTTTTTGTGAAATAATGTTCAGTTTTCCCTTTTTTCTCATTTCTTTTTTCATTGTTCCAATTACACACAAAGGAAATAAACAGGTGTTAAACAAAACATGTGTAATTGCAATAATTTTCTGTTGTGAGTGTGCCACACCCTGCTGGGACTGGTGGTGCACCTTGGATATGGTCACAGAAATTAGCTGATCACAGATCCTCTTTGGAGTCCATGTGACCATTCACATGGATGGTGCAGGTTTACTGTTCCTTTTGATACTGAAGGAGTTCAGAGATCTTGCTTTTAATCAGCTGATATTCCATTTGGCTTTGGAATCAGCTGCTGTTTATTGATAAACTTCCACTTCCCCATTCAATCTCACTGCATGGAGGACTATGTGGGCCCAATATAATGTAAATAGGTCAATGCATGGCCCATTATACTGTGTGGAAGGCTGAATGGATTCCATTTTACTACATGGAGCACTATGTTGGGCCCGTTATGGTGAATGGAGGACTATGTGGGGCCTTTTATATTCAATAGACTAGGCTTTGATGGGTGCAAATAGATTTGGAAGAATCAAGGAAAAAATGGGCCAATGGATCTACAAAATTGAAGGAACCGTCAAATTGATGGAGGAAGCCTGATCTCTGGTTGTTTCACAGCCAAAGGCTTGAAAACTTGACTAGGATCAATAATTGCTTTCAATGTTGAATACTATATGTGAGTATCCTAAAAAGGTGAGTCTCCTTGTATACTCGAGTACTATGGGTATGAAAAGTACGATAAAGTGTTACAGCAGAACTATGACCCGAAGCATAAATAGAGATTGGTGAAGAAATGGCAATGAAGTATAGATGCTGCATTGTCCCCCACAGTCCCTAGACCAATTAAACACTGGTAGTTAGAGTTAAAGAAAAAATCTGTATACATACCCAAGTGAGTCGACAAATATGCACCAACTATGAATAGAAAAGTCCTAGCATCAAATTTCGGTCCAAACATGTTTGAATATGATCAAGAGCATCACCAGAAGGATACAGGCAGTTCTGAAAGAAAAAACTAGATTTACAAAATGCTAACGAAATTAAAAAAAATAAAATTTCAATTTTTAGGAGCAAAATAATAACAATGCAGTGGCATGATAGTAATCTGCATAACTAATCATATGCTAAATAGTTGCAAGTCAAATTTATGTATGAGATAGCCAAGATGATTGTCTATAAAATTATGGTAGTGCTACATTCGAAGCAGTAGTGGATGGTGACATATGGAACCTGAAAGTCAAAATTTCCTTTTGCTTATCACCGTACTATATGGAAGACACTGTGTGACCCATTATATTTTATGAAGAGCCATGTGAGACCCTTTATACTGTATGGAAGATTTTATGGGACCATAATAATTTCTGGAGGGCAATTGGTACCCATTGTACTGTATGGAAGGCAATGTGGAGACCATTATACTGTATGGAAGGCAAAGTGGGGCCCATTAAAGTGTCTGTAAGGTAATGTGGGGCTTATTATACTGTATGGTTGAATATGTGGGGCCAATTATACTGTATGGAGGTTGTATGCAGTCCATTATTCTGAATGGAAGGATATGTCGGGTTTATTATAATGTGTGGGGGGCAGTGTGGGGTCCATTATACTGTATGGAAGATAATATAAGGCCCATTGCACTATATTAAAGTCAAACTGTGGACTATTACACTGTAAAGAGGAATATGTAAGACCCATTATACTATATGGAAGACAATGTGGGCCCATTATACAATAAGAAGGGCTAAGAGGGGGCAGTTATAAAATTTGGAGAGCAATGTGGGGGCCATTATACTACATGGAAGACTATGTGTGGCCTATTTTACTGTTTGGAAGGCTATGTGAGATCCATTATGTCATGCCAAGGCAGGCGGAGCAAGGTAAGTGAACCCAGTAGACCACAGAGGACTCTGTGGAAGCTGAACCCTAGGAACCAGCCGGTCAAGGAAGTCAGATGAATCAGCAAGGCTTCATTCAGGTTATAAAGCAGGTGAAACCACAAGGGAGAACACCCTGGGCTGAAACACAGAATACCCCCGAGGGAGCTCCATTGAGTGAATCCCTATACAGGGATAGACCCAGCACAGCCAAGGAAGCTCATGTGCAACAGCTCCAGAGATCAGAGGGTCAGACGCAAACGGGACAGTGGTTCTGAGAGAAGAGGAGCAAGAGGACCAGGGAACCTGAGAATGAGAACCAGCAGAGTCAAAGGATACCTTCAGTGTCCGAAGGTAGATGGTAGGAATTCAGGACAACATCACTAGGGAAAAAACACTAGATATTAGTTTAGGCTAGACAAGGCAAGACAGAATAAGCAAGTGCTGATCTGGGACCTGAGAACGGCAACTAAGAACAACACACAAAGTTTCCCAGGCACCTCCCAAAGGAAGTGAACAGAACATATCATCACAGCACAGACAGCTCTAATAGAGATCAGGTGCCCTGCTGTTTTAAGTATGTGCAGGACGTGGGGCGCTCCTCCTAAGAGCATTTCTAGGAGACCTGCCAAGGGGATGCATGTTCCTAGTAGGGAAAGGAGCTGCCGATTGTCTGGAGCCACGAACAGGGTGAGTGATGTGCATAGCGCCATGTGAGGCGCACCGGTCTCCCTGTCCAGAGGGACCGGGCCCACGGCTAGGGACATGACAGTACCCTCCCTCTTATACCCCCCCTTCTTCACTCCTGCCAGGAACTTTCTAAGGAAGAAAGACCAGGGCATTAATATTCTCCTCAGGCTCCCAGGATCTCTCATCAAAACCAAATCCCTTCCAGTCAACCATAAAGAGCGTTTTGTTTCCTCTCCTTGCTTGTTTCCTTTCTCATCCTCGCCTTGACCTCGAGACATCACCAGCAGAGACAGGGAAAGGAAAAGCTCCAAGATCCTGGAAGTAGTGTCCGAGGACAAATGGCTTAATGGCTTAAGGAGGGAGACATAAAGAGTTGTGGATCCGCAAAGAGGAAGGCAGCTTCAGCTGGTACCATACCTCATTGATTCTCCGAAGAACCTCAAATGGACCATTGAACCAAGGAGCAAACTTGTAGGAGGGAGCTTTGAGGCAAATGTGCCTAGAAGAGAGCCATACCTAGTCCCCAGGTTGGAATTGTACTTGCTCACTATATGCACTTTATGTCACAGCAATATCCACGCACATGATACACTTTATATATCCTAAGCTACTAATTCTGGTCCCACACACTCTTGCTTTGAGTTCACTCCCTCACTTGAAGCAAAATTTCTTTGACTTGGATAATGGAGTGATAAATTGAAACAGCCTTTATTTTTGTGGTGGGCATTATTATTTACTCTTCCAGTGCAGCTGCTCATTGCTTTTACCTTTTAACCCCTTAACCCCCGGAGCTTTTTTGTTTTTGTGATTTCTTTTTTCGCTCCCCTCCTTCCCAGAACCATATTTTTTTTATTTTTCTGTCAATATGGACATAGGAGGGCATATTTTTTGCAGGACAAATTGTACTTTTGAACAACACTATTGGTTTTTCCATGTTCTGTACTAGAAAACGGGAAAAAAAATTTCAAGTGCGGTGAAATTGCAAAAAAAGTGCAATCCCAAACTACTTTTTTGTTTGACTTTTTTACTAGGTCCACTAAATGCTAAAACTGACCTGCCATTATAATTCTCCAGGTCGTTTCGAGTTCTTAGACACCAAACATGTCTAGATTTTTTTTATCTAAGTGGTGAAAAAAATTCCAAGCTTTGCTAAAAGGAAAAACAAAATGTGCAATTTTACGTCACCCGTAGCGTATCCACTTTTTGTGTTCTGGGGTTGGTTGATGGCTTATTTTTTGCATGCTGAGCTGACGTTTTAAATAATACTATTTTGGTGCAGATACGTTCTTTGGATCTCCCGTTATTGCATTTTAATGCAATGTTGTGGCGACCAAAAAAAGTAATTCTGGGCATTTTGACTTTTTTTCTCGCTACGTCATTTAGTGATCAGATTAATCCTTTTTTTCATTGATAGAATGGGTAATTCTGAACGTGGCAATATTAAATATGTGTAGGTTTGATTTTTTTTTATTATTTTATTTTCAATGAGGCGAAAGGGGGGTGATTTAAACTTTTATATTTTTTTCATATTTTTTAAAACTTTTTTTAAATTTTGGAATGCTTCAATGGCCTCTATGGGAGATTAGAAGCTGCAGCAACTCGATTACCCCCCATGTAGTAGAATTGTAGCATTGCTATGAGCGCCAACCACAGGGTGGCACTCACAGCAATCTGGCATCAGCAACCATAGAGTTCTGCAGGAGACCTGTGGTTGCTATGCCGATGCACCAATGACCCCCAATCATGTGATGGGGGTCACTGGTGCACGCATTTTTGGCCGGATGTCCAGAAGCACTTGTTAAATGCTGCTGTCAGAGTTTGACAGCGGCTTTTAACTAGTTAATAGGCACGAGCGGATAGCGATTCTGCCCGCACCTGCACCTTGTGGGCACATGTCAGCTGTTCCAAACAGCTGACAAGTCCTGGCCTTGTTGGGGGCTCACCACCGAAACCTGCATCAAAGCGGGGATTCTGCTATTCGACGTACTATTCCATCCGGTGGAAGAAAGGGGTTAAAGACACAAGCAACTATTCTGAATTGTGAGCTTAGTTAGTACACTTTGTTACTTGGACCACCTATTTAGTGCTTGTTTAGTTTTTCGTGCTTTGTTTGTTTATTTTATTTCATGATATGTATTGAATCATTAATACAAGTTACATATATTGTTTAAAATACTCTCTGACCCCTCTTTATGCTTTAAATATCTTGCTTGAATTCTTTTTGATATCTGTGTCTTTTTAGTTTTTTGACTTATTATTAGTGTTGAGCATTCCGATACCGCAAGTATCGGGTATCGGCCGATATTTGCGGTATCGGAATTCCGATACCGAGATCCAATACTTCTGTGGTATCGGGAATCGGTATCGGAACCATATTAATGTGTAAAATAAAGAATTAAAATAATAAATATGGATATACTCACCTCTCCGGAGGCCCCTGCACCTTACCGCTGTTAACAGGCAGCCTGCTTTGCTTAAAATGAGCGCTTTTAGGACCTTCCATGACATCACGGCTTCTGATTGGTCACGTGCCGCTCATGTGACCGCCACGCGACCAATCACAAGCCGCGACGTCATTCTCAGGCCCTAAACTCCTCATTCTAGGAATTTAGGACCTGAGAATGACGTCGCGGCTTGTGATTGGTCACGTGGCGGTCACATGAGCGGCACGCGACCAATCAGAAGCCGTGATGTCATGGAAGGTCCTGAACGCGCTCATTTTAAGCAAAGCAGGCTGCCGGTTAACAGCGGTAAGGTGCAGGGGCCTCTGGACGGGTGAGTATATCCATATTTATTATTTTAATTCTTTATTTTACACATTAACATGGATCCCAGGGCCTGAAGGAGAGTTTCCTCTCCTTCAGACCCTGGGAACCATGCAGGATACCTTCCGATACTTGGTGTCCCATTGACTTGTATTGGTATCGGGTATCGGTATCGGCGATATCCGATACTTTTCGGGTATCGGCCGATACTATCCGATACCGATACTTTCAAGTATCGGACGGTATCGCTCAACACTACTTATTATTCACCCCATGTTTTAGGGTGATCCTGGTGTCTAACAAGGAAAATGGGCCTATGCAAAAGTTTGGGCATCCTTGGAGATTTGTGTGCTTAGATAACTTTGATCAAGGTTTCAGACAATAAATTAGCCTGTTAGGATTGTGGCTTGTTCACTGTTATCATATAGTACAGTACATATATATATACAATACAGACCAAAAGTTTGGACACACCTTCTCATTTTAAGATTTTTCTCTATTTTCATGACTATGAAAATTGTACATTCACAATGAGGGCATCAAAACTATGAATTAACACATGTGGAATTATATACTTAACAAAAAAGTGTGGAACAACTGAAAATATGTCTTATATTCTAGGTTCTTCAAAGTAGCCACCTTTTGCATTGATGACAGCTTTGCACACTCTTGGCGTTCTCTTGATGAGCTTCATGAGGTAGTCACCGGAAATGGTTTTCACTTCACAGGTGTGCTCTGTCAGGTTTAATAAGTGGAATTTCTTGCCTTATAAATGAGGTTGGGACCATCAGTTGTGTTGCGCAGAAATCAGGTGGATATACAGCTGATAGTCCTACTGAATAGACTGTTAGAATTTGTAGTATGGCAAGAAAAAAGCAGCAAAGTAAAGAAAAACAAGTGGCCATCATTACCTTAAGAAATGAAAGTCAGTGAGTTCGATAAATTGGGAAAACTTTGAAAGTGTCCCCAAGTGGCAAAAACCACCAAGCGCTAAAAAGAAACTGGCTCACATGAGGACCGCCCCAGGAAAGGAAGACCAAGAGTCACCTCTGCTTCTGAGGATAAGTTTATCCGAGTCACCAGCCTCAGAAATCATAGGTTAATAGCAGCTCAGATTAGAGACCAGGTCAATGCCACACAGAGTTCTAGCAGCAGACACATCTCTACAACATCTGTTAAGAGGAGACTTTGTGCAGCAGGCCTTCATGGTAAAATAGCTGTTAGGAAACCACTTCTAAGGACAGGCAGCAAGCAGAAGAGACTTGTTTGGGCTAAAGAACACAAGGAATGGACATTAGACCAGTGTAAATCTGTGCTTTGGTCTGATGAGTCCAAATTTGAGATCTTGGTTCCAACCACCGTGTCTTTGTGCGACGCAGAAAAGGTGAACGGATGGAATCTACATGACTGTACCCACCATTAAGCATGGAGGAGGAGGTGTAATGGTGTAAAAGTGCTTTGTTGGTGACACTGTTGGGGATTTATTCAAAATTGAAGGCATACTGAACCAGCATGGCTACTACAGCATATTGCAGCGGCATACTATTCCTTCCGGTTTGCATTTAGTTGGACCATCATTTATTTTTCAACAGGACAATGACCCCAAACACACCTGCAGGCTGTGTAAGGGCTATTTGACCAAGAAGGACAATGATGGGGTGCTACGCTAGATGACCTTGCCTCCACAGTCACCAGACCTGAACCCAATTGAGATGGTTTGGGGTGAGCTGAACCGTAGAGTGAAGGCAAAAGGGCCAACAAGTGCTAAGCATCTCTGGGAACTCCTTCAAGACTGTTGGAAGACCATTTCCGGTGACAACCTCTTGAAGCTCATCCAGAGAATGCCAAGAGTGTGCAAATCAGTCATCAAAGCAAAAGGTGGCTACTTTGAAGAACCTAGAATATAAGACATATTTTCAGTTGTTTTACACTTTTTTTGTTAAGTATATAATCCCACATGTGTTAATTCATAGTTTTGATGCCTTCAGTGTGAATGTCAATTTTCATAGTCATGAAAATAGAGAAAAATCTTTAAATGAGAAGGTGTGTCAAATCTTTTCATCTGTACCGTATAAACTGCATATATATTCTGAAAGGGAGGAATGGTAAAAATTAAAAATAAAAAAACAGTGCTTTCAACCCTCAAATAATGCAAAGAAATCAAGTTCATAAACATTTAGAAACAACTAGTGTTGAGCGATACCTTCCGATATTTGAAAGTATCGGTATCGGATTGTATCGGCCGATATCCGAAAAATATCGGATATCGCCGATACCGATACCCGATACCAATACAAGTAAATGGGACACAAATATCGGAAGTGATCCTGGATGGTTCCCAGGGTCTGAAGGAGAGGAAACTCTCCTTCAGGCCCTGGGATCCATATTCATGTGTAAAATAAAGAATAAAAATAAAAAATATTGATATATTCACCCTCGGACGCGCCCTGATTGTAACCGCTGCAACCGGCAGCTTCCGTTCCTAAGAATGAGCGAGTGAAGGACCTTCGATGACGTCGCGGTCACGTGAGCGGTCATGTGAGCGGTTACGCGACCAATTACAAGACCGCGACGTCATCGCAGGTCCTTCACTCGCTCATTCTTAGGAACGGAGGCTGCCGGTTCCAGCGGTTGCAACCAGCGCGCGTCCGAGGGTGAGTATATTCCTATTTTTTTATTTTTATTCTTTATTTTACACATGAATATGCATCCCGATCCCGATTCCCGATATCGCCAAAATATCGGAACTCGGTATTGGAATTCCGATACCGCAAATATCGGCCGATACCCGATACTTGCGGTATTGGAATGTTCAACACTAGAAACAACACTACTAATGTTTTAACTCACGAAGAGTTTATAAATCAATATTTTGTGGAATAACCATGATTTTTAATCATAGCTTTCATACATCTTGGCATGCTTTCCACCAGTCTTTCACACTACTTCTGGCGCAAAAATTTAAGCAGTTCTTTGCTTGATGGCCTGTGACTATCCATCACCATCTCAATTACATTCCAGAGGTTTTCAATGGGGTTCAGGTTTGGAGATTTGGAGATTGGGCTGCCCATGACAGGGTTGTGATGTGGTGGTCTCTTAACTTTTGCTATATATATATATATATATATATGTATATATATATATATATATATATATATATATATATATATATATATATATATATATATATATATATATATATATATATATATACAGTATATATATATATATATATATATATATATATATATATACTGCATGTGTGTGTATATATACACATATATATATATATATGTGTATATATATATATATATATATATATATATATACACTCACTGGCCACTTTATTAGGTACACCTGTCCAACTTCTTGTTAACACTTAATTTCTAATCAGCCAATCACATGGCGGCAACTCAGTGCATTTAGGCATGTAGACATGGTCAAGACAATCTCCTGCAGTTCAAACCGAGCATCAGTATGGGGAAGAAAGGTGATTTGAGTGCCTTTGAACGTGGCATGGTTGTTGGTGCCAGAAGGGCTGGTCTGAGTATTTCAGAAACTGCTGATCTACTGGGATTTTCACGCACAACCATCTCTAGGGTTTACAGAGAATGGTCCGAAAAAGAAAAAAAATCCAGTGAGCGGCAGTTCTGTGGGCGGAAATGCCTTGTTGATGCCAGAGGTCAGAGGAGAATGGACAGACTGGTTCGAGCTGATAGAAAGGCAACAGTGACTCAAATCGCCACCCGTTACAACCAAGGTAGGCCTAAGAGCATCTCTGAACGCACAGTGCGTCGAACTTTGAGGCAGATGGGCTACAGCAGCAGAAGACCACACCGGGTACCACTCCTTTCAGCTAAGAACAGGAAACTGAGGCTACAATTTGTACAAGCTCATCGAAATTGGACAGTAGAAGATTGGAAAAACGTTGCTTGGTCTGATGAGTCTCGATTTCTGCTGCGACATTCGGATGGTAGGGTCAGAATTTGGCGTAAACAACATGAAAGCATGGATCCATCCTGCCTTGTATGGAGCATCTTTGGGATGTGCAGCCGACAAATCTGCGGCAACTGTGTGATGCCATCATGTCAATATGGACCAAAATCTCTGAGGAATGCTTCCAGCACCTTGTTGAATCTATGCCACGAAGAATTGAGGCAGTTCTGAAGGCAAAAGGGGTCCGACCCGTTACTAGCATGGTGTACCTAATAAAGTGGCCAGTGAGCGTATGTATATATATATATATATATATATATATATATATATCTACACAGTGTACCGTACATACATGCACACACATAAACAAATACATATACTGGACATACATATACCATACTCATAGATATACACAAGCACACAGATACACACAGATAGATACACACATTGGGAAAAAAAAATCTATTTAGTCAGCCACCAATAATGCAAGTTCTCCCACTTAAAAAGATGAGAGAGGCCTGTAATTGACATCATATGTAGACCACAACTATGAGAGTCAAAATGAGAAAACAAATGCAGAAAATCACCTTGTCTGATTTGGCAAGATTTCTTTGGAAATTGTGGTGGAAAATAAGTATTTGGTCAAAAACAAAAGTTCATCTCAATATTTTGTTATATATCCTTTGCTGGCAATGACACAGGTCAAATGTTTTCTGTAAGTCTTCACAAGGTTGGCACACACTGTTGGTGATATGTTGGCCCATTCCTCCGTGCAGATCTCCTCTAGAGCAGTGATGTATTGGGCCTGTCACTGGGCAACACCGACTTTCAACTCCCTTCAAAAGTTTTCTATGTGGTTGAGATCTGGAGACTGTCTAGGCCACTCCTGGACCTTCATATACTTCTTACAAAGCCACTCCTTCAGTGCCCTGGTGGTATTCTTGGGATCATTATCATGCTGAAAGACCCATCCATGTTTCATCTTCAATGCCCTTTCTGATGGAAGGTTAGCACTCAAATTCCCATGATACATGACACCATTCATTCTTTCATGTACACGGATCAGTCATCCTGATCCCTTTTCAGAGAAACAGTCCAAAAGCATGATGTTGCCACACCCATGCTTTACAGTAGCTATGGTGTTCTTTGGATGCAACTCAGCAATCTGTCTCCTCCAAACACAACGAGTTTTCTGTCTACTGAACAGTTCTACTTTGGTTTCATCAGACCATATGATATTCTCCCAATACTCTACTGGATAATCCAAATGCTTTCCAGCAAACTTCAGATGGGCTCGGACATGTACTGGCTTAAACAGGGAGACACATCTGGATCTGAGTCTTTGGCAGTGAGGTGTGTTACTTATTGTAGCCTTTGTTACGGTGGTCCCAGCTCTATGCAGGTCATTCACTCGGCCCCCATGTGGTTCTGAGATTTTTGCTCATCGTTCTTGTGAAAATTTTGACCCCACGGGGTGTGATTTTCCGTGAAGCCGGATCGACGGAGATTATCAGTGGTCTTGTATGTCTTCCATTTTCTTATTATTGATCCCACAGTTGATTTAATCACACCAAGCGGCTTGACTATTGCAGATTCAGCCTTCCCAGCCTGGTGCAGGGCTATAATTTTGTGTCTGTGTCCTTCTACAGCTCTTTGGTCTTCACCATAGTAAGTTTGGAGTGCGACTGTTTGAGGTTGTGGGCAGGTGTCTTTTATACTGGTGACAAGTTCAAACAGGTGCCATTACTACAGGTAATGAGTGGAGGACAGAGGAGCCTCTTAAAGAAGAAGTTACAGGTCTGTGAGAGCTTAGAAATTTTGCATGCTTTTAGGTGACCAAATATTTATTTTCCACCATAATTTGCAAAATAAATCTAGCCAAATCAGACAAGGTGATTTTCTGGATTTTTTTTTCTCATTTTGACTCTCATAGTTGTGGTCTACCTATAATGTCAATTACAGGCTCCTCTCATATTTTTAAGTCGAAGGACTTGCACTATTTATTGGCTGACTAAATACTTTTTTCCCCACTGTAGATACACACATATACATATATTGTACATACATACACACATACATACACACATAGATACAAACACATATACTGTACATACATACACACACATACATGCACAGATGTACAGACACATAGATACACACATATGTATATATACAATCTATGTCATCAGCTGATCAAAACAGCCTTGCAGGAGTTCAGCCACATAGTGCAGAGATCAGCTAGAGAGGGCTCCAGAACCCACTGTTGGGGATGGGAACACACCAGAGAGGACTGATATCAGCTGACTGCAGCCATGCTGTCCCAGGTAAGCCACCTCCCCTGACCTCTTCTTTGTGAGGAGATGCTGTTGGGGATAGAACAGTGGAGGTGGCAGAAGACCCCTGTATTTCCTCCACTGTTGTCCTCAGTGTGCTGTGTGTCCAGGGCCCCTGACTACAGGTGAGTACTCACCATTGGGACACATCATGCAGGAGGACAGAGATGGCAGCCAGTGAGCACCTTCATCATTATGGTTGGGAAAGCCTTCATTGGCCAGCATCTCTCCCTGCATGACATGCCCCTTTTTGAACTCCTGCACTCTGCGCACCGCTCTCTCCCCTACTCTGGGTATTTGCATAATTATGGAAGGGAGAGAGGAGCCCAATGCTGCACGACATTGGGCCACTCTCACTCCCACCCCTAATCAGTGCCTAAGTGGTGCCATAGCGGCTACATACTCTGCTGCTATGGGCAGTATGACTCTTTCTGCAAGGGCCCCCCTTGACATCTGGGCCCTTGTGCAGTTGCACTGGCTGCACCAGCGGTATGTCCGCCCCTGACCTTATACCTCAGTCTAGAGTCTCTCACGTAGTCAAATAAGTTCTCATACTTTGCACTAAGGGACAATACCCCTAAACACTTTGTTTGTGAATTGAGATTCTGATGTGGTTTTTATCCTAACTCACATTTCAAGGCATGTTGAAGCGTTGATAGTTACTTGTCAGATTAATGTTTCTAACGGGTGGATCAATATAGATCAAGTACTCTTCCTCTCTAAAGAGGCATGTTGCATGATGCAAACATAACACCATCTGTAAAAAAGCTCAAGTTAAAAAGATGATGGCTTCTACAAAAGGATAATGATCATAAACCCATGTCAAAATCCACAATAGATAACCTCAAAAGGAGCAAGCTGAAGTTTTTCCAATGGTCCTCACAGTCCCCTGATAGGAACATCATAAATCTGTGGCTAGTCCTCAAATAGCAGTACAAGCAAATAGATCCAGGAATCTCTCAGAATTGGCAGAATTTTCCTAGTAAAAATGGATGACAATCCCTCAAACAAGAATTGAAAAACTCTTCGCTGGTTGCAAAACGTGTTTTTGCAAGCTGTGTTACTTTCAAAAGGGGGTATTATTAGATACTAACCATGCATGATGCCTAAACTTTTGCATCATTATATTTTCCTTTTTGTAATTTTTATAATGTAAAAGATGGAAAAAAAAGTCTAAAATACAAAGGAAATAAGTTATCTTTAACCCCTTCATGACCTTGGGATTTTCCGTTTTTCCGAGTTCGTTTTTCGCTCCCCTCCTTCGTAGAGCCATAACTTATGGGCTTATTTTTTGTGAAACGAGTTGTAGTTTTGAACAACATCATTGGT
Source organism: Ranitomeya variabilis (assembly GCF_051348905.1). Lineage (NCBI taxonomy): Eukaryota > Metazoa > Chordata > Amphibia > Anura > Dendrobatidae > Ranitomeya > Ranitomeya variabilis. Next base: position 300,617,513 of record NC_135237.1, on the reverse strand, counting down.
TTTAGCATGTCTTTTACTAGAAAACAGGAAAAAAATTCCAAGTGAGGTGAAATTGCAAAAAAAGTGCAATCCCACACTTGTTTTTTGTTTGGCTTTTTTACTAGGTTCACTAAATGCTAAAACTGACTAGCCATTATGATTCTCCTGGTCATTATGAGTTCATAGACACCAAATATGTCTAGGTTCTCTTTTATCTAAGTGGTGAAAAAAAAATCCAAACTTTGCTAAAAAAATAATAAAAATTGTGTCATTTTCCGATACCCGTAGCGTCTCCATTTTTCGTGATCTGGGGTTGGTTGAGGGCTTATTTTTTGTGTTCCAAGCTGATGTTTTTATTGATACCATACTTATGCAGATACGTTCTTTTTATGGCCCGTTATTGCATTTTAACGCAATGTCGTGGCGACCAAAAAAACCCGTAATTCTGGCATTTCAAATTTTTTCTCGCTATGCCATTTAGCGATCAGGTTAAACCTTTATTATTGATAGATCGGGCGATTCTGAACGTGGCGATTCTAAATATGTGTAGGTTTGATTTTTTTATTGAATAACAAAAAAAAAGGAATATAGTCAGCTTACCGGTCTTAGACGAAATCCCCAGACCTGCCAACGCCCAGCATGGTTCGGGGTGAGCGCCCACAGCAAATGAAGACAAAAAGAGAAATGATTCAGCTGGAGGTGGAGGCAGTTCAGACTTTGTGAGACTTTATTAGACAACTAAAGTGATAAATAGTTCTTCAAAAAGAAAAATCTTTACATAGCAAACACCTGGCACACCAGTGAGGAGGATCAACGCGTTTCAACTATGAAGTCTTACTTATGATCTCGTTGATCCTCCTCACTGGTGTGCCAGGTGTTTGCTATGTAAAGATTTTTCTTTTTGAAGAACTATTTATCGCTTTAGTTGTCTAATAAAGTCTCACAAAGTCTGAACTGCCTCCACCTCCAGCTGGATCATTTCTCTTTTTGATTTTTTTATTGTTTTATTTTGATTGGAGCGAAAGGGGGGTGATTTAAACTTATATATTTTTTTTATTTTATTCACATTTTTTTAACTTTTTTTTACTCTTGCCATGCTTCAATAGCCTCCATGGGAGGCAAGAAGCTGGCACAACTTGATCGGCACAGCTGCATGGAAGCGATCATCAGTTCGCTCCTATGTAGCTGAATTCCTGCATTGCTATGAGCGCCGACCACAGGGTGGCGCTCACAGCAATCCGGCATCAGAAACCATAGAGGTCTCAAGGACCTCTATGGTTACGATGTAGACGCATCGCTGACCCCCGATCATGTGACAGGGTCGGCGATGCGATCATTTCCGGCCTGATTGCCGTGAAAGCCGGTTAAATGCTGCTGTCAGCGTTTGAAAGCGGCATTTAGCTAGTTAATAGCGGCGGGTGGATCGTGATTCCACCCGTCGCTATTGCGGACACATGTCAGCTGTTCAAAACAGCTGACATGTCCCGGCTTTGATGCGGGCTCTCCGCTGGAGCCCGCATCAAAACAGAGGTTCTGACCTCGGACGTACTATCCCATCCGAGGTCAGAAAGGGGTTAACTTTAGGACTTTTAAAGATCATTCCATCTTCAACTTGCTTTACTGTTAACAATAACAGTAATTTTACCAAATTTTCACATCTACTGCAAGTACCTGGTATGTCTCAATGATACCCTCCTCCACCTCCTACTCTTCTCTTCCACATCAAGCTACATGTAATATGTAGTGTTGAGCGATGCCTTCCGATATGCAAAGGTATCAGTATCAGATTGGATCGGCCGATACCGACAAAATATCGGATCTCGCCGATACCGATCCCCGATACCAATGCATATCAATGGGACACAAAATATCGGAATGTTCCCAGGGTCTGAAGGAGAGGAAACTCTCCTTCAGGCCCTGGGATCCATATTCATGTATAAAATAAAGAATAAAAATAAAAAATATTGATATACTCACCCCTCCGGCAGCCCCTGCTCTTAGCGGTGCCTCCTTTCTTAAGAATGCAGAGTTAACGACCTTCGATGACGTTGCGGCTTGTGATTGGTCGCGTGACCGCTCATGTGACCGCTCACGCGACCAACCACAAGCCGCGACGTTATCGCAGGTCCTAAACTCACTGCATTCTTAGGAACGGAGGCTGCCGGTTACATCGCTAAGGTCCAGGGTCCGCAGGAGGGGTGAGTATATCCATATTTTTTATTTTAATTCTTTATTTTTTACATGAATATGGATCCCAGGGCCTGAAGGAGAGTCTCCTCTCCTCCAGACCCTGGGAACCATACACTGGGAACTTCCGATTCCGATTTCCGATATCACAAAAATATCGGAACTCGGTATCGGAATTCCGATACAGCAAATATCGGCCGATACACGATACTTGTGGTATCGGAATGCTCAACACTAGTAATATGCCTTGCAGCAAAGAAAATTTACAAGCTGGTATTCTTCCTTCATCCTCTGCAGCCTCTTTTAAGGTGACACATGTTCATCATAAGCTGCCAATGAGAGATTTCAAAGGAATCCAGTGTTTTGTGATGTTGCAGTCAAGCGGTGCTCAGGAAAGTAATTTTGTTTTTGCAAACTTTGGTGGAACTCCCTGACTACTTTCCTGCCAACATCCTTCAAGATACTATATGTCTGATATTCACATTCACTTTGCATTATTTTTGTATGAAAATAAGCCATTTGTTTGCCCAATAGTTCTTATAACCCCTAAAACTGCACATGTTATGGGGCTTAAAAACCATGCATTGTTTTACTTTTTGCATTTCAAAAGCCAAAATTTTTAGTTTATTACTTTGGAGTAGCTGAACAAGGCCTAGATTTTTGATGTACGAGTTGTATTTTTCAATGGCACTATTTTGAGAAACATAACCTTTTATCTTCTTTTCACTTTTTGTTAAAATAGCATGTAAACTTGATCTTCTGGTTGGTAAAAATATGGCAAAGACTAATAAGTAAGGTTTTGCTTTGTTTATAATGTAATTATTTTGTGCAATGAAAACATGAAAATTTCATTGCTAGGGCACTTCAATAAGAGAAGTAAAATATATGCTTTAATGTATTCTTATTGCATTTCATATTTTGCTGGACAGATTGACTTTTTTATTACATTGGTATTATTTTATCATGCACTGTTTAACTATAACTCTAATGTGGTAAATTATAATAATTTTATGCACGATCCTCTCTTCTATATATCCCACTGATCCACATCAAACATTTTTGAATGATGTAACGATGATTAGTAAACACATTTATAAAGACTTTCTGTGCAGGATGTATAGTATTTTGTAGAATCCAAGAATTTTATTGAACATATTTTGTAGAATCCAAGAATTTTACTGTCGACATTGACTGTTAGCATTGCTACTTCCAATAGGAGGCAATAGAGTTTTAGTCCTCTTCCACTCTGAAGAGACAAGTTGCATATTTCCCAGAGGAGCATTGCGGCTTTAAGTCTCCTCACCTCGACATGCTTATCATGTCACTTTCCGCAAGGAGAAACAATACTTCTTGGATCCCAGTCAGACGCCTGTCAATCAGCCAAACCAGATCTCCACTTTGCATGCACTGACTAGGGGCAGTACCCCGAAACACAGTGTCTGCAAATTGGGATTCTGGTTTGGCTATTATCCTAAGTCATGGGACAAGTCTCGTTAAAGGGTCGATATTGACTGTTAGGATTGCTACTTCCAATAGGTGGCACTAGAGTTCTAGTCCTCTTCCACTCTGAAGAGACAATTTGCATATTTCCCAGAGGATCACTGCGGCTTTAAGTCTCCTCACCTCGACATGCTTATCATGTCACTCTCCGCAAGGAGAAACAATACTTCGTGGATCCCGGATTGAACACTTGTAAAACATGGAATCTCAATAGAGTAGCATGGATATAAAAAGTAAAAATTAATAATTTATATTTTTCATGTATATAATTCTGAAAAAATATTTTATAAATATATTAAAATTATTTTTCTTGTTAACTATATCATGCGATTATAAAGGACAGTGTTAGTAAACATTGTAAATGATACACTTTAAATTTCAAATTCATTTCTACTTAGGACTTTTTTGGGGAATATATTATAGAAATGTAATGGCCCATATTCCATAAAATAAAGATGCCAGTAAGTAACAAAAAATTGTAGAAACCAAATACACTATCTGATATTAAAAAATTGAATATTATACTATGTGGGTGATACTTAAGATGTAAAGATATATAAGCATTTTTATTTTGACATATGTTATAATACATAAAAAAAAAATACTAAAACAAGCCTTTTTGTCTTCATGGGCGATAACAATAAGAATTTGTAGGGCTAGAAACAATAAAAATGACATACTCAGATTGTTATTTTATGGTGCATCAAATAGAGGTAAAAGTTAATGGGCTACAACAGTACATTGCATTTTCTGTACAAAATTCTAGGACTCATGACCAAAATGTGAATGAAAGAACAGATTAAAAATTATTTGACAATTTCTTCTACCAAAGTTGATACTTAATGTTGCACAGACGCAATGGTTGAGTGACTGAATGGTTTCAGCAGTTACCTTTTTATATACTTATGTATTTTTTTGCCTAAATTTGTTGCTATAACATTATTGCAGTAAATTTAGTATATAATTATAAAAATTGTCATTAATCTTACAACCACTACATAATTTATGAACTGAGATATATAAAAAATGATAATAATAACACATTGCAATAATAAAATGATAGCAATGTAATAAATGTAGTATGTATGTCATTGTCAATTTACTTTTAATTTTTCGCAATTAATTAAATTCCCATTTTAAAATTAGCACCTTTGACTTTACATTCTATGGTTCTCGGGCAGACAGTTATGCGAAAAAGTGTTTCCTTTTCTTTTGCATGTTTGTCACACTTAAATGTGTCAGATCACCAAAAATATTTAAACATTTGACAAAGATGACACAAATAAAAACAAAATGCAGTATTTAAATGAAGGTCTTTATTATTAAGGGAAAAATAAATCAAAACCTGCAGAGCCCTGTGTGAAAAAGTTATTGCCCACACCCTTAAAACATAAATTATGTGTGGTTTACAACAACTTTGGAAAGCGGAGTTCAAATTCCCTAGCCACACGCAGGCCTGATTACTGACACACCTGTACTCATCACCTGTTCTTATTTAAATAAGACCTGCCTAAAAAGTGAAGTAGACCAAAAGATCTTCAAAAACTAGACATCATGCCATGATCCAAAGTAATTCTGCAACAAATGAGAAACAAAGTAATGGAGATCTGTAAGTCTGGAAAAAGTTATAAAGCCATTTCTAAAGCTTTGGGACTCTAACGAAACATAGTGAGAGCCATTATCCTCAAATGGTGAAAACATGGAACAGTGGTGAACCTTCCCAGGAGTAGCTGTCCATCCAAACCAACTCCTACAGAGCAGCGACAACTCATCCAAGAGGTCACAAAACTAGACAAGACTCTACAACATACAAAGAACTTCAGGCCTCACTTGCCTCAGTTAAGGTCCATGTTCATTACACCACCATAAGAAACAGATCATGAGTAAGACTCTGTAGTTAAAATGCGTTAATCGTCCTCACTGGTGTGCCAAGTGTTTGCTATGCACATTTTTTGAAGAACATTATACATTTTTAAGTTGTCAAATATAGCTTCACAAAGTTTTAGCTGCCTCTGCCTCAAGCTGGATCATTTCTCCTCTTCTTAATATAAGAAACAGACTGGGAAAAAATGGCCTGCTTGGTTAAGTTTTAAAGTGAAAACCATTGCTGAGCAATAAGAACATAAATGCTCATCATCCACAAGGTTTTTAGGAGAATGCTCTGTGGACTGACAAGACCAAAGTTAAACTTTATGGAAGGTGTATGTCCCATTACATCTGGCATAAAAGTAACACAGCATTTCAGAAAAGGAATATCATACCAACAGTAAAATATGGTGGTGATACTGTGATGGTATGGGGCTGTTTTGCTGCTTCAGGACCTGGAAAACTTGCTGTGGTTAATGGAACCATGAATTCTGCTGTCTACCCAAAAATCCTGAAGGAGAATGTTCAGTCATCTATCTGTGACCACTGTCTGAAGGGCTCTTGGATTATTCAGCAGCACAATGATCCAAAACACACCGCTGAATTAGTTAAGAAAAATAAAATTAAGACTTTGGAGTGGCTTAGTCTAACAACAGTCTTTAATCCAATTGAGATGCTGTGGCATGTCCTTAAAAAGGAGGTTAATGCTTGGAAACCATCTAATGTGGCTGCATTTCAACAATTCTGCAAAGATGAGGAGGTCAAAATTCCCCCAGAGTGTTATAAAAGACTAATTGCCAGGTATCACAAACAATTGATTGCAGTTGTTGCTGCTAAGAGTGGCCCAAACAGTTACTACTTTTAGGGAGCACTCACTTTTTCACCCAGGACCTTATAGGTTTGGATTTATTTTTACCTTAATAATAAAGACCTTTATTTAAAAACTGTATTTGTGTTATCTTTGTCTAATATTTAAATTTAATTGGTGATCTGAAACATTTAAGTGTGGCAAATGTGCAAAAGAATAGGAAATGACCAGGAAAGGAGAAAACACTTTTTCACACAAATGTACATAAGAAATAAAATGTAGCAGATAGGGTTGAGCGAACCCGAACAGCAAAGTTTGGGATTTGTACTGGACACCCCTGAAATCTGTACTGCTGTATGGGTTAGACAGCTGACAAAAACTTGTTAAAAGTCTGCAGCAAAGCCCATCAACAAAGTTTAATGCTATGTGCACTTCCGGCCCCATCACAGCCATGCCAACTGTTATCATTATTATGGATAAATGCCAGATCACGTGTGCCATGTAGGACACTATTAAAGAAATCAATAATTATATAATTAAATAAAAACTGTGTGGGCTCCCCCCATTTTTAATAACCTGCCAAGGTAAAGCAGACAGCTGGTGGCCGATATTATCAGGCTGGGAAATTCCCTCGTTATTGAGCCTGTCCTTGCTTAAAAATAAAAGCTTGCAGCAGCCCCAGAATTGGCACTTAATAAATTTCTTAATTGGCACTTAATAAAGTCTCCCCAACGTGTTCACTCGTTCTCCAATTTATTAAAATAATGTTCTCATGAAGCTTCTCTATCATAGTTCATGATCCCCAATATCACATGCATCTTTGAATACCAATAAAGTAGTGTAATTCACAGTCGCTGGGATCTGACTACAGCTCTCAACAGAGCCGCTATCTCAATGCTTCTCACAAAGAGAGCCAGTGGTTCTGTTGAGAGTTGTTGTCACTACCCGGTACCTTTGAAAACTATTACTTAACTGCTATTCACAGATGACCAAGACATTGAGGAACTGTGTGTCATCACTTTTTGTAATAAATTGGTGAAAGAGGGAATTCTTGGGGGAATCTTTATTAAAATAAGGTTTTTACGTGTGTGTTTTTTCCAAATAAAATGGTTTTTTTTTGTGTGTGTTGTTTTTTATTACTGGTTAGTAATGGGGGTATCTGACAGACACTTCTTCATTACTAACTTTTGGGGTTGATGGCAGCGGGCATTACACAGCTGACATCAACCTCAAAAATATTACACCGATTGCCACCACACCAGGGCAATCAGGAAGAGACGAGCAAAGTGCCAGAATTTGCGCATCATTTGATGTGCCAATTCTAGAGCGGCTTTGGGCTTGTATTTAACAAGGGAACTTCCCAGCCTGTAATATAAGCCTGCACCTGTTTGCTTTACCTTGGCTGATTATCAAAAATGGGGGAACTCACGCTCTTTTTTTAATTTATTTATTTGAGCTTTATAATTTTTTAGCCATTTTACAGCATCAAGTCTACATTGGCATCTCTGGGGTTCGGATTTGGGTCAGTTAACAACTCATTTTTTGGACCCTTGAGTGCTGCTTTAATTCTCTTGGAGATACTGTAGATAGATAGATAGATATGTTTTTTTTCAGAGATTAATAAGCTAAAACCATATTTTGTGGATTATAAGACACACCACAAATTTTGAGGAGAAAAATAGGTAAAAAAAACTTGTTTTAATAAAATGGTGGTGCTTCTTATAATCCATGAGTCTTAATGCTTACCGGGGGTGGTGGCTGCAGTGAAGCCGGGTCCCAGGGTCGCTGCTGAAGGATGTAAGAGTGGAACATTGCTGCAGGTCTCATCTCCCAAGACCTTTGATGCCGAGATCTCCATCTGCGCATGCACTGCCCCTGACAGCCAAATTCCCAGAGTTCACTGCATAGTAAACCATGTAAGTGCGGGGGCTCTGCGCTTTCACAAAATTTTGGCAGAGCCCTCACACCACCGGACACCCGCAGCGGTGCACATCCGAACACCACCTCATCCCAGCCTGTGGCCTTCAGCAACGCTCCACTCAGGCTTCCTCCATCAGCGGCACAGGGATGCTGCTCCACTGCGGCCGGTAAGGTACAGTGGGGAAAAAAGTATTTAGTCAGCCAGTAATCATGCAAGTCCTCCCACTTAAGAGGAAGAGAGAAGCCTGTAATTGACATCATAGGTAGACCACAACTATGAGAGTCAAAATCAGAAAACAAATCCAGAAAATCACTTTGTCTGGTTTGGTCATTAACAAAAGTTCATCTCAATATTTTGTTATATATCCTTTGTTAGCAATGACAGAGGTCCAACGTTTTCTGTAAGTCTTCACAAGGTTGGCACATACTGTTTATGGTATGTTGGCCCATTCCTCCATGCAGATCTCCTCTAGAGCAGTGATGTTTTGGGCCTGTGACTGGGCAACACGGACTTTCAACTCCCTCCAAATGTTTTCAATGGTGTTGAGATCTGGAGACTGGCTAGGCCACTCCAGGACCTTCGTATGCTTCTTACAAAGCTACTCCTTCATTACCCTGGTGGTGTGCTTAAGATCATTCAGATGGGCCCAGACATGTAATGGCTTAGGCAGGGGAAACGTCTGGCACTGTAGGATCTGAATCCCTGGCGATGCAGTGTGTTAGGCCCCTTTCATACATCGATTTTTGCCATCAGTCGCAATCCATCGAATCTTGAAAAAAACGGATCCAGCGACTGATGCCGCCAGATTCTGTAATAATTATATGGATACTACGGAATCTAATAGCATGGGATAAAGCCAGTCCGAGAACAAAGTTGCAGAAAATAATGACTTTACTTGAAACAGAAATGTAAACAGAATTGACACAGATATTTCTGCAATTGCAACGAGGTCTTCAGCTCTATATAGTAAATAACAAACTGAGCATAATGCAGATATTCCTGCAGTAGTAACAAGGTCCTCAGCACAATAAAGTAAATCACAGCAGACTTAGAAGCGAACAGATATTTAAACAAGGCAGTCCAATAAGGTTATAGTGCGAATGCACACAGTACTTGAAATAAGGAAGTCCAGCAAAACTTGATCACACATGTGCCAGTACTAGTTAGTAGGAGTCCAATAATACACAGATGATGCATTGTGTGAATGCAGTCCTGGGAAAGAGAGGATGAGAGGAAAAGAGGGAGAGCGCCATCTAAGCGTAGCAGATGAGTAAATATTTCTGGATGAGATAAACACAACTTGAATCTTGCTCACCTGGTGTGGTTGTGCAGAGAGGCACGACACTGGGAAAAGTTTTGCAAACAAAGAAGACTCTACACTGGTGCGCAGCTCGTCGCAGAAGTTCCAGAGATGAGAGGTAGCTAAATGCAGAAAGGCAGTCCACCGAGTAGTGAGCAGAAAAAGTAGGGAGTTCACCAGCAAACCGGCAGAAGCTCAGGAGCCAGTAGCACAAAATACTCAGGCACCTTAGAACACCTGACCTGGAGTTAAATAATCAAGACAGACAGGAAGTTCCGTGACAGGGCGTGATCCAAAACTCTATCTTGGATCAGGGCGAACAAGCACTAGGAAAGTCCAGAATCCTTACATTACTCCCACCTCAGAAGCGGCCTCAGGATGATCCAGGACCAGGCTTGTCAGGATATTTCTGATGGAACAGAGTAATTTTTTGAGTAGCACAGATATTGCCCACCGGCACCCAGGAGTTCTCCTCAACCGGATATCCTTGCCATTTGATGAGGTACTGCAGTTGATTCCTGCGGATCCTGGAGTCCAGAATCTTCTTTACCACAAACTGTTCTTGTCCATCCACTAACACAGGCTGAGGAGGAGGTGTAATCCGACCCTGAAATGTATTTGGAGACACCGGTTTTAACAGGGAGACATGAAACACAGGATGTACCTTTAAGGTTCTTGGCAACTTCAGACGACAGGCAACGGAACTCACGATCCCAGAGATCTTGAACGGGCCGATGAACTTTTGTCCGAGTTTCTGTGATGGAATGTTCAATCTCAAGTTTTTAGTAGATAACCACACAGAGTCCCCTACCTTGAACAGAGGTGCAGGCTTCCGAAACCTGTCGGCAGATCTCTTGTATCTCTCTTGTGCAGTAGACAGCGATTCCTTCAGGGTTTCCAGATTCTGTCTCATTGCTGCCAATCTTTCATGAACTGCAGGCACCGGTGCGTTGATTGGAGATCTGGGAAGAATACTGGGATGATAACCTAGGTTGGCAAAGAAAGGTGCTATCTTAGTAGACAAACTCTGAGAGTTGTTAAAACAGAATTCTGCGAGCGGGAGCAACTCCAACCAGTCATCCTGAGAATGGTTGATATAACATCGAAGATACTGTTCTAGAGTCTGATTCGTCCGTTCTGTTTGCCCATTAGTCTGTGGATGGTATGCAGAGGACAAACAAACATTAACACCAAGCGAATCACAGAATCCTTTCCAGAACTTGGACGTAAACTGCACTCCCCGATCTGAGATGACTTCGTCTGGAACTCCATGCAGCCGAAACACATTCTGGATGACCAGATCTGCCATCTCCTTGGCTGAGGGAAGACCAGTGCAGGGAATGAAGTGGGCAGCCTTAGTAAGGCGGTCTACCACCACCAGAATAGAATTTTTTCCCCAAGAGGTGGGCAATTCAACTATAAAGTCCATTGAAATAGACCCCCAAGGATGAGAGGGGACAGGTAGTGGTTGAAGCAGTCCAGTGGGTGATACACGGGGAGTCTTGAAACGTGCACATACCTCACAAGAGAGAACATAGCTCTTCACATCCTTCAGACAGGTAGGCCACCAAAAAAAATGGCTCAGAAACTCCTGTGTCTTCTGTACCCCCCGATGACCCGCCAACTTGGAATCATGGACAAACTTGAGGACCTGTAGCTTTACGGCCTCTGGAATGTATAAACGTTGATCCCGGACCCACATACCGTTTCTGAGAACCAAGATCACATCAGCAGTCGGGTTGGCGAGAAATGGATCTGCGTCGTAGGCCTCCTTAATGGTCTTCCATAAATCCTTATTCTGAATGACTCCGATAAAGTTGGCATCAGACAGGACGGTCTTAGACCCAGGGGTCCCAGGTATGGAATCCGTGGCATGGATTCGAGACAAAGCATCCCCTTTCCCATTACGTGACCCTGGGTGGTACGAAATGAAGTTAAATTGATTCAAAAAGAGACTCCAATGAGCCTGCCATGGAGAAAGACATGTCGCAGATCTAAGGAACTCCAGATTGCGATGATCCGTGAGCACAATAACTTGTTGTGATGCCCCCTGCAGATGATGTTTCCATTCCTTAAAAGCAGCAATGATGGCAAGAAGCTCCTTATCTCCCACATCATAGTTCTTTTCTGCAACGGAGAGTCTGCGAGAAAAAAAAGCACATGGATGTAATAAGCCTTTCTCTCCTGTTCTTTGTGAGAGGATAGCCCCCAGAGCACAGTCCGAAGCGTCCACTTCTACAATGAAAGGAAGTGCTGGGTTTGGGTGAGTTAGTACAGGTGCAGATGTAAACCGGGATTTAAGACAATCAAAAGCTTCCTGAGCCTGTGCGGACCACAAGAAAGTCTTTTCCTTCTTAGTTAGTTGTGTAATGGGTCACACAATTTCAGAGAAATTACGAATGAATCGTCTATAGAAGTTTGCGAATCCAATGAAACGCTGTACCTCCTTGACATTTTTAGGTACAGGCCAATCAAGAATAGCCTGGATCTTACTTGCCTCCATGTTAAGCCCCTGGGGTGAGATGACATACCCCAGGAACTGAATCTCTGTGTGATGGAATTCGCATTTCTCAGGCTTAATGTAGAGGTGATTCTCTTTTAGACGCCTCAGGACGGTCTTCACATGCTCCTGATGTTCCTGCAAAGAGTCAGAGAAAATCAAAATTTCGTCCAGGTAGATCACAACAAAATGGTCCAACAGATCTCTGAATATATCATTTGCTAGATGTTGGAAAGTAGCCGGAGCATTGCAGAGACCGAAAGGCATCACAAGATATTCGAAATGACCATACCGACACCTAAATGCTGTCTTCCATTCATCTCCAGGACGGATCCTTATTAAATTATATGCTCCTCGAAGATCCAACTTGGAGAAGATCTTAGCCTGTCGTACCCTTTCCAGCAGCTCAGGAATTAACGGTAACAGGTAGCGATTCCGGACGATCACTTTATTGAGCTCTCGATAGTCAATACATGGTCTAAGAGTTCCATCTTTCTTTTTAACAAAAAAAATGGGTGCTCCTGCTGGTGATGAGGAGGGATGAATGAAACCCTTAGCCAAATTCTCATCGATGTACTCTTTCAATGCTTGCAACTCTGGGGCTGCTAGTGGATAGACATTCTTGAAGGGAATAGCTGCTCCGGGAAGCAGCTCAATGGGACAGTCATACGGTCTGTGAGGAGGAAGCTGGTCTGCCATTTTTTTCTCACAAATGTCTGAAAATTCACTATAAACAGGTGGTAAAGACGATACCTCAGTAACCTGTACTGTAGCCCGTTGACTTGTCTGGCCTGTTACCGGTGTCTCCTTTGATGGAAAGGTGATCTCCTTAGTCTCCCAGTTGATAGTAGGATTGTGTAACTGCAACCATGGAATTCCTAAAATTAAAGGGAAATGTGGAGAAGAGATCAACATAAATGACAGATTTTCCTGGTGATCAGGCTCTATGAAAACTTCCAGAAGTCCTGTCTCCTGATCTACAGGTCCAGAAACTAGAGTTGAGCCATCCACCGTTTCCATAGTTACCGGAGCAGCTTTTTGCTGAATCTGTATGCCATATTCCCTGGCAAAAGCTATGTCCATAAAATTTCCTCCAGCCCCTGAATCCACCATGGCTGCACAAGGAATCCATCGTCCCGCCGACCGGATCTTAATGGGAAGGGAGCAATGTGTGTCCTTACCCTTCAGAGTCTCAGGAGAAGCAGTCATAGATAGAGAGGAGAAGATGGCACTCACGGAAAAACTAGACTCAGACATAACGGATTCAGCATCTTGATTTTCAAATTCCCCTACAGTGGCTAGTACCTTGCAAGGTCGCTTGGGACAGTTGATGAGGAAGTGATCTGACTGCCCACAGTAAAAACACAAACTCTCCCGGAAACGATGCTCTCTGCGCTCGTTACTCTCACGACGCTCTAGTGCATCCACCTGCATGGGAACTGGTTCAGCCTCCCAAGAGGACTTGCCAGTAGATTCTTTTGGAGGAAGGAAAGAGTTAGTGACACGATTAGAGGCTACAAATTTCTCCTGTCTGCGTTCTGTAACACGTATGTCAATACGTACACAATGCTGAATAAAAGCGTCTAACTCTTCCGGAGCATCTGCATGAGCTAGTTCATCTTTCAACACATTAGACAATCCTCTCCTAAAAATAGGTAATTGAGCATAACTGTCCCAATTCGTATCCACCGCCAGCCGTCTAAACTCAGTAGCGTATTCGATGACAGAACGCTTACCCTGACGTAAAGCTAACAAAGCGGTCTCAGCAGTAGTGCATCGATTAGGATCATCGAACATCATGGACATAGCAGCAAGAAAATCATCAAGGTTATTCAAGCGAGGGTCACGAGTCTCCATAAGCGGATTTGCCCATGCGAGAGCTCGGGAAGTGAGCAACATGATAATACATAAAACCTTAGATCGATCAGTAAGGAAATGGGCTGCATGCACATCAAAATACAAAAGGCATTGATTTACTTGTAATGGTCCCCACTGAAACTAAATGGTGGTAACTTGGGAGGAGTAGTTGGCTGTGGCTGTACTGGGGGTGGAGGTGGAGGTGCCCGTGCAGTCATCAGACCAGCCACCTGATTACTTAAATCCTGAAGAACCTGCCCAAAATGAGCCTCCCAGTTAGCAACTTTGTTTTGCAGTGCCTCAACATCCCCCTGTAAAGAGTGGATCATAGAAAACAACTGATCCATCTTTGTTTCAGTCAACATTATCGCTGCAGATTCCTTTATGGCCTGAGTATCCTGTAATAATTATATGGATACTACGGAATCTAATAGCATGGGATAAAGCCAGTCCGAGAACAAAGTTGCAGAAAATAATGACTTTACTTGAAACAGAAATGTAAACAGAGTTGACACAGATATTTCTGCAATTGCAACGAGGTCTTCAGCTCTATATAGTAAATAACAAACTGAGCATAATGCAGATATTCCTGCAGTAGTAACAAGGTCCTCAGCACAATAAAGTAAATCACAGCAGACTTAGAAGCGAACAGATATTTAAACAAGGCAGTCCAATAAGGTTATAGTGCGAATGCACACAGTACTTGAAATAAGGAAGTCCAGCAAAACTTGATCACACATGTGCCAGTACTTGTTAGTAGGAGTCCAATAATACACAGATGATGCATTTGTGTGAATGCAGTCCTGGGAAAGAGAGGACGAGAGGAAAAGAGGGAGAGCACCATCTAAGCGTAGCAGATGAGTAAATATTTCTGGATGAGATAAACACAACTTGAATCTTGCTCACCTGGTGTGGTTGTGCAAAGAGACACAACACTGGGAAAAGTTTTGCAAACAAAGAAGACACTACACTGGTGCGCAGCTCGTCGCAGAAGTTCCAGAGACGAGAGGTAGCTAAATGCAGAAAGGCAGTCCACCGAGTAGTGAGCAGAAGAAGCAGGGAGTTCACCAGTAAACCGGCAGAAGCTCAGGAGCCAGCAGCACAAAATACTCAGGCACCTTAGAACACCTGACCCGGACTTAAATAATCAAGACAGACAGGAAGTTCCATGACAGGGTGAGATCCAAAACTCCATCTTGGATCAGGGCGAACAAGCACTAGGAAAGTCCAGAATCCTTACAAATCCATTTTTTTCTTATAGACTTCTATTATCGATGGATTGAAATGGAGTGGCCTCACGTTTCCTCCGTCGTTCGCCGGATCCGTCGAAAATTGTTTGTCCGGCAGCCAGAGACAATGGACCTAGTAAAGTTTTTGTGTCTGTCAAATGACGGAATCCGGTGATGGATTCCATTTTTTTTTTAACTGAGCATGCTCCATTTTTTTAGGATCCAATTAGCTGGATCAGCTTGTCGGACCAGGCAAAAAAATCTGTCGCATCAGTTTTTCACAATCTGCGACGAATCAGTTTTTTTCAAAATTCGACGGATTGTGAGTCCTGATGGCCAAATACTGATGTGTGAAAGAGGCCTTACTGATGGTAGCCTTTGTTACGGTGGTCCCAGCTCTATGCAGGTCATTCACTAGATCACCCATGTAGGTCTGGGATTTTTGCTCACCATTTTTGTGATCATTTTGACCCTATGGGGTGAGATGTTGCTTGGAGCCCCAGATCAAGGGAGATTATTAGTGGTATTGTATGTCTTCCATTTCCTTATTATTGCTCCCACAGTTGATTTCATCAAACCAAGCTGCTTGCCTATTGCAGATTTAGTCTTCCCAGCCTGGTGCAGGGCTACAATTTTGTTTCTGGTGTACTTCGACAGCTCTTTGGTCTTCACCATAGTGGAGTTTGGAGTGTGACTATTTGAGGTTGTGGACAGGTGTCTTTTATACTGATAACAAGTTCAAACAGGTGCCATTATTACAGATAATGAGTGGAGGGTAGAGGAGCCTCTTAAAGAAGAAGTTACTGGCCTGTGAGAGCCAGAAATCTTGAATGTTTTTAGGTGACCAAATACTTATTTTTTACCATAATTTGCAAAATAAATATTTCTAAATCAGACAAGGATATTTTCTGGATTTGTTTTCTCATTTTGACTCTCATAGTTGTGGTCTACCTATGATGTCCCTTACATGCCTCTCTCATCTTTTTAAATGGGAGAACTTGGACAATTGCTGGCTGACTAAATTCTTTTTTCCCCACTGTATATTTGCATTATAAGACGCACACCAATTTTCCCCTCAAATTTGGGGAACAAAAAGTGCGCCTTTTAATCTGAAAAATACAGTAAGTTTCTTCTGCAAATATAGCAGTCTCGGCAGAGTGAGAATAATAAAGAGGAAGAAGTGAGATCTGCTCTGCTTCTATGCTCAATCTGTATTTTGCTGGTAAAGCTAATATCTTATTAGGGTAATTTCTTGATAACATGGTCTAATTACTATACATAACAATAATTAGCCAGCATAAATAAAGAAAATATTAACAATATGTAGTAAAGCTATGGCTCACAATGGTTTTATAAATTTTAAGGTTGAAAGAATACACAATTTCATCAAGTTCATATAATCCTAATATGTTGATCCAGAGGAAGGTAAAAATGCCATAAGGCAGATGCTAATTTATCAATATTAATGGAAAATTCCTTTTGTACTCCAATTAAGCAACTAGACTATTTTCCTGTATCAACTCATTCTCAAAAGAGGTTCTAGTACTCATAACTTATATATAGCTTTGATGCAAATGGATTTAATGGGCCTGGCCCATCAGCCACATCAATAATTGAATAGTAAGGCTAAGTTCACATTTGCGTTTGGGGGCTTTGCGGAGGGCTGAATATGTTCTCCGTCATGCCCCATCTACTTCCGCATACTTTTTCATGCATTTTGCGTACCTATCTTTAACATTGGAAAAGAAAGAGCAACAAAGATCAGCTCACCTCCTCTCAGTCCCAGCGCATGGATCATGCAGTGCTGCAAGTAGTATGAAGGAAAAGCAGAAGTCCAGCGTGGGTGATGTCCATAAAAAATACCTTTTATTCCACTTTTGTTAAAAGCACATAAATCCAAAGTCCATCTTCATATCCATAGACACAAAAACGGGTGATTCATACCAGTGACAGTCACAGGCTTAAAGTGCATTAAAATCAAACGCGTTTCAACGGTCGTGCCGCCTTACTGATCTTTAACATTGGGTATGCAGGACATGAGGATGTATGCGGATGCGTTGTTTTTATGTGCCCACCGACCGCATGGGAGCGCAACAAGTTGTGTTTTGTGAGGATGAGGGAAGCTTCAAAACGATGCATCCGCATACATCCACATACATCCACATGTCCTGCGTACCCAATGATAAAGATAGGTACGCAGAACACATGCAGAAGTATGCAGAAGTAGGCGGGGCTTAACGGAGGACATACACAGCCCTCCGCAAAACCCCCAAATGCAAATGTGAACCAGGCCTAACACAGGTAATTGACTGATCAATTCACCCACAGCAGAAATTTTAGAATTGCACAGCAGCAGTCAGCAATAGGTCATGCAAGTTGTATTAGGGACTAGGCCAACATTTGGAGCGAGGAATTGAAGTTTCAATTAAGACGTGATGGTTAAGGGAGCAATGAATGCCTATTTTGCTGGGACCCAGGATACCTCATGCAATAGCTACATTTTTTTTAGTTTCCCAGCCACACTCAGGTGGCACAATTGTCAGTTTCATAGAGTACTATTGGTACAAAAATTTAAGGAAAGTAACACAGGTAGTTGACTGAAAGTGAGTGCAGGCCTGCCTGTCTGGGAGCCCTACTTACACAGGGAATCTATCAGATGGATATCCAACTTGTAGTCTCCACATTCCAAAAAATAATTGTCAAACACAACTAAAATGACATAAATTTCCACAGAGTAGAAACAGTATAATAGACCTCTCACGCACCTTCTACTACAGGCAACTCACCAAATGAAGACCCAACTTGGAGTCTCCACATTTCAAAAAGTTATTGTCACACATCACTAAATTGGCATCAATTTCCACAGAGTAGAAATATTACTTTAGGCCTCTGACACACCTTCCACTACAGGCAACCCACCAGATTAAGACCCAATTTGGAGTCTTCATATTTAAAAAAAATGTTTGTAACATCAGCAGTAGTAGCAACAGCAGGTACAGAAGGCACAACAAGATGGCACAGAATGCAATAAGCGATATCAATGTATGACACTAAAAACAACACCATCGACTAGTCTGCCCATTCTGTGACTGGGGGACCTAATGTCACTGGCGATCCATGACTTGTTCAATTTGATGAAAGTTAGGCAGTCTACACTTTCAGGGGACAGCCAGATGCGCTTATCTGTCAGGACACCACCAGCAGAGCTGAAGACTCGTTCTGAGAGAACGCTGGTTGCCAGGCATGACAAAACCTCCAAGGCGTGAGAGGAAAGCTCAGGCTACTGATCCATTTTTAAAGACCAAAATGCAAAAAAAATACAAACCCCTCCTGATGGCATTGATATTGAACTACGGATGCTCTTGCACCATCCTCTCCAGTCGTACACAACATGTCAGACTTGTACTCTGTTCTGCTGGTGCACGGGCTGGTCTAAAAAATGTGTGAAACAACTCACAGAAATTGCTTATGCTACTTACATTGCTGTTGCTCATCATCCCTTTCAAAGGGGGAAGCATATTGCCAAATTTAATCTTGTATCGTGGACCTAACAGAGTAGTCAGCACTATTTCTAACCCTTAGAATACAAGCATCATGTTGAACATACTGCAGCAAGAAGGCACTCATGTGTCAAGTGCTTCCATGATATCCAAGTCTATGTTCTGTTGGTGGTGGGTAGCACTCAAGGTTGCTTTCTCTGTCCCCTCCAGCCAACCACGGACAACAGAGAGCGGATTATTATCCTATTTATGTCTTGACTGTTGCGTGTCCATCACGTCATCCCTTTGTTTCTTGACTTCTGCTTCTTCACTACCATTTGTCTGGTACCATGAGCCACCTTGATCGATGTAAACCACTCACCCATGGCACACACCTTTGCAACAACAGGCTAGAAATTTGAGATGTGGTTATCCCTTCCGTATCCTCCTCTGCTGCCACCTCATCCTCTGGGAACACTAAGTCCTCAAGCTGATAATTCAAAGTGTGCTCCAGTATGTAGATGACCGGAATAGTGATGCTGATTATGGCATCATCAGTGCTAACCATGTTAGTAGTTATTTCAAAACTGTGCAGAAATTGCAGAGGTCCTTCATCTGTACCCATTCCGCAAGCGTGATTTGCACCACGTCTGTACTTAGTTCGCTCAGGCTATGCAAAAGGACATGCTGCACCAGAGCTCGTTGCTGCTGCCACAGCTGTTGCAAAATGTGCAGAGAGGAATTCCACTATGTTGGGAACATCGATAATCAAGTTGTTAACTGTTAGGCTGAAAGATGTCTGTAGCAATGCAAGTCAATGACCCGCGAGGTGGAATAGTCGGAAGTAAGTACACAGCAACCGTGCTTTCGGCTGCAGCACATCCAGGCCAGGATAGTGGTGGAGAAAATGCTGTACCACCTGGTTGACGATGTGAGCTTTGCAAGGTAAATGTGTGAGGTTTCCATGGCATAGGTCCGCCACCAGGTTTGCACCATTATCGCACATGGCTTTTCCCAGGCTCCAGGTTAGTGGAGACAGTCATTGCTCTAACTCGACATGGATACCTGTCCAAGGCATATTAAGTTAAACACTGCCAGATTGCAGTGAGCCAGGGCTGCACAGTATGGAGGTGGTGGAGATTATATATGCAATGATGGAACGCATGTCTGAGAAAGGGAGAGGTTAAGAGCACAGGTTGAGACCCTAGAGGAGGTGGAGGAGGCAGAAGTAGTGGAGAAACTGTTAGATATAGAGGTTTAACCCACAAGCCTTGGGGATTCAGAGACTTGTGGAAGCAGCCCCTTATCTTGGAGGCAAACATGTTTGTACAACTTTACTAGTTATTTTACTGACATTATTATTATTATTATTTATCATTATAGCGCCATTTATTCCATGGCACTTTACATGTGAGGAGGGGTATACATAATAAAAACAAGTACAATAATCTTGAACAATACAAGTCACAACTTTTACAGGAGGAGAGAGGACCCTGCCCGCGAGGGCTCACAATTTACAAGGGATGGGTGAGGATACAGTAAATGAGGATAGAGCCGTCGTGCAGTGGTTTGGTTGAACGATGGTTACTGCAGGCTGTAGGCTTGTCGGAAGAGGTGGGTGTTAGGGCTAGCAAAACACACCAAAATATTAGAGAGAAGGTATGAGGTGTGTTCGCAGCCCAGGGTCCACCATGCAGAGATGGAACCTGCTGCTGAGTAATGACAGACTATATGGTGGTACAATGTGGATACTCACATGGGTTAACTTCACCCTGTATGAAGGAAGCGAACCCTGTTGCGTCACAGGGCCACAGTACCGCACAAAGAGCACAAGCAAGGAATCACAGAACTCTACCCCAGGACATAGGATTAGAGTTCATGTAGACCTCTTGTGCTTGACACCACAATTTGGGTATCAGAGTAACTGAAAAAATAACTTATATGCACAAGAGTGCGTGCTGTGCCACTCTGGCAGATGCCACTAACCACCCAGACTTGGGTCAGGAAAGCACTCTAATAGCGCACGGTGCCGCACTGGCGATCAAAGCAATTAGATGCTGTTTCGTGTGCTTTTTGTGCTGATAGCTAAGCCGGGCGCTAGATAGCAGACATTCACCTTACACAAGCAGTCATACACAAGGGAGGGGATGATTAAAGAATGACTAGCACTCATCAACACACACATTTTCAAATGTTCACTAGCGCATCGCCAAGTGGCCATGCAAACCTTTTATAGCGGCAGTGCTACAAGACCTTCCAGATGGTCCAGTAGGAGCCGCAACAGGACCTGAGCATGTGACCCTCAACTCCCTATGGCAGGTCGTCCCATGGGCATGCTCAGCATGGGAAAAGCAGCACTTTGTCCCAGAAAGATCTGCTCGATGCTGATCAGTGCTGGCTACAAAGGCAGAGCATGGAAGGACAGTAATAACCAGTCGCCCAGTATCAGCCTGAGCAAGAGGCTGAGACCGATGTCTCCACAGAACAGGCTCCACTGCGGCTGGAGAAGAATGTGAGACCACAGCGGAGCTGGTTCCAGATTCCCCCTGTGCAGAGGTGGGAACTCGGCACCTAACAGTGGGTCTTCAGGTTATTTTTGAAGGTTTCGGTGGTAGGTGAGAGTCTGATATGTTGTAGTAGAGAGTTCCAGAGTAGAGGTGATGCGCGAGGGAAATCTTGTATGCGATTGTAGGAAGAGGAGATAAGAGGGGAGTAGAGAAGGAGATCTTGTGAGGATTGGAGGTTGCGTACAGGAAAGTACCGGGAAACGAGGTCACAGATGTATGGAGGAGACAGGTTATGGATGGCTTTGTATGTCTTGGTTAAGCTTTTGTACTGGAGTCTCTGGGTAATGGGGAGCCAGTGAAGGGATTGACAGAGGGGAGAGGCCGGAGAATAGCAGGGGATGGGTGGATTAGTTGGGCAGCTGAGATTAGAATAGATTAGAGGGGTGCGAGAGCGTTAGAGGGGAGGCCACAGAGCAGGTGGTTACAGTAGTCGAGGTGGGAGATGATGAGGGCATGGACTAGGGTTTTTGCAAATTCTTGGTTTAGGAATGTACGGATCCGTGAAATATTTTTGAGTTGAAAGAGGCAGTAAGTGGAAAGGGCTTGGATATGTGGTTTGAAGGAGAGATCAGTGTCAAGGATTACCCCGAGACAGCGAGCTTGTGGGACTGGGGAGAGTGGGCAGCCGTTTACTGTAATGGAAAGGTTCATTGGGGGGTCGCGTTAGATGGGGAAAGATGATGAATTCTGTTTTGTCCATGTTAAGTTTTTGAAATCTAGTGGAGAAGAAGAATGAAATAGCAGACAGAGATTGAGGGATTCTGGTTAGTAGGGTGGTGATATCTGGTCCAGAGATGTAGATCTGTGTGTCATCAGCTTAGAGATGATACTGAAAACTGTGAGATTCTATGAGCTGTCCCAGGCCAAAAGTGTAAATGGAGAAGAACATGGGCCCTAAAACTGAGCCTTGTGGGACTTCGACAGATAGGGAGTGAGGTGAGGAGGTGGTGTGTGAGTGGGAGACGCTGAATGTCCGGTCAGTTAGGTATGATGAGATCCAGGATATGGTCAAGTCTGTGATGCCAAGGGATGAGAGGGTCTGCAGCAACAGGGAATGGTCCACTGTGTCAAAGGCAGATGACAGGTCCAGGAGGAGGAAGATAGAATAGTGTTGCTTGCTCTTGTCGGGTAATAGGTCATTGGTGACCTTAGTTAGGACAGTTTCAGTGGAATGGAAGCCTTATTGTAAGCGGTCGAAGAGGGAGCAGGGAGATAGATGGGAGGACAGTTCAAGATGGATGTGTTGTTCCAGTAGTTTTGAGGCATAGGGGAGAAGTGATATAGGGCGGTAGCTAGATACAGAGGATGGGTCAAGAGAGGGCCTTTTGAGCATAGGTGTGATTGAGGCATGTTTAAAGCTTGAGGGGAAAACACCAGTTGTTAGTGATAGGTTGAAGAGATGGGTTAGGGTTGGGTTGAAGACTGTGGCGAGTTTGGGACATTTTAGTTTCCCTTAGAATTATATACTTCCTTCACAAAAAGGGCTTATTTTTTCGCAAGTCAAGTTGTATTTTACTGTAACCTATTTATTTAACCTATTTCTTTTATTGTTTTAACATGGTTCTCTATGGGGCACAGTTGAGCATTACACAACAGGGTATCCATTTTAGGCAAACAAGCTTCCCTCTGAGTTCCCCCTTGGCGTAACTTTCAGTACCGCTATACCGTAACTGGCTTCCGAAATATTCAAGCCTCCATCTGATTTCAATTACGCGTGACTTCCGGTTTCGTGATACCAGAAATGGCACCATTTATAGCCCACTTCCACCAATGTGTTCACACCACAGTACGGGAACCTCTAAGCCCCTTGGCAATGAGCCTAACGGTCAGTAGTCCCCCTCCACCTTCCTATACACACCACTTTCTCAGTACCCCATTATTATTTTTATTCTTATTTTTATCCCATCAGATCCTTTTTCCTTGAAAGAATTTCCCAGCACTTTTTTCCTGGATGCCTACCACATAGGTTGGTACTACTACCCCCAATACTACCACCTAATCTTTTTGCTCTGCTCTCCATTATATCTCATCATAGACAAAGTTGATGGGAAGCTTACATTTATAGTAGATTTAAGACTTTTTTAATACCTTACTTGGCTAGCGTACTTTATCATTAGCACGTCCCAGATTACAAACAATTACTCTTGCACCTCTATTCACATAATTCAGGTCATCCAACTCAGATTGTACTGCTGTACTTACCTCGTTGTCCTTTAGCCAGCCCTCACAACACATGAACTGTAATTTGTATATATCGTTTGATGCTTTTGTGTATATCTTTGTCTATTGCTTTGTTTTTTATAACACACTAATGGTTGTATACTTTTCTTGTAGCAATGCTTGAAAAAGACTCAGGATTGAATCAAAATGTTGCTTGCTTATTGCTATCTTCTGAATCAACAATGTTTGTTACATTACTAGTGTGGTGACTATTGCAAATAAAACTTTTCACATTTTGCATTCACTTATGAGTGCGGCTGTTATTCCTACTATCACGTTGCACTAAGTCCTATTCGGCCAGCACCAGCCTACCCTGCTGAGTGAACACACTGTCTTTCTTATGGGAGTATTGAGTCAATAGATTTTTTTTTTACTCTTCAATGTCTATAGTTATAGAACAATAATAACACTTTTTAATCCCTTAAATTTGTCACTAATGTTTTCCTACTGCCTCATTCTTTTTTTTCTTAATTAATGTAACACTTCATCAAATACAACATGTTATGTCCAACCATTTATTATTATTTAACATTCATTAATCAAGACAATATTACTAACAATAACGCAACAACGCAATATGTCTTAAACTCCAAATTATCAATAGCACAACCAAGGGAAACTCTAAATACACAGAGACCCAAAGGAGTATATTTCAAAAAATAGTATTTATTAAATATTATATCTGATAATCCATAGCAGGGTAAACACTAACCAAGCAGGGCTGGAGAATACAAGTTGACCACATGAAAATTGAAATAAATAGAACGCACTATATGGCACTATGATACAATATCAATATGGGCTAGCAATTCAAAAGCTCATAAGTGCTATACACCAGAGGAGGCTGCATATATATAGAGCCCCATTATATACCAATGCTAAAAGCATACCAAATATGTCTATTGAAAATATACATATAATAAATTGCAAAGTGCAAGGAGTGCCAAGCAAGGAAAAAAAATATTAAGGCGCAAGCAGCATACAAGAGTTAAAGTGCATATGCAATGCAAAATTAGGTTAGATATTGAGGGCAAAATACCTATGTAAAATATTACTAACAAGTATAATACATTTTTATTTTTTATCCCTAGGTTGCTTTAATTTTTTTGCCTCCCAGGAGAAAATGTATACAGTTGTGGCCAAAAGTATTGACACCCCTGCAATTCTGTCAGATAATACTCAGATTCTCCCTGACAATGATTGCAATCACAAATTCTTTGGTATTATTATCTTCATTTAATTTGTCTTAAATGAAAAAACACAAAAGAGAATGAAGCAAAAAGAAAAATATTGATCATTTCACACAAACTCCAAAAATGGGCCAGACAAAAGTATTGGCACTCTCAGCCTAATACTTGGTTGCACAACCTTTAGACAAAATAACTGCGACCAACTGCTTCCGGTAACCATCAGTGAGTTTCTTACAATGCTCTTCTGGAATTTTAGACCATTCTTCTTTGGCAAACTGCTCTAGGTCCATAATATTTGAAGGGTGCCTTCTCCAAACTGCCATTTTTAGATCTCTCCACAGGTGTTCTATGGGATTCAGGTCTGGACTCATTTCTGGCCACCTTAGAAGTCTCCAGTGCTTTCTCTCAAACCATTTTCTAGTGCTTTTTGAAGTGTGTTTTGGGTCATTGTCCTGCTGGAAGACCAATGACCTCTGAGGGAGACACAGCTTTCTCACACTGGGCCCTACATTATGCTGCAAAATTTGTTGGTAGTCTTCAGACATCATAATGCCATGCACACGGTTAAGCAGTCCAGTGCCAGAGGCAGAAAAGCAACCCCAAAATATCTGGAAACCTCTGCCATGTTTGACTGTAGGGACCGTGTTCTTTTCTTTGAATGCCTCTTTTTTTCTCCTGTAAACTCTATGTTGATGCCTTTGCCCAAAAAGCTCTACTTTTGTCTCATCTGACCAGAGAACATTCTTCCAAAACATTTTAGGCTTTTTCAGGTAAGTTTTTGCAAACTCCAGCCTGGCTTTTTATGTCTTGGGGTAAGAAGTGGGGTCTTTCTGGGTCTCCTACCATACAGTCCCTTTTCATTCAGACGCTGACGGATAGTACGGGTTGACACTGTTGTACCCTCGGACTGCAGGACAGCTTGAATTTGTTTGGATGTTAGTCGAGGTTCTTTATCCAACATCCACACAATCTTGCATTGAAATCTCTTGTCAATTTTTATTTTCTGTCCACATCTAGGGAGGTTAGCCACAGTGCCATGGGCTTTAAACTTCTTGATGACACTGCACACGGTAAACACAGGAACATTCAGGTCTTTGGAGATGGACTTGCAGCCTTGAGATTGCTCATGCTTCCTCACAATATGGTTTCTCAAGTCCTCAGACAGTTCTTTGGTCTTCTTTCTTTTCTCCATGCTCAATGTGGTACACACAAGGACACAGGACAGAGGTTGAGTCAACTTTAATCCATGTCAACTGGCTGCAAGTGTGATTTAGTTATTGCCAACACCTGTTAGGTGCCACAGGTAAGTTACAGGTGCTGTTAATTACACAAATTAGAGAAGCATCACATGATTTTTCGAACAGTGCCAATACTTTTGTCCACACCCTTTTTTATGTTTGGTGTGGAATTATATCCAATTTGGCTTTAAGACAATTCTTTTTGTGTTTTTTCATTTAAGAAAAATTAAATGAAGATAATAATAACAAAGAATTTGTGTTTGCAATCATTTTCAGGAAGAAACTGAGTATTATCTGACAGAATTACAGGGGTGTCAATACTTTTGGCCACAAATGTATAGCTTGTGACATCAAACAAAAGAATATATAAACCATGACATTTATTGCATATGCATCTTTTGCCAATGCATATTATTAACCAATCAATTTACATTAATATAAAATATTCTTGTTCCTCTCAAGTAAATTTGCTTTTATGTAGTAAAAAACACAAAGATTTACTTATTGAAATAACAGGATAAGTGCCAGATAGCATGGCAACGATAAAAAGGAAATACAAAAACTCTAAGCTTCAAGTTTCTGTACACTTATAAGGATGTGTAATCTTCAGTTTTCTGCTAAGTTGATGGATGAGATGTAATGGAACAAGAGCTATGAATGATCACATGCAAATACTGCCAAAAATCCCACATATTTGCATTTTACACTCTTGTCAATCTGCCTGCCATCTGAATAAACATTTATTCAGATTAAACATGTTTCTATTAATTTATACAGCCTTAAACGGGATTTGTTATATCTCTATTCTCTGTGAAAACTGAGCAGCATATGTGAGGAAATCAAGATACTGTATGAGTGAACCTACACTGTTTTTTAAAATCCACTTGCATTTCATTTTTAAATGCACTACCAGTATATATATATACAACCCCTGGCAAAAATTATGGAATCCCCAGCCTTGGAGGATGTACATTCAGTTACTTAATTTTGTAGAAAAAAATCAGATCACAGACATGGTACAAAACTAAAGTAATTTCAAATGGCAACATTCTGGCTTTAAGAAACACTAAAAGAAATCAAGAACAAAAAATGTGGTAGTCAGTAATGGTTACGTTTTTAACCAAGCATAGGGAAAAAATTATGGAATCATTCAATTCTGAGAAAAAAATTATGGAATCATGAAAACCAAACAAACAGAAAAACACTCCAAAACATCACTAGTGTTTTGTTGCACCACCTCTGGCTTTTATAACAGCTTGCAGTCTCTGAATCATGGACTTAATGAGTGTCAAACAGTACTCTTCATCAATCTGGCTCCATCTTTCTCTGATTGCTGTTGCCAGATCAGCTTTGCAGGTTGGAGCCTTTTCATGGACCATTTTCTTCAACTTCCACCAAAGGTTTTCAATTGGATTTAGATCCGGACTATTTGCAGGCCATGACATTGACCTTATGTGTCATTTTTCAAGGAAGGTTTTCACAATTACTCTATGGCAGGATGCATTATCATCTTGAAAAATAATTTCAACATCCCCAAACATCCTTTCAATTGATGGGATAAGAAAAGTGTCCAAAATATCAACATAAACTTGTGCATTTATTGAAGATGTAATGACAGCCATCTCCCCAGAGCCATTACCTGACATGCAGCCTCGTATCATCGATGACTGTGGAAATTTGCATGTTCTCTTCAGGCAGTCATCTTTATAAATCTCATTGAAACGGCACCAAACCCCAAAAAAAGTTCCAGCATCTTCACCTTGCTCAACATAGATTCGCGAGTCATCACTGAAAATGACTTTCATCTAGTCATCCACAGTCCACGATTGCTTTTCCTTAGCCCATTGTAACCTTGTTTTTTTCTGTTTAGATGTTAATGATGGCTTTTCTGTATGTAAATCCCATTTCCTTTAGGCAGTTTCTTACAGTTCGGTCACAGACGTTGACTCCAGTTTCCACCCATTCGTTTTGTTGTGCATTTCCTGTTTTGGAGACATCATGCTTTAAGTTTCCGGTCTTGACGCTTTGATGTCTTCCTTGGTCTACCAGTATGTTTGCCTTTAACAACCTTCCCATGTTGTTGCTATTTGGTCCAGATTTTAGACACAGCTGATTGTGAACAACCAACATCTTTTAGAACATTGTGTGATGATTTACGCTTATTTATTTTTGCATATGAAAATTTACAGGGTGATTCCGTAATGTTTTCCTAAGAATTGAGTGATTCCAGAATTTTTCCCCTATGCTTGGTTAAAAAAGTAACCATTACTGACTGCTACATTTTTTGTTCTTGATTACACTGAGTGAAGAATTATCAGGCAAGTTGCATTTTGATCACATGATACTTTTTATACATGTTGTCCTACTCCAAGCTGTTCAGGCTTGAGAGCCAACTACCAATTAAGTAAATCAGGTGATGTGCATCTCTGTAATGAGGAAGGGTGTTGTCTAATGACATCAAAACCCTATATAAGGTGTGCTTAGTTACTAGGCAACTTCCTTTCCTTTGGCAAAATGGGTCAGAAGAGAGACTTGATGGGCTCTGAAGAGTCCAAAAATTGTGAGATGTCTTGCAGAGGGATGCAGCAGTCTTGAAATTGCCAAACTTTTGAATTGTGATCATCGAACAATAACAATCAAGCGTTTCATGGCAAATAGCCAACAGGGTCGCAAGAAGCATGTTGGGCAAAAAAGGCTCAAAATAACTGCCCATGAATTGAGGAAAATCAAGCGTGAAGCTGCCAAGGTGCCATTTGCCAACAGTTTTGCCATATTTCAGAGCTGCAACGTTACTGGAGTAACAAAAAGCACAAGGTGTGTGATACTCAGGGACATGACCAATGTAAGGAAGGCTGAAAAACGACCACCTTTGAACAAGAAACATAAGATAAAATGTTAAGAGTGGGCCAAGAAATATCTTAAGACTGACTTTTCAAAGAATTTGTGGACTGATGAAATGAGAGTGACTCTTGATGGGCCAGATGAATGGGCCAGAGGCTGGATCAGTAAAGGGCAGAGAGCTCCACTCTGACTCAGATGCAGGCAAGGTGGAGGTGGAGTACTGGTATGGGCTGGTATCATCAAAAGATGAACTTGTGGGACCTTTTCGGGTTGAGGATGGAGTGAAGCTCAACTCCCAGACCTACTGCCAGTTTCTGGAAGATAACTTCTTCTAGCAGTGGTACAGGAAAAAGTTGGTATTGTAAAAAAAAAACATGATTTTCAAGCAGGACAATACTCCATCACATGCCTCCAACTACTCCACAGCGTGGCTGGCCTGTAAAGGTCTCAAAGAAGAAAAAATAATGACATGGCCCCCTTGTTCACCTGATCTGAATCCCATAGAGAACCTGTGGTCCCTCATAAAATGTGAGATCTACAGGGAGGGAAAACAGTACACCTCTCGGAACTGTGTCTGGAAGGCTGTGGTGGCTGCTGCACGCAATGTTGATCGTAAACAGATCAAGCACCTGACAGAATCTATGGATGGAAGGCTGTTGAGTGTCATCATAAAGAAAGGTGGCTATATTGGTCACTAATTTTTTGGGGTTTTGTTTTTGCATGTCAGAAATGTTTATTTCTAAATTTTGGGCAGTTATATTAGTTTATGTCAGGACTCTGAACATATTTTATTACCTTTTTGTGCATTACTGCCCTTTTCCAACATGGCGTCTTTGGTCTCATGTGCACTGTGTCTTCCTGCTATAAAACTCCACCCCAGCCTTCAGTCTGTGCTAGAGTATTCTGCCTTGCATCCAGCTCCTGACCACTGGTGGCTCCCTGGCTATATACCTGCTCCTGTGAACCTTTGGGGTTATCCTGCTACTCTGCTCTGAGTTCCTGCTGCATACACCAGTTCCAATAATCCTCCTTCATCTTCTGCTCGTGTTTGCTTCCATCTGCATTTGCTGGACATGTAAGCTGTTTCTGCTCTGCAAGAACCTGAGACTATTACCAGACCTCCCTGGTTGAGCTAAGATATTATTTGAACTGCCTTATAAGCATATCTATCTGTGATGTGGACTAAGCAATTACTTATTTGTGTCAAGTATCCTCAAGAATAATTTTGCTTCATAGACTTTCTGCGTTATTGCATTTTCCTCTGAAGTTTCTTATAGACTGCTGAGCTGCATTTGATATTTGCACCAAGTGTTGTGGACTTAAGTTTCTCTCTGCATCTGTTTGAATCACCGTGTGATAATATAGACTTTACCACTTATTAAACTGTGTCCTGTAGTTGTCTTGTTCCACGCAAAGAGTCTCCTGAATTATCCCCTATAATTATTACAGGTACTCTAGCCTAAAAAAAAAGGAGACTGCTGGAACAATGACTGCAGAAAGCAGACTAGAGCAGGTGTTTTCCATAATTAGATGACTGCAGAAAGATGTGGAAGGTCTGCAAAAGAAGTTTGGAAGCTTTAAACTCAACCAACAAGTGTTTGCACAGACTTTGCAGGACTTAAGCACCTGCATGGCAGCCCAGGAAAACAAACTTGCTGGCATAGAGTCCCAGTATGGATGGGCTTTTCAGGACATAAGCACGCAAATAGCTGCACAAGCGACTTTTCCCTCTGGGCAACCGCCACCAGCTAGCCCACCTAAGTTGCCCCCATTCAGATTTCATGGTGATCGTGACAAATTTCGTGGCTTTGTGAATCAATGTATGCTATATTTTGATGTGCATGCTGACCGTTTTCCTAATGATAGATCCAAAGTATTGTGTGTAATAATGCTGCTGACCGCACAAGCGCTCGCCTGGGTGAATCCGACGATTGAGTCTCGTGACCCACGGTTAAATAACTTGGATGATTTCTTGGCCGCTATGGCATTAATGTTTGATGATCCTAATCGCTGTGCAACCGCTGAATCTGCTTTATTGTCTTTACACCAGGCGAAACGTTCTGTTATTGAGTATGCTACTGAATTCAGGAGATTAGCAGTAGATACCAATTGGGACAGTTATGCACAATTGCCTATTTTTAAAAGGGGTCTGTCTAGTATTGTAAAAGATGAACTAGCTCGCTCTGAGTCACCACAAGTGCTAGAGACATTTATACAGCATTGTGTGCGCATTGACATTTGCCTTACTGATAGTGTTGAGCGATACTGTCCGATACTTGAAAGTATCGGTATCGGATAGTATCGGCCGATACCCGAAAAGTATCGGATATCGCTGATACCGATACCCGATACCAATACAAGTCAATGGGACACCAAGTATCGGAAGGTATCCTGATGGTTCCCAGGGTCTGAAGGAGAGGAAACTCTCCTTCAGGCCCTGGGATCCATATTACTGTGTAAAATAAAGAATTAAAATAAAAAATATTGATATACTCTCCTCTCCGGAGGCCCCTGAACATCACCGCTGGTAATCGGCAGCCTTCTTTGCTTAAAATGAGCGCATTTAGGGCCTTCCATGATGTCACGGCTTCTGATTGGTTGCGTGCCGCTCATGTGACCGCCACGCGACCAATCACAAGCCGTGACGTAATTCTCAGGTCCTAAATTCCGAATTCTAGGAATTTAGGACCTGAGAATTACGTCACGGTTTGTGATTGGTCGCATGGCAGTCACATGAGCGGCACGCGACCAATTAGAAGCCGTGACGTCATGGAAGGTGCTGAGCGCGCTCATTTTAAGCAAAGCAGGCTGCCGGTTACCAGCGGTGATGTCCAGGGGCCTCCGGAAAGGTGAGTATATCAATATTTTTTATTTTAATTCTTTATTTTTTACATGGATATGGATCCCAGGGCCTGAAGGAGAGTTTCCTCTCCTTCAGACCCTGGGAACCATACACTGGGAACTTCCGATTCCGATTCCCGATACCACAAAAGTATCGGATCTCGGTATCGGATACTTGCGGTATCGGAATGCTCAACACTACTTACTGAGCGTAGGCAGGAGAAGTTTGCTGCATATAACCGTATTTCTAACTTTTCCCTTCCTTCCAAAGAGCCTGCAGGTAAAACATCTCGGGAGGTGGAGGAGGTGCCTGTGCAAATTGATTCTGTTCAGAGGCACGAGATCAATGAGCGCCGGGAGCATCGCCTTCATGAAAGTCTATGTTTCTACTGCGGCCAGTCTGACCACTTCTTGATCAATTGTCCTAAGTGTCCTAGACGGCCTAACAACGTGCTAGCAGCAGTAGGGGAGTATGACAACTGTGATGATGAATCTGACATCTCTGAATGTAGCCTGCCTTTAAACGCTGTATTCCATTCACTTTCTATGACTTCACCCCCCAAGGAGCTTAAGGAAAAGAACTCTCACTGTTTTCTCCCTATTAAGGTCCTGTGTTCAGGACAGTGGATTTCCAGTGCAGCTATGATTGACTCTGGTGCAGGTGGCAATTTCATGGATATCGCATTTGCCAAGGAACATGGTATTGAAATTCAGCAAAGAGCCTCTCCAATTACCATGGAAACAGTGGATGGGTCACCTTTAATCTCTGGGCCTGTGGATCAGGAGACCGTACCCCTTGAAATTTTTTTGATCCTAATCATCAGGAGCAACTTTCTTTCTTGCTAATTTCTTCTCCTCATTTTCCTGTGATTTTAGGCATTCCTTGGTTGCGTTCTCAGAACCCAATTATCAACTTGGAAGACAGCATTCAAATGCCGGTATGGACACTTTGAATCTCTTGTGATGCTCTTCGGGCTTTGTAATGCCCCTGCAACATTTCAACACCTTGCTAATGACATTTTCAGAGATTTGTTGGACCAGTTTGTAGTGATCTATTTGGACGACATACTAATCTTTTCTGACTCTCTACAGGAACATGAAGAACATGTCAAAACTGTTTTAAGAAGTCTGAAAGAGAACCATCTGTATATTAAGCCGGAGAAATGCGAGTTCCATCGTTCTGAGATACAGTTCTTAGGTTATATCATCTCTCCCAAGGGGCTGAACATGGAATCTGGTAAGATTCAGGCTATCCTTGACTGGCCGGTACCCAAGAACGTTAAGGAGGTCCAACGTTTTATTGGTTTTGCAAATTTCTACAGACGCTTCATTCAAAATTTTTCTGATATTGTCCGTCCCGTTACTTCCTTGACAAAGAAGGAAAAGCCTTTTAAGTGGTCATCACAGTCTCAAGAAGCTTTTGATTGGCTTAAGATCTGTTTCACATCAGCACCGCTGTTGATACACCCAGATCCAACACTTTCTTTCATTGTGGAGGTGGATGCTTCTGATAATGCTTTGGGGGCTATTCTCTCGAAAAGAACTGGAGAGAAGGGTCTGCTACATCGTTGTGCTTTCTTTTCCCATAGACTAACCTCAGCAGAGAAGAATTCCGACATGGGAGACAAGGAATTGCTGGCTATTATTGTGGCTTTCAAAGAATGGAGGCATTATCTGCAAGGAGCTGCACAACAGATCATAGTGCTAACTGACCATCGCAATTTAGAGTTCCTTAGATCCGCTAGAATTCTTTCTCCTCATCAGGCTCGTTGTAACTTATTTTTACATCAAATTAACTTTGTAATCTCGTACCGTCCAGGTTCTTGTAATGGGAAGGCTGATGCTTTATCCCGAATCCATGCTGCGGATTCCGTACCTGGAGCCCCATCCAAGACCATTTAATCGGATGCCAATTTCATCGGAGTTATCCACGATCAGGATTTGTGGAAGGAGTGCAGGGAGGCCTATGACGGTGATGTATTTCTGGCCAACCCACCTGTGGATATTAATCTTGTCTTTAAGGGTGGCATGTGGTTCAGAGATCAACGTATCTACATCCCTGAGGTCATCCATCTGCAGATCCTCAAGTTGGTACATGACTCCAAGTTGGCTGGTCACAGGGGGGTACAGAAGACACAAGAGTTCCTGAGCCGATTCTTCTGGTGGCCAACTTGCCTGAAGGATACCAAGGACTATGTTCTCTCTTGCGAGGTATGTGCTCGTTACAAGACTCCTCATGTGGCACCAACGGGTCTTCTACAACCATTACCTGTTCCGTCCCGCCCTTGGGGGTCTATATCAATGGACTTTATTGTGGAGCTGCCTACATCGGGGGGCATGAATACAATTATGGTGGTAGTTGATCGCCTGACTAAAGCTGCTCATTTTGTTCCGTGCACCGGCCTCCCCTCAGCTAAAGATACAGTGAACTTGGTTATACAGAATGTCTTTCATTTGCATGGGGTTCCGGATGAGATCATCTCTAACCATGGAGTGCAGTTCACTTCAAGATTCTGGAAGGGGTTTTGCTCTGCACTCAATACTAATGTCTGTCTCTCTTCCACTTACCATCCCCAGACAAATGGTCAGACTGAGCGTACCAACCAGATGCTGGAACAATATCTAAGATGCTATGTCAGCCATCTCCAGGATGATTGGTTGGAGCTGCTGCCGTTAGCTGAATTTTCATATAACAATTCTCAGAGCACCTCCACTAAATTTATAGCTTTCTTTGCCAATCTGGGTCATAATCCGTGTATCTTACCTAGGTCTCCAATTAATTCTCCGGTTCCGGCAGTGGAGGAAAGGCTGACTGCGATGAGGCAAAATCTGGAGGTTCTGAAGGAATCCCTGACCATAGCTCAAGAACGTTATAAGAGATCGGCTGATAGATTCTGTAAACCTGCACCCATGTTCAAGGTAGGAGATTCCGTGTGGTTAGCAACTAAGAATCTGAAGTTAAACGTTCCTTCACAAAAACTTGGACAGAAATTCATTGACCTTTTCAAGATCAACGGTATTGTGAGCTCTGTGGCCTGCCGGCTGAAGCTGCCTAGGACTATGAAGGTACACCCAGTTCTTCATGTATTTTTACTAAAGCCTGTATCCCCTAATACCTTCCAGGGATGTGTTGTGCCACCTCCGCAGCCTGTGGTGATTGATGGGCAAGAACAATTTGTGGTGGAGGAAATTGTTGATTCCAGGATTCGCAGGAATCGGCTCCAATATCTGATAAGATGGCAGGGATATCCCCCTGAGGAAGACTCTTGGGAACCTGTGGAAAACATCAATGCCCAACAGAAGATTTCTCATTTTCATCAGTTTTCATCAGAGATTCCCTGAGAAACCAGGTCCAGGATCGTCCTGAGGCCCCTTCTAAGGAGGGAGTAATGTCAGGACTCTGAACATTTTTTATTACCTTTTTGTGCGTCACTGCCCTTTTCCAAGATGGTGTCTTTGGTCTCATGTGCACTGTGTCTTCCTGCTATAAAACTCCACCCCAGCCTTCAGTCTGTGCTAGAGTATTCTGCCTTGCATCCAGCTCCTGACCTCTGGTGACTCCTTGGCTATATACCTGCTCCTGTGAACCTGTGGGGTTATCCTGCTACTCTGCTCTGAGTTCCTGCTGCATACCCAGTTCCAGTAATCCTCCTTCATCTGCTGCTCGTGTTTGCGTCCATCTGCATTTGATGGACATGTAAGCTGTTTCTGCTTTTGCAAGAACCTGAGACTATTACCCAGACCTCCCTGGTTGAGCTAAGATATTATTTGAACTGCCTTATAAGCATATCTATCTGTGTTGTGGACTAAGCAAATTGTGCTTCATAGACGTTCTGCATGATTGCATTTTCCTCTAAAGTTTCCTATAGACTGCTGAGCTGCATTTGATATTTGCACCAAGTGTTGTCGACTTAAGTTTCTCTCTGCACCTGTTTGAATCACCGTGTGATAATATAGACTTTACCACTTATAAAACTGTGTCCTGTAGTTGTCTTGTTCCACGCAAAGAGTCTCCTGAGTTATCCCCTATAATTATTACAGTTTACTTGGTGAAAATAATCAAGTGAAATGGGAATATATTTGTTTTTTATTAAGTTGCCTAATAATTCTGCATAGTAATATTAGGCACCGTAATAATACTGTTAGCTTCACCCGGTATGAAGGAAGCAAACTCTGTTGCATCACAGGGCCGCAGTACTGCACAAAGAGTGCAAGCAAAGAGTCACAGAACTCTGTCCCAATACTCAGGGAAAGAGTTCCACTAGACCTCTTGTGCTCGACACTGCTACTGGGGTGTTAGAGATTAACAGAACTAATAATTTACTGCACAAGAGTGCGTGCAGTGCCGCTCTGGCGGACGCCACTAACCACCCAGACTTGGGCCAGGAAAGCGTGCTATTAGCGCATGGCGCCCCACTGGCAGTCACTGCTATCAGATGCTGTATTGTGTGCTAGCTGTGCGGGACAGCACTGTCAGGCGCTAGGTAGCTTCCACCATTCGTGAACAGTCAACAACACTAGGGATGGGAATGATTGGGAGCTTTCATCCATCGACAGGCATACATCTACACACACACAATAATAAGTTTATACTAGCACATGGCCGGGCGGCCATGTGAACCTTTTATAGCGGAAGCTCTCCAGGACCTTCCTAGAAAACAATTCAGATGCAGTTGAAGTTCAGACCTTCAGTTTTCATTTCAGGGTATCCATATTAAAATTGGATGATGGGTTTAGGAGTTTCAGCTCCTTAACATGTGCCACCCTGTTTTTAAAGGGACCAAAAGTAATTGGACAGATTCAGTCATTTTAAATAAAATGTTCATTTTTAGAACTTGGTTGAAAACCCTTTTTTGGCAATGACTGCCTGAAGTCTTGAACTCATGGACATCACCAGACGATGTGTTTCCTCCTTTTTAATGCTCTGCCAGGCCCTCACTGCGGTGGTTTTCAGTTGCTGTTTGTTTGTGGGCCTTTCTGTCTGAAGTTTAGCTTTTAACAAGTGAAATGCATGCTCAATTGGGTTGAGATCAGGTGACTGACTTGGCCATTCAAGAATATTCCACTTCTTTGCTTTAGTAAACTCCTGGGTTGCTTTGGCTTTATGTTTTGGGTCATTGTCCATCTGTAGTATGAAACGACGACCAATCAGTTTTGCTGCATTTGGCTGGATCTGAGCACACAGTTTGTCTCTGAATACCTCAGAATTCATTTGGCTGCTTCTGTCCTGTGTCACATCATCAATAAACATTAGTGATCCAGTGCCAATGGCAGCCATGCGTGCCCAAGCCATCATGCTGCCTCCACCGTGTTTTACAGATGATGTGATATGCTTTGGATCATGAGCTGTACCATACTTTTTTCTTTCCATCATTCTGGTACAGGTTGATCTTGGTTTCATCTGCCCAAAGAATGTTATTCCAGAACTGTGCTGGCATTTTTTAGTTGTTTTTAGCAAAGTCCAGTCTAGCTTTTTTATTCTTGATGCTTATGAGTGGCTTGCACCGTTCAGTGAACCCTCTTTATTTACTTCCATGCAGTCTTCTCTTAATGGTAGATTTGGATATTGACATGCCTACCTCCTGTAGAGTGTTGTTCACTTGTTTGGCCATTGTGAAGGGGTTTCTCTTCACCATGGTGATTATTCTGATATCATCCACCACTGTTGTCTTCCATGGGCACCCAGGCCTTTTTGCATTGATGAGTTTACCAGTGCTTTCTTTCTTTCTCAGGATGTACCAAACTGTAGATTTTGCCACTCCTAATATTGTAGCAATTTCTCGGATGCTTTTTTTCTGTTTTCGCAGCTTAAGGATGGCTTCTTTCACCTGCATATAGAGCTCCTTTGACCGCATGTTTACTTCACAGCAAAACCTTCCAAATGCAAGCACCACACCACAAATCAACTCCAGGCCTTTTATCTGCTTAATTTAGAATGACATATTGAAGGGATTGCCCACACCTGTCCATGAAATAGTCTTGGAGTCAATTGTCCAATTACTTTTGGTCCCTTTAAAAACAGGGTGGCACATGTTAAGGAGTTGAAACTCCTAAACCCTTCATCCAATTTTAATGTGGATACCATCAAATGAAAGCTGAAAGTCTGAACCTCAACTGCACCTGAATTGTTTTGTTTAAAATTCATTGTGATAATGTCTATAGCCAAAATTAGAAAAATGTTGTCTCTGTCCAAATATATATGGACCTAACTGTAATCTCCTGATGGGATGGAGACATGCATATAGTAAATGGGATGGTCTGGTGTGTTATTTGCGAGGGCAGAGTCGACCCATTCACCACTTGTACAGTCACCCGCTTGGCGAGCATCACCAGTGGTATTGCGTGGCGCTGGGAGAAGGCAGAGGACATAAAATTCCCCTCCGCCCTGGAATCCAAACAAAGCTCGACTGTAAGAGTGGATGGGCCAAAGGTGATTGTCCCTTTGAAGTACAGTGTGGAGGAAAACGTTGCCGTGTCTAGTGTACCTCCTCCCACATCCACTAGACGTCGACGTTTTCTCGACCACTGGGAACATCTGGAGGCCAGATGTCCTGGCCGCCAGTAGACATGACAGACCTTGTGTGCATGAGCGATCCGAGACTTAAATTCCGCTCGTGACACCTCCATGGCCTTATGTGTCTCGGACGCCTGGACCAGAGATTCCAGAGGTATGGCGAAGGTGGGAGCCAGCTGAAACCTCTGCCTACACTTGGCTCGCTCCAACCTTCGCTCGTTAAAACAAAGGTCGATGCGAGTTGATACAGCTATTAGCTCCTCCAGTGTGGCGGGAATCTCCCTAGTGGCCAAAGGGTCCTTCACATGGTCAGTCAGCCACCTCCAAAATACAGGGTTGAGGGCTTTATCCGGCCACTCCAGCTCAGATGCTAAAGTCCAGAAGTGGACGGAAAAATGGCTAACCAAGGATGAACCCTGTGTCAGTGCCAGAAGTTGGAGCATCATATCATGGGTGACTTGAAGTCCCAATAAGGCCTGTTTCAAAGTCCTCAGGAACCACAGAGCACTCTGCACCACATGATCGTCACGCTCCCACAGCGGTGTAGCCCACTCCAATGCACTGTCCGACAAGAGAGATATTATGAATCCCACTTTAGCCTGTTCTGAGTGGAAATGTGCAGCCACAAGCTCATGTATCGCACACTGGTTCATGAACCCCCTGCATGACTTGCTATCACCAGAGTACTTATCTGGCAGCAGGAGGCGGGATAAGGTCAGAACAGGGGTGGCAGTGGACAAACTAGCTGCAGCCATGCTAGCAGCCTGAACAGCTACTGCGATAACATCCACAGCCGAGGTTGTGCGCTCGAGAGCCACCAACCTGCTCTCCAGCTGCTGGATGTACCGCTGCAGTCGCTGTTTGTCCACCATTACTAGCGGAATGCACCAAATAATTATAAGGATGGTATAAGGTTCGCAGCCCGGGGTCCACTGTGCAGAGATGGAACCTGCTGCTGAGTAATGATGGACTATATGGAGGTATAATGTGGACACACAAATGGGTTAGCTTCACCCGATATGAAGGAAGTGAACCCTGTTGCGCTACAGGGCCGCGGTACAGCACAGAGCACAAGCAAAGAGTCACAGAACTCTGTCCCAAGACTCAGGGAAAGAGTTCCTCTAGACCTCTTGCGCTCGACACTGCTACTGGTGTGTCAGAGATTAAAACCCTAGAACGCATACCTAGGGCCTCGCAGGCCTGCCAGGTTACTTGTTTTCTATTTTCTGTAAAAGTACTTTAGTTAGAATTTTGAAAATCTAGGTAATCCTCAGGTATATAGTTGTTAGTAATTTCCAGTTATTCATATATTTTTATAACATTTCAGTATAACAACCTTTTTTGGGACTACCCCATATTCACGCACCTGGGGC
The DNA here is from genome assembly GCF_051348905.1 of Ranitomeya variabilis. Taxonomy (NCBI): domain Eukaryota; kingdom Metazoa; phylum Chordata; class Amphibia; order Anura; family Dendrobatidae; genus Ranitomeya; species Ranitomeya variabilis. The sequence continues at coordinate 300,578,103 of NC_135237.1, read as the reverse complement.
CTTTTAGGCCTGTACTAGGTTTACATGTGATACTCAGTCTTTTTGTCTGTATTGTTGCTGGGGAAGAACTTTTATGACTCTGCTATTGCTGGGAAGAGTGTGGATTCTGCATGACAACATAAAAATAATAAAAATAAGAAAAATAAGAAAAAAAAAGAATAAAAATATTACAATGGATAATTACTTTGCCAATTTTGAAATGGCCAACTTTTTGCTTCAAAAGCAACTTACACTTGTTGGTACTATGAGGCCAAACCGCCGCAAAATTCCTCCAAACATGAAGCACAATGCACAGCGAACAATCTACGAGAGTGTATTCGGTTTCTGCAATCAAGCAACAATGGTGTCTTATGAACTTTTGATGCCTACTATGATGGAGAGAAGCAGCTTGATATGCTTATCAAGGCAAATTACGGAGGCAATGATCCGATGTGGAATACGCTTTCTGGAACATCCAGAGCAAAGAGAACAAAAAAGAAATCGCTGCTATATTTGTCCAGCAAAGAAGGAAAGAAAATCGGAGCATTTCTGTTCTACTTGCGGACAAAATGTATGCAAGGAAAATTCAGCTGAAAAAATAATATGCGAGAATTGTCGGGGGAATATGTAAAGTTACAAATAAATATTCCTGCACCAAGTTTGCTACAACCAAAAAATGTTTTCATAAAAAAATTGCATATAGAATGCCTATATTTGGCGTGCCCGTTTACGTACTTTTTTGTTGCTTTATGCACATAATTATGTTTTGAAATATACACATCTTAGGCTGTGTTCCCAGTAGCGCTGGGGTTCGCCAGAAGGGGATCCATAATGGATCTGACCTCCTGGTAACTCCAGCTAAGGCTGCCGGAATGGCGGGATTCCGCCAGCCTTAGCTGGGGTCACCAGGAGGTAAGATCTATTACGGATCCCCTCCTGGCGGACCCCAGCGCTAGTTGGAATGCATCCTTACCTTGCAATTTTAAAATAAATTTTGAAAAGTATTTTTATTTGAGTTATTCCGTGTTATTTGCACACAGGCCTAAAAGGCCCTAGGTGCGTGAATATGGGGTACTCCCAAAAAAAGGTTGTTATACCGAAATGCCTATAACATAAAAATATATGAACAACTGGAAATTACTAACAACTATATACTTGAGGAATACCTAGAGTTTCAAAATTCTAACTAAAGTAATTTTACAGAAAATAGAAAACAAGTAACCTGGCAGGCCTGCGAGGCCACAGGTATGCATCCGCCAGCCTTAGCTGGGGTCACCAGGAGGTCAGATCCATTACGGAATACCATCCTGGTGGACCCCTGCGCTAGTGGGAATGCATCCTTACTTTGCAATAAACTTTGAAAAGTATTTTTATTTGAGTTATTCCATGATAATTGTAAACAGGCCTAAAAGGCCCCAGGTGCGTGAATGTGTAGATTTCTATGGGTATGTGTTCTAGGGTTAACAGAACTAATAATTTACTGCACAAGAGTGCGTGCAGTGCCGCTCTGGTGGACGCCACTAACCACCCAGACTTGGGCCAGGAAAGTGCGCTATTAGCACAAGGTGCCCCACTGGTGGTCACTGCTATCAGACACTGTGTCGTGTGTTGTGGATTCTGTTTGCGGGCTCCCTCTGGTGGCTACTGCTGGTACTGGGTGACTTTGGTGGGTTGCGGCCTTTGGTTTCCATCTGTCCATCAGAGGCTGGGTGTTTCCTATTTTACCTGGCCTTTCTGTCATTTCCCTTGCCGGCTATCAATGTGTTCAGATGTGCTCTGTTTGGTTCCTGCCTACCTGCTCCCAGATCTTTCAGGATAAGCTAAGTGCTGATTTTCAGTGGTTTGGTTTTTTTGTCCAGCTTGCTTAGAATGTCTCTTTGTTAGCTGGTTGCTCTAGTGGACTGAGGTTCTCCCCATGTGCCATGAGTTGGCACATGGGTTCTTGTAATCTCAGGATGGTTTTTTTTTGATTAGGGTTTTTTGCTGACCGCTCAGTCCCCTTTTGTGTCATTCTGCTTTCTAGTTTTCAGCGGGCCTCTATTTGCTAAAGCTATATACATCATCTCTATGTGTGTGCCTTCCTCTCATTTCACCGTCAATACATGTGGGGGGCAACTATATCTTTGGGGTTAATTCCTCTGGAGGCAAGTGAGGTCTTTGTTTCCTCTGCAGTACTAGTTAGCTCTTAGGCTGGTGCGTGGCGTCTAGAACCAACGTAGGCACGCTCCCTGGCTATCTCTAGTTGCGTTTGTCAGGCGTAGGGCAGCGGTCAGCCCAGGTTCCATCACCCTAGAGCTCGTCCGATATTTATTATACTTTGCTAATCCTGTGCTATCCCTAGCCATTGGGGATTCATGACAGTATAGCCGGCCCACAAAGTGTTAATTGTTTGGGCTGAAGCAGGAGAAATAGGAGTGTTCAAGGGAATTTTTTTTTTTTTTTTTCCTTCAGAGTTTTGCTGCCTAGCCCTTAATTGCTGTCTAGCTGCTTCTTACCTCCTCTTAACCCTTGAATGGCTCTGATCTTAGCTGTTTATCATGGATGTCCAGAGTTTGGCTTCCAGCCTGAGTAATCTCACGGCAAAGGTTCAAAACATACAGGATTTCGTTGTTCACACTCCCATGTCTGAACCTAGAATTCCTATTCCAGAGTTTTTTTCTGGAGATAGATCTACCTTCCTGAATTTCAGGAACAATTGTAAATTGTTTCTCTCTTTGAAATCTCGCTCCTCTGGAGACCCTGCTCAACAGGTCAAGATTGTTATATCGTTCCTACGGGGCGACCCTCAGAATTGGGCATTTGCATTGGCACCAGGGGATCCTGCATTGCTCAGTGTGGATGCGTTTTTTCTGGCATTGGGATTGCTCTATGAGGAACCTAACCTAGAGATTCAGGCTGAAAAGGCTTTATTAGCCCTCTCTCAGGGGCATGATGAAGCGGAAATATATTGTCAGAAATTTCGGAAATGGTCGGTGCTTACTCAGTGGAATGAGTGCGCCCTGGCTGCAAACTTCAGAAATGGTCTTTCTGAGGCCATTAAGGATGTTATGGTGGGGTTCCCTGCGCCTACAGGTCTGAATGAGTCTATGGCTATGGCCATTCAGATTGATCGGCGTTTACGGGAGCGCAAACCCGTGCACCAGTTGGCGGTGTCTTCTGAACAGGCACCTGAGACTATGCAATGTGATAGCATTCAGTCCAGAAGTGAACGGCAAAATTATAGGCGGAAAAATGGTTTGTGTTTTTATTGTGGTGATTCAGCTCATGTTATATCAGCATGCTCTAAACGCACAAAAAGGGTTGATAAATCTTTTGCCATTGATACTCTGCAGTCTAAGTTCATTTTGTCTGTGACTCTGATTTTTTCACTGTCTTCCATTTCCGTCGATGCCTATGTGGATTCAGGCGCTGCCCTGAGTCTTATGGATTGGTCATTTGCTAAACGCTGCGGTTTTAGTCTAGAGCCTCTGGGAGTTCCTATTCCTCTGAAAGGAATTGATTCTACACCATTGGCTATGAATAAACCGCAGTATTGGACACAAGTGACCATGCGCATGACTCCCGTTCATCAGGAGGTGATTCGCTTCCTTGTACTGTATAATTTACATGATGTACTAGTGCTTGGTCTGCCATGGTTACAAACTCATAATCCTGTCCTGGACTGGAAAACAATGTCTGTGCTAAGCTGGGGATGTCAGGGGGTTCATGATGATGCACCTCCGATTTCTATCGCTTCATCTACTCCTTCGGAGATCCCTGCGTTTTTGTCGGATTATAGGGATGTTTTTGAGGAGCCTAAGCTCAATTCGCTCCCTCCCCATAGAGAGTGTGACTGTGCTATAGAATTGATTCCTGGCAGTAAGTTCCCTAAGGGTCGTTTATTTAATCTGTCACTGCCAGAGCATACTGCTATGCGGAATTATATTAAGGAGTCCTTGGAAAAGGGACATATTCGTCCATCTTCGTCCCCTCTGGGAGCAGGTTTTTTTTTTCGTGGCAAAAAAAGATGGTTCCCTGAGGCCTTGTATAGATTATCGCCTTCTGAATAAGATTACAGTCAAATACCAGTATCCATTGCCATTATTTACTGATTTGTTTGCTCGCATTAAGGGGGCTAGGTGGTTCACTAAAATAGATCTTCGTGGTGCGTATAATCTGGTGCGGATAAAACAGGGTGATGAGTGGAAAACCGCATTTAATACGCCTGAGGGCCATTTTGAGTATTTGGTAATGCCTTTTGGACTCCCCAATGCTCCGTCAGTCTTTCAGTCCTTTATGCACAATATTTTCCGTGAATATCTGGATAAGTTTATGATTGTGTATTTGGATGATATTTTGGGTGTTTTCTGATGACTGGGAGTCTCATGTTCTACAGGTCAGGAAGGTGTTTCAGGTTTTGCGGGCCAATTCTCTGTTTGTGAAGGGCTCAAAGTGTCTCTTCGGAGTCCAGAAGATTTCTTTTTTGGGGTACATTTTTTCTCCTTCTACTATTGAGATGGATCCCGTTAAGGTTCAGGCTATTTGTGACTGGACACAACCTACATCTGTTAAGAGCCTTCAGAAGTTCTTGGGGTTTGCTAATTTTTATCGTCGGTTCATTGCTAATTTTTCCAGTATTGTTAAACCTTTGACTGATTTGACTAAAAAGGGTGCTGATGTTGCTGATTGGTCTCCTACGGCCGTGGAGGCCTTTCGGGAACTTAAGCGCCGGTTTTCTTCTGCTCCTGTGTTGTGTCAACCAGATGTTTCACTTCCTTTCCAGGTGGAGGTTGATGCTTCCGAGATTGGAGCGGGGGCGGTTTTGTCACAGAGAAGTTCTAATGGCTCGGTGATGAAGCCATGTGCTTTCTTCTCTAGAAAATTCTCGCCCGCCGAGCGCAATTATGATGTGGGTAATCGGGAGCTTTTGGCCATGAAGTGGGCATTTGAGGAGTGGCGTCATTGGCTTGAGGGTGCTAAACATCGCGTGGTGGTCTTGACTGATCACAAGAATCTCATTTACCTTGAGTCTGCCAGGCGTTTGAATCCTAGACAGGCTCGTTGGTCGTTATTTTTTTCTCGTTTCAATTTCGTGGTTTCATACCTGCCAGGTTCAAAGAATGTGAAGGCAGATGCTCTTTCCAGGAGTTTTGTGCCTGACTCTCCTGGAGACACTGGGCCTGCTGGTATCCTTAGGGATGGGGTAATATTGTCCGCCGTATCCCCAGACTTGCGACGCGCATTGCAGGAGTTTCAGGTGGATAAACCGGATCGATGTCCACCAGAAAGACTGTTTGTTCCGGATGATTGGACCAGTAGAGTCATCTCCGAGGTCCATTCTTCTGTGTTGGCTGGTCATCCTGGAATATTTGGTACAAGAGACTTGGTGGCCAGGTCTTTTTGGTGGCCTTCCTTGTCTAGGGATGTGCGTACCTTTGTGCAGTCTTGTGAAGTTTGTGCTCGAGCTAAGCCTTGCTGTTCACGGGCTAGTGGGTTGTTGTTATCCTTGCCCATCCCGAAGAGGCCTTGGACGCACATTTCCATGGATTTTATTTCTGATCTCCCGGTTTCACAGAAAATGTCCGTTATCTGGGTTGTGTGTGACCGCTTTTCTAAGATGGTTCATTTGGTGCCCTTGCCTAAGTTGCCCTCCTCCTCTGAGTTGGTTCCTTTGTTTTTTCAGAACGTGGTTAGTTTGCATGGGATTCCGGAGAATATCGTTTCTGACAGGGGATCCCAGTTTGTGTCTAGATTTTGGCGGATGTTTTGTGCCAAGATGGGCATTGATTTGTCTTTCTCGTCTGCATTCCATCCTCAGACGAATGGCCAGACGGAGCGAACTAATCAGACCTTGGAAACTTATTTGAGGTGTTTTGTTTCTGCTGATCAGGATGACTGGGTTGCTTTTTTGCCACTGGCCGAATTTGCTCTTAATAATCGGGCTAGTTCGGCCACGTTGGTCTCTCCTTTTTTTTGTAATTCGGGGTTTCATCCTCGTTTTTCCTCTGGTCAGGTGGAGTCTTCGGATTGTCCTGGAGTGGACGTGGTGGTGGACAGGCTACATCACATTTGGAATCAGGTGGTGGACAATTTGAAGTTATCTCAGGAGAAGACTCAGCAATTTGCTAATCGCCGTCGCCGCGTGGGCCCCCGACTTTTTGTTGGGGACTTGGGGTGGTTGTCTTCTCGTTTTGTCCCTATGAAGGTCTCTTCTCCTAAGTTCAAGCCTCGGTTCATCGGTCCTTATAGGATCTCGGAGATTCTTAACCCTGTATCTTTCCGTTTGGATCTCCCAGCATCGTTCGCTATTCATAATGTGTTCCATCGGTCGTTGTTGCGGAGGTATGAGGTGCCTGTTGTTCCTTCGGTCGAGCCTCCTGCTCCGGTGCTGGTGGAGGGAGAATTGGAGTATGTTGTTGAAAAGATCTTGGATTCTCGTGTTTCCAGACGCAAACTCCAGTATTTGGTTAAGTGGAAGGGTTATGGTCAGGAGGACAATTCCTGGGTGGTCGCCTCCGATGTTCATGCGACTGATTTGGTCCGCGCCTTCCATAGAGCTCACCCTGATCGCCCTGGGGGTTCTCGTGAGGGTTCGGTGACCCCTCCTCAAGGGGGGGGTACTGTTGTGGATTCTGTTTGCGGGCTCCCTCTGGTGGTTACTGCTGGTACTGGGTGACTTTGGTGGGTTGCGGCCTTTGGTTTCCATCTGTCCATCAGAGGCTGGGTGTTTCCTATTTTACCTGGCCTTTCTGTCATTTCCCTTGCCGGCTATCAATGTGTTCAGATGTGCTCTGTTTGGTTCCTGCCTACCTGCTCCCAGATCTTTCAGGATAAGCTAAGTGCTGATTTTCAGTGGTTTGGTTTTTTTGTCCAGCTTGCTTAGAATGTCTCTTTGTTAGCTGGTTGCTCTAGTGGACTGAGGTTCTCCCCATGTGCCATGAGTTGGCACATGGGTTCTTGTAATCTCAGGATGGTTTTTTTTTGATTAGGGTTTTTTGCTGACCGCTCAGTCCCCTTTTGTGTCATTCTGTTTTCTAGTTTTCAGCGGGCCTCTATTTGCTAAAGCTATATACATCATCTCTATGTGTGTGCCTTCCTCTCATTTCACCGTCAATACATGTGGGGGGCAACTATATCTTTGGGGTTAATTCCTCTGGAGGCAAGTGAGGTCTTTGTTTCCTCTGCAGTACTAGTTAGCTCTTAGGCTGGTGCGTGGCGTCTAGAACCAACGTAGGCACGCTCCCTGGCTATCTCTAGTTGCGTTTGTCAGGCGTAGGGCAGCGGTCAGCCCAGGTTCCATCACCCTAGAGCTCGTCCGATATTTATTATACTTTGCTAATCATGTGCTATCCCTAGCCATTGGGGATTCATGACAGTCGTGTGCTAGCTGTGCGGGATAGCACTGTCAGGCACAAGGTAGCTTCCACCATTTGCAAACAGTCAACAACTCTAGGGATGGGAATGATTCGGAGCTTTCATCCCTCGACAGGCATACATCCACAAACACACAATAATAAGTTTATACTAGCGCATGGCCGTGTGGTCATGTGAACCTTTTATAGCGGAAGCTCTCCAGGACCTTCCTAGTGGTCCATTAGGAGCTGCTCCAAGACCTGAGCATGTGACCCCCAACCTCCATTGAGAGGTCGTCCCTTTGGCATGCTCAGAACAAGAAAAGCAGGACTTAGTCCCAGGGATGCCTGTTCACCGCTGATCAGTACTGGTTACAATGGCTGAGCCCGGAAGGACAGCAGTAACCAGCCGATGTCTCTGTTGAGCAGGCTCCACTGCGGCTGGAGGAGAATGGGAGACAGCGGCAGATATGGTTTGAGATCCCCCTGTGAAGCGGCGGGAACTAGACACCTAACAGAAGGCATCAAAACTATGAATTAACACATGTGGAATTATATACTTAACAAAAAATTGTGAAACAACTGAAAATATGTCTTATATTCTAGGTTCTTCAAAGTAGCCACCTTTTGCTTTGATGACTGCTTTGCACACTCTTGGCATGCTCTTGATGAGCTTCAAAAGGTAGTTACCGGAAATGGTTTTCACTTCACAGGTATGCCCTGTCAGATTTAATAAGTGGGATTTCTTGCTTTATAAATGGGGTTGGGACCATCAGTTGTGTTGAGCAGAAGTCTGGTGGAGACACAGCTCATAGTCCTACTGTATAGACTGTTAGAATTTGTATTCTGGCAAGAAAAGAACAGCTAAGTGAAGAAAAACGAGTGGCCATCATTACTTTAAGAAATGAAGGTCAGTCAGTCCGAAAAATTGGGAAAACTTTGAAAGTGTCCCCAAGTGCAGTGGCAAAAACCATCAAGCGCTACAAAGAAACTGGCTCACATGAGGACCGCCCCAGGAAAGGAAGACCAAGAGTCACATCTGCTTCTGAGGATAAGTTTATCTGAGTTACCAGCCTCCAGAAATCACAGGTACAACAACTGTTAAGAGGAGACTTTGTGCAGCAGCCCTTCATGGTAAGATAGCTGCTAGGAAACCACTGCTAAGGACAGGCAACAAGGAGAAGAGACTTGTTTGGGCTAAAGAACACAAGGAACGGACATTTGATGAGTGGAAATCTGTGCTTTGGTCTGATGTGTCCAAATTTGAGATCTTGGTTCCAACCACCGTGTCGTTTTTGTGACGCAGAAAAGGTGAATGGATGGACTCTACATGCCTGGTTCCCCCAGTGAAGCATGGAGGACGAGGTGTGATGGTGTGGGAGTGCTTTGCTGGTGACACTGTTGGGGATTTATTCAAAATTGAAGGCATACTGAACCAGCATGGCTACCACAGCATCTTGCAGCGGCATGCTATTCCATCTGGTTTGCGTTTAGTGGGAGCATCATTTATTTTCAACAGGACAATGACCCCAAACACACCTCCAGGTTGTGTAAGGGCTGTTTGACCAAGAAGGAGAGTGATGGGGTGCTATGCCAGATGACATGGCTTCCAGAGTCATCAGACATGAACTCAATCGAGATGGTTTGGGGTGAGCTGGACCGCAGAGTGAAGGCAAAAGGTCCAACAAGTGCTAAGCATCTCTGGGAACTCCTTCAAGATTGTTGGAAGACAATTTTTGGTGACTACCTCTTGAAGCTCATCAAGAGAATTCCAAGAGTGTGCAAAGCAGTCATTAAAGCAAAAGGTGGCTACTTTGAAGAACCTAAAATATAAGACATATATTCAGTTGTTTCATACTTTTTTGTTAAGTATATAATTCCACATATGTTAATTCATAGTTTTGATGAATTAGCATATATGAAATAATGTGATCACCTTAAATTGTTAAAAGTAGCATGACTTGAGGAAGACCAGGACAGTTGAACATCCCCAACCCCTACACTGTTTTGAAAAAGCTTATTCCTGGGGTGTGTCATGAGACAGGGAAGTTAGATGTTTTTATGGTGTGTTGTCCAATGGATGTGGTTTAAGAAAGAAGGAATTCAGTATTGTATCAATCATTCGTGTATTCAGTGGGGAGGCGGTATGGTCATTAGGGGAGTGGAGAGGAAAGTGACTAATCATAGCTATTATCACGCATCGCATGCTCGCATCACGCCTCCATATGAAACAGGTCTTCCATAGTGATGAGTGAACAAGCATAGTATCACTATGCTCGGTGTACTCGGCGAGCACCGAGTATTTCCGGAATTATTCAGCGGGAGTTCGGGTCTACTCTTTTTAACCCCTTCACCCCGAAGTCTGTTTTCACCTAAGTGACAGGGCCAATTTTTACAATTCTGACCACTGTCACTTTATGAGGTCATAACTCTAAAACGCTTCAACGGATCCTGGTGATTCTGACCTTGTTTTCTCGTGACATATTGTACTTCATGATAGTGTAAAACTTCTTCGATATGACTTGCATTTATTTGTGAAAAAAACAAAAATTTGTCGAAAATTATGAAAATTTAGCAATTTTCAAATTTTTAGTTTTTATGCCTTTAAATTAGAGAGTTATATCACACAATATAGTTAATAAACAACATTTCCCACATGTCTGCTTTACATCAGCACAATTTTGGAAACATAATTTTTTTTTGTTAGGGAGTTATAAGGGTTAAAAGTTGACCAGCGATTTCTCATTTTTGCAACAAAATTTGCAAAACCATTTTTTTTACGGACCACCTCACACTTGAAGTGAGTTTGAGGGGTCTATATGACAGAAAATGCCCAAAAGTGACACCATTCTAATAACTGCACCCCTCAAGGTGCTCAAAACCACATTCAAAAAGTTTATTAACCCCTCAGGTGCTTCACAGGAATTTTTGGAATGTTTAAAAAAAATTGAACATTTAACTTTTTTTTTCACACAATTTTTACTTCAGATCCAATTTGTTTTATTTTACCAAGGGTAACAGGAGAAATTGGACCACAAAAGTCGTTGTACAATTTGTCCTGAGTACGCCGATACCCCACACGTTGGGGTAAACCATTGATTGGGCACATGGCAGAGCTTGGAAGGGAAGGAGCGCCATTTGACTTTTCAATGCAAGATTTGCTGGAATTGAGATCGGAACCCATGGCTCGATTGGAGAGCCCCTGATGTGCCTAAACAGTGGAAACCCCCACAAGTGACACCATTTTGGAAAGTAGACCCTCTAAGGAACTAATCTAGATGTGTGGTGAGCACTTTGAACCTCCAAGTGCTTCACAGAAGTTTATAATGTAGAGCCGTAAAAAAAATTTCATATTAATTTTCACAAAAAAATGATCTTTTTGCCCCAAATTTTTTATTTTCCCAAGGGTAACAGGATAAATTGGACACCAAAAGTTGTTGTGCAATTTTTTCTGAGTACGTTGATACTTCATATATGCGGATAAATCACTGTTTGAGCACATGGCAGAGCTCAGAAGGGAAGGAGCGCCGTTTGACTTTTCAATGCAAAATTGGCTGGAATTGAGATCGGAACCCATGTCGCGTTTGGAGAGCCCCTGACATGCCTAAACAGTGAAAACCCCCCACAATGGACCCCATTTTGGAAAGAAGACCCCCTAAGGAACTTATCTAGATGTGTGGTGAGCACTTTTAACCCCCAATTGTTTCACTAAAGTTTAGAATGTAGCGCTGTGAAAATTAAAAAAATCATTTTTTCTTTCCACAAAATGATGTTTCAGCCCGCAATTTTTTTTTCCTAAGGGTAACAGGAGAAGTTGGACCACAAAAGTTATTGTCCAATTTGTCCTGAGTACGCTGATATCCCATACATGGGGGGAACCACTGTTTGGGCGCACGGCAGAGCTCGGAAGGGAAGGAGCGCCGTTTGAAATGCAGACTTAGATGGATTGGTCTGCAGGTGTCATGTTGCTTTTGCAGAGCCCCTGATGTACCTAAACAGTAGAAACCCCACAAAAGTGACCCCATATTGGAAACTAGACCCCCCAAGGAACTTATCTAGATGTGTTGTGAGAACTTTGAACCAACAAGTGTTTCACTACAGTTTATAACGCAGATCCGTGAAAATAAAAAATATTTTTTTTTCCATGAAAATGATATTTTAGCCCCCACGTTTTTATTTTCCCAAGGGTAACAGTACAAATTGGACCCCAAAAGTTGTTGTACAACTTGTCCTGAGAACGCTGATACCCCATATGTTGGGGGGGACCACTGTTTGGGCGCACAGGAGAACTCAGAAGGGAAGGAGCACTGTTTTAGTTTTTCAAAGCAGAATTGGCTGGAATTGAGATTGGACGCCATGTCGCGTTTGGAGAGCCCCTGATGTGCCTAAACAGTGGAAACCCCCAATTATAACTGAAACCCTAACCCCAGCCCTAACCCTAGCCCTAACCACAACCTTAACCCCAGCCCTAACCCTAGCCCTAACCCCAACCCTAACCCTAACCCTAGCCCTAACTCTAGCCATAACCCTAGCCCTAACCCTAACCCTAATGGGAAAATGGAAATACATACATTTTTTAAAATTTTATTATTTTTCCCTAACTAAGGGGGTGATGAAGGGGGGTTTGATTTACTTTTATAGCGTTTTTTTGGCGGATTTTTATGGTTGGCAGCCATCACACACTAAAAGACGCTTTTTATTACAAAAAATAGTTTTTGCATCACCACATTTTGAGAGCTATAATTTATCCATATTTTGGCCCACAGAGACATGTGAGATCTTGTTTTTTGCGGGACGAGTTGACGTTTTTATTGGTACCATTTTAGGGCACATGACATTTTTTAATCGCTTTTTATTCTGATTTTGGGAGGCGGAATGAACAAAAACCAGCAATTCCTGAAATTCTTTTAGGGGGGGCGTTTATACCATTCCACGTGTGGTAAAATTGACAAAGCAGCTTTATTCTTCAGGTCAGTACGATTACAGCGATACCTCATTTATGTAATTTTTTTATGTTTTGGCGCTTTTACACAATAAAAACTATTTTATATAAAAAAATAATTGTTTTTGCATCGCTTTATTCTGAGAGCTATAACTTTTTTATTTTTTTGTTGATGATGCTGTTTGGTGGCTTTTTTTTTGTGGGACAAGATGACATTTTCAACAGTACTATGTTTATTTATATCCGTCTTTTTGATCGCGTGTTATTCCACTTTTTGTTTGCCTGTATGATAATAAAGCGTTGTTTTTTGCCTTGTTTTTTATTTTTTTTTTGCCGTGTTCACTGAAGGGGTTAACTAGTGGGATAGTTTTATAGAGCGGGTCGTTGTGGACGCAGCGATACCAACAATGTGTACTTTTATTGTTTTTTTTTTATTTACAAAAATAAATGGATTTACTGGGAAATGTTTTTTTTTTCTTTATTTGGGGATTTATTTATTTTATTTTTTATACATTTTTTTTTTTTTACTTTTTACCATTGTCCCAGGGTGGGACATCACTGTTTTAGATCAGATCGTTGATCTGACATTGTGCATAGCACTCTGTCAGATCAACGATCTGACAGGCAACTTACAGAGGCTTGCCGGCGCCTGCTATTAGGAACGCTCAGCAGGCGCTGGCAAGCCAGGTCAGTAAATGACCCGGAAGGTATTCCCGCGGTCATCTTGGATCCGGGGACTCCTTCCGGATCACCGGAGCAGCGCGATCTCATCGCGTTGCTCCGGTGGGAGAGCGCAGGGAGCCCCCGTCCCTGCGCGATCCACCTCTATGCCGCTGTCACTACTGACAGCGGCATCAGAGGGGTTAAATGCCCGCGATCGGCACTAGCGCCGATCGTGGGCATTGCTGCGGGGTGTCAGCTGTCATATACAGCTGACACCCGCACCCGATCACCGCGGCGCTCAGCGTGAGACCGCGGTGATCGATCCGCCGTACTAATACTGCGGCTGGCACAAATGCTGTGCCGGCAGCGCCATACTAGTACGACGAATGGCGCAAAGGGGTTAATTTTGGCACTTTTGAGAGCACCAATCAGCATGCAAGGACTGTCTGCCATGCACTGTAATACCACAGCCATCTTTTTTGTGGTATTACAGTGATTGGCCACACAGCGTCATGAGGTCTACAAAAGACCTGGCACTACCCTGCTCGCCGCTTTCTGCTCTGGATTCAGCTAGTGTAGGGAGAGCTGCTGCTGAGATACAGTCAAATTCTTACATTTATTAGTTAGTGTGGGTCTACTAGTGTTCAATCCACAAATCATGATAAACCAGCAGTCCTTTTTTGGGCTAATTTGGGGGTACACAGATTGCAGCATTAAGTAGGCAGGGGAGTCTATGTGCACATATCCACATCAGTTAAAGACATGCAGGCACTGTATGTGAGTATTTAGATCTCACTGCATACCTCAAAAAGCTCCATTCCTGTCTGCTGCTGCTGTATATTTTATATATACGTAACTGCAGGTATGCGTGGCAATTTTTTTTTGCAGCTTAAACCTGCTAATTTTATTAGAAACCAATCCATAGCCCCCTTCTTTCTAAATTTATTTACTTGGTCATGCTGCAGACTACAGCCAGTTCATTGCAATACAAGAGCGTGAAGCTCTAACAATGAAAAAAAAAAAAAATTGCCCCAGGCATCAGATGTGAGTGCGCAGAAAAATCTGGCCTTTTATTGGTACTATATTATTTTTTGGAGTGTCTTACAGCATTTTTTTACACCATTTTGCTGCTCCAAAAATCTATAGCTGGCCCAAAAACATTTAGCTACAGTTCTCATATTTCTCACTGTGATTTGTACGCCACACGCATTGCAAATCATTGCGCTAAATATTTTACAATTTTAGTACTCCCATTTTATTTATTAGTGTCATAGCCTACTTACTGACACAATGTTGATGGGCCTCAAAAAATCAAGGCCACATTTTGATCAGTCTGTTAATTCCGTCTGACAACTAGTCTATATGTGGTCTCCAAATTCTTGCTTTTCAGGCATACATTGCATTTTTTGGTCTGCCAGCCTTGTTCTACTCATTATTTTGTGGTATAATTTTTTTTTTAAAAAAAGGCTACATATTGAAACAGTATGTTATCTCCCTCAGACTTTCGGTGTATCTGTGGTGTCAAAATCCTCCCTTTGCAGGCATACATTGTATTTTTGGCCTTGGCCTTTAGCCTTGTTCTACTCAGTATTTAGTGGTTTAATTTTTTTTTAATTAAAGGCCACATATCTAAACAGTTTGTTACCTCTGTCAGAGGCCTGATGCATCTGTGGTGTCAAAATCCTTGCTTTGCAGGCATACAGTACATTGTATTTTTTTGTCTTCTAGCCTTGGTCTACTCAGTATTTAGTGGTTTAAAAAATTTAAAAATAAAAAGGCGAAATATGTAAACAGTTTGTTATCTCCATCAGACGCCTGATGTATCTGTGGTTTCAAAATCCTCGCTTTGCAGGCATACATTGCAATTTTTTGTCTTCTAGCCTTGGTGTTCTCAGAATTTAGTGGTTTAAAAAAAATAAAAAAATAAAAAGGTGACATATATAAACAGTCTGTTATCTCCGTCAGACGCCTGATGTATCTGTGGTGTCAAAATCCTCGCTTTGCGGGCATATATTGTAATTTTTTGTCTGCTAGCTTGTCTACTAAGTATTTAGTGGTTTAAAAATATTTTAAAAAAGGCCACATATTTAAACAGTCTGTTATCTCTGTCAGACGCCCGCTGTATCTCTAGTCTCCAAATATTTGTTTTTTTAGGCATACTGATCACATATAAGTTTTCTCAAAACTAATCCATTTGTAATGAATTTTTAAAATATTTCAGTAGTCCATTTAAAATGGGCAAGGCAAGGGGCAAGGGATTGGGAAATGGATGTGATGCTGATAGTGCATGCAGAGGACATGGCCAAGGCCAAGCTGAAAGTGGGCCACAACAAAGACCCACATCTTCTCGCTCGACCTTCCTGTCCCAGTTTCTAGGGGACCGCAGCACACCACAATTGAAGCCAGAGCAGTTTGAAATGGTTGTTGGTTGGATAGCGGATAATGCTTCCAGTCACTTAGCCACTACAACCATCACCACCATATCTTCCACATGGTCAAGTCTGAGTAGCTGTGAGTGTGGACTGAATATTACTCACCCTAATCCTCCTTCCACCCACCATGCCAAGTGCCCTGAGGCAACAGATCCCACACTTGGACACTTCGAAGAGCTGTTTTGTTTTCCCTTTAAAGATTCTGGACTCTCGGCCGGTCAACTTGAAGTGAGGCCAGATGAGATCGTATATAGTGATGCACAAAGATTTGAACAGCCACGGTCCCACTGTGAAGGAACAAATTATGAAAGGTTCTCCATTTTGTGCTTTTCGACTCCATTTTCTTGTTGTTAAAGATAAATTTTGTTAATTAGGTAAAAGGTTATAGCTGCCATGAAGTAACTTTATCTTGTTGTTCACAAGCCTGGTATGCAACTAGGCTATGGTTCATAATTGGTATAAAGACCTTGAGTCTTCGGACTCGAGCCAGGGAAGGGACTCGGGGGTGTATCGCTAGATAAGACTTTGAGGCACCTGTGAGTATATGTTTTTCTCCGGTTTTTCTGTATACTCATGGGTTAAGTTTTTCCTGCATTCTTATAGGTTAAGAACTGTGAGCATGTTCTTAATGCTGATTGGTTGAAGTATCATTTCTATGACTATGAAAAGCAATACACAATAAAACGGGGGCCAGAGATCTGCTCGATCCCCCATACAGAGACACACGTCTCCGTCTGGTCATTTTCAGTTGCCGGCAACACCTTGTAGATTAATTTGGAAATCACTGAGTTAACCGTGAAGGATCAATTTAGATCCTCCCTCAACAGTTGGCACCCAAAAACGTGGGGCCCCAAGCAGGAACGCCTCTGCCCCTCGGAGGACAGCAAGACAAAGGATCCTCGGACCGGACGCAGGCACTGGAAAATTGGGACTGATCATCCCCCACAACAACCACGGTAAGTTGGCAGCTATACTGTCCAGACTGACCGTTTGGTGTGGTTTTCCTGTGTTTGTTGCTGCAAAGAGGATCTGAGGTTTGTCCCCGAAGGTGGGATGATTTTTGGGTGGAATCATATAGAGGTGTAGTTCCGTTGGGAGCCCTGTGCTCGAACCATACCTCATAAGGGACGGACACCCCGGATTGACCAGTGATTGCAATTCTCTTTTTAGTCAAAATATCCTGAATTCCTGATCATTGTTAGAATCAGGCGCGGTGAGGTGATCGAAGATTGGGTAGGATACATAACTCAGGAATATATAGAAGTATACAGTATATATCCAGAGGTGTCTGGAGGGAAGTCTAAGACGCCCTCCTCCTTTCACTGAGTACCACGTTTTTGGGTTGTCCCAGTGGGGGACAGAGAGACCCGTGGAACAACCGTAAGGCCACTCGGTATTGTGCACAAGTAAAGTAAGGATATTTAGCTCTAAAGGAGAATCAGTTTCTGTGGAAGGAAAAGAAGACTTTGAATTTGTGTGATGAATCTGATATTGTTAGCTCAAAGACGGGGAAATAAATCTGTCAGGAACGCAGATAAAATATTCTCAATCATGGGTTTTTCTAAGGTGTTCTGGTATATGAATTGTGTGATGAAGGTTTTGTAGAAATTAATTAAGTCTGAGAACTGCTGTATTCCGTTTCTGTGTTTATTTTTAAAATACCCGATGGGAGGGGGGAGTCATACAGCTGCGTTATTGCTTTCTCTGTATTGAGGAATGCTGTGATTTTCTTATCTCTGCTGTGCCTCTCGTATGGAGGGGGCACGTACTTGCATTCTAAAGTTTCTCTATATTTTCTGTCGCGCTGGGAGATTTGTGTTTAAACAATATTTGAAATATGGTACCTAGTTTTAGAAGGAAACTTGTAAGAGATTGTTTGATTATCAGTGTAATTGAAAGATTGGTAAAAGATTCACCTGCTTCAAGTTGAGTGGTTGATATATAGCAATTTGAGGATCAACAGAGGAAGTGAATTATGTTGAAAAAGGAAAGTTGTCTATTACTATGAAAAAAAACAAAAAAAAAACTGGATGTTTTGTGGTGCA
This sequence comes from Ranitomeya variabilis, assembly GCF_051348905.1. Lineage (NCBI taxonomy): Eukaryota > Metazoa > Chordata > Amphibia > Anura > Dendrobatidae > Ranitomeya > Ranitomeya variabilis. The sequence continues at coordinate 300,560,711 of NC_135237.1, read as the reverse complement.
AGAAGGAACTGAGAAAGTGATTGAGAATAATGTGTCAGAAAGACAAACAATTAAAAATGATGATCTGGAACAGGGGGTCTCCCTGCTAGATGATAAGGTCCCTCCCCAGGAAATCAAGCCTCTTCTCCCGACTGTAAGCTCTGTGCCCCTTAACCCCAAAGCTCCAATATATCCTGGGTTGCCAAAACTCAGTGCGCCCCCACCCTATGATCCTGCCGGGTGGATTTGTGATGTATGCAGAGTTACTAACTCTCAGTGGAGACAGGTCTGTTACAATTGTGAAGCAAGAAGACCCGGAGTTGTAGCCCCCACCTTTCCCTTGCTAAACGCAGACGGCACTTATTATCAGCCACCGCCAGCACCAGTCCCTGCTATGTCTAGTATTGCTAGTGGTTATGAGTATCCACCCCCTCCTATTTTAGTTACCCGATTCAGAAACATCCCCCATGGTCTTCTATAGACAAATAGCAGCGAATCGAGAGATTTATTCCACTCCCCGGAGAGGTCTGTTACACTTACTCCAGGTGAAGGCTGGAGAGGGGTATTTTCCAATTATTGAGGGTGGCATAATGTATAATGTGAACCTGGACGGGGGAACCTATGAGAGTGGTGTTGATTTCTGTAAGGCTTTAAAGGTTTGGGCACAAGATAGACTAGCGGACCAAGCTACCTCCCTCACAGATGTCACACAGGACAAGGGGGAGACTGCCGAGAAGTTCTATGGGCGTCTTATGGTAGTATTTGAAGATCTGGGATTCTCATTGTAAAATAAAGCCCATTCACACCTTTTTGTGACAGCTTTAATGTCCAGCCTTAAATCTGAATTGAAAGAGGCAATAATATCAGACCTGATATCGAGACTTCCACTCCGGATGATGTGTTGAAAATAGTAAAGAGTTTTCAAAAGAATTTAGCCCGTTCTGCATCAGCAGGGAAATTAAAGGTTAAATCTGTTGCCGCAGGGATTTCTACTCCAATCTCAGCCCCCCCCCCCACAGCTGCAAGGACGCAGCTTCATTCCTTATCAGTGGCCCACGTAACAAACTCCAGCTCCTGCCCTCCTCCCACTGTACACAAATCCAGTCTCATACTCCAATATTTTTTTTTTTAACCCTATGTCTGGGAATCTCCCTCCCAAGCCCTGTCATGTCAATTCTCAGACCAAGAGCTTGTTTTAATTGGAGTAGATGGCAGACCTAATAAATATACTCTTATAAAACCTATCCCTGTGGGACCTTTCCCTGAAGTTACTGCTCAGTTCATAATCTCTTCTATATGTCCGGTAAATTTACTGGGGGCAGATTTACTATCACAGTTCCGCTCTGGAATATAATTCCAAGATGATGGTCAGATGGTCCTTACGTTATATAACCCCTATGCAGATGAACATAATGAGATGTGTATCCTACATGCCCTTCCTACGGTTATGATGGTCCTGATAGACCCAGATTCTCCCCCAATAATGCCTGTAGAACCAGTAAAAGTGTTTCTCAAACCTGGTGCCCCTTTTCCCAAAGTCCATCAATACTCTTTGAAACATGATCAGGAGCGGTGCCTCAAGGAGCAAATACAAACGTTACTCGATAATGGTGCTCTGGTACCCTGTGTTTCCCCATGTAACACGCCCTTGTTTCCCGTTAAGAAAAAGACCCCACCCAGCCAACCCCCTGTGTACTGGCTGGTACAAGATCTACGGGCAGTTAATGCAGCTACTGTTCTGGAAACTCCGGAGGTGCCTAATCCACATACTCTTTTGTCAGATATCTCAGGATGCTGCTTGGTTCACAGTCATCGACCTTGCCAATGCCTTTTTCAGCATTCCATTACACCCAGATTGCCAGTTCTGTATGCATTCACTTATCAGGGACGACAATTGATATGGACAGTTATGCCACAAGGGGCCCAAAACAGTCCGAATCAGTTTGCAAAAAAATATGGGCGAGTGTCTTTTACCCTGGCAGTTAGAAAACCCCTATGTCACGCTGTTTCAGTATGTGGCTGATCTTTTGTTGTGTGTACGAACAGAGCAGGAAGCCATTGTTGCCACTGTTAGCCTTCTCAAGTATCTGGCAGATCTGAACTGTCGGGTTTCGGCCTCAAAACTTCCGTTCTGCCTTGGTCATGTGATATTTTTGGGTCACTGTCTCCTTCAGGGTGTCAGACACCTCTCAAAAGAAAGAAAAATAGCCGTCAGCTCCCTTCCTTTTCCAAAAGATGAGACTGAACTCCAGCTTTTTCTTGGACTATGTACTTATTGTCGTCAATGGATACCGGACGCATCCCGCATAATGCAACCTCTCTACAATGCCCTGAAAGACGGTTCAAGATGTGCTGATGATTTGGCAGATTCCACACCGGATACGCTTTTCTACGGAAGATACTGTAGTGCACGGAGCTGCACTCCCTCCCTCACTGTCAGCACAATAAGCAGAACTTCAGGCTCTGTCTACTGCATGTGTTCTGGCCAAAGACAGGTGGGCTAATATATACATGGACTCACAGTATGCATTTGGTATTGCTCATGATTTCCGAGCCCTATGGGCCAATCGAGGGTTTATTACCACCGCTGGGACTCCAGTGAAGAATGCTGAAGCTGTTAAAACCCTCATGGACTCAATCAAATTACCTACCCAGGTGGCCATTATCAAAGTTAAGGAGCACGGTCCTAGGAAAAGTCCACACATTGTTGGTAACGTCTTTGTGGATATGCAAGCAAAAGCTGCTGCTCTCCTACCCGTTGAACCGACCATACCAACTATGGTGACCACACGCTCTCAGCGTAAACAGTTACAAGAAACACTGACTCTACAGGAACCTGATGATCCACGACAGACTGAGGTTTTCTGTCGGACCCGCGAGACCGCTTAATGACGATGCAGAGAATGTCCCCAAAGGAAGAAGTGAAGCGGTGGAAGGCTGATGGAGCATGTATGGACAATGGTCTCTGGAAAAAGGACCAATTTGTGTGTCTCCCTAAGCGGATGTACCCTGCTATTGCCACATGGGCCCATGGGCCCACACATCGAGGAAAAAAAAAAATGTACAAAAATTCTGCTGGGCTGCAGGTATTTCTACAGTCCTGACTCAACCATGCATGTAATATCTGTCAGACCTGCAATCCCGGTCAACTTCAATGTGTACCCTCGAAGCACCTTGCTAAGCCTGACTATCCTTTCCAAAATCTCCAAGTGGACCACATCACGTTGCCTAAGTCTGGAAGGTATGAATATTGTGTGGTGGTTGTCGATATGTTCTCCAGTTGGCCGGAAGCATTCCCCGTTACCAACATGACTGCAAAAACCACAGCAAAGAAACTGGTGATGGAAGTTATATGCAGATATGGTGTTCCAGAAGTCGTCGAAAGTGACCAAGGCCTGGCCTTTTCTTCTTATGTGTATCAGAAGGTTTTGACAAGGTTTGGATCCACTGTAGCCCTCCATACTCTATACTCTCCACAATCCAGTGGGAAAGTTGAGAGGCTGAACGGCACACTGAAGGGACAATTGACCAAAATGATGCAGGAAACTATGGCTCCATGGCCAGAGCTCCTACCCATTGTACTGCACCACATTCGTACTACCCCTAAGGCAAAACATGGCCTGTCCCCATATGAGATATTGTTTGGTGCTAGGCCCCCAGTTGCAAATTTCCAGCCCCAGTAGTTATCAGAGGAAACTGACCGTGCTGTTCAATATGTTATTCAGCTTAGTAAAAATCTTGCTAACATCCATGTTTTAGTTTTTTTCTTCCCTTCCAGATTCAGCAGAAACCGACACTTGTCACAACTTAAAGTCTGGTGGTTTCGTGGTCGTAAAAAGCCATGTCAGAAAACACGGACTAGAATCCTTGTATGACGGTCCCTACCAAGTCCTCAGTATCACTCCTATGTCAGTAAAGCTGGAAGGAAGGCCGACGTGGATCCACGTATCGCACTGCAAGCTGGTCAAACAGACTAGTAGCAAATAAGGGGACATAATGTTTTGGTTTTTCGTATTTTCATATAATATATAATAATAATATTGGTAACCGCATGGGACAGCCTAAATTCCCCAATATCCTTGAATAATAAGTTTGTCTAATATTATGAAAGATTAGTAGTACAGATGGGTATAGCCAATAAAATTGTCAGTTCTATTTTCATTTACCCTATGATTACACAAATGTGGGATAAATTGGTTAGGGCCACAGATTTTCTAGATGATCATATTTGGGATATATTGGATATACTTAATACTACTGTTGTTGTCCAAAACCAACTTATCATAGTCACTAATCAATATACTGTATTACTTAACAGCAGCACAGGGTGGTATGTGTCTGGTTATTGGACCCGCATGCTGTTATTATACAGATCCCAATAGCACAATGAAGTTAAAGTTAGAGGATATTCAAAGACTCAGAGACTAATATGACAAAGACAATGACCATAATAAGGACAGTTGGTGGGAAGACACCTTCTCCTTTCTTAATCCAGCCAATTGGTTTGAGGGACCTGGGGGCTGGATAGCTGGAATCTTGTAAAGTTTGTTATATATTGTTGCCTTTATCCTTGTTATGTATGTAATACTAAAATTTGTTCTTTGCTGTATTTCTATATGTATAAGGAAATTCTGCACTGACAACTAATCATGAAACCAAAAGCGTTGCCACCCCTGCTCTTCTCTACACTGATTTCACAAAGTTACCTGATGAAGATGTTGAAACCAAGCGCATGGCTATCTTCAAAAGATCCCCACTACTGTTATCAATAATGGTTATTCGTAAATTCTTGTATACAGGGGGGACGGGTACGCCGCAACAGCCATGGCTGGTAACATGGCACCAGTCATGTGAAGACCAGTACCCCTCGAGCTTAGAGCTTGGGATAGTACCTCTGATGCTGGACATTAATTAACAAAATTTATCTGGGGGGGAATGTGAAGGAACAAATTATGAAAGGTTCTCCATTTTGTGCTTTTCGACTCCATTTTCTTGTTGTTAAAGATAAATTCTGTTAATTAGGTAAAAGGTTATAGCTGCCATGAAGTAACTTTATCTTGTTGTTCACAAGCCTTGTATGCAACTAGGCTATGGTTCATAATTGGTATAATGACCTTGAGTCTTCGGACTCGAGCCAGGGAAGGGACTCGGGGGTGTATCGCTAGATAAGACTTTGAGGCACCTGTGAGTATATGTTTTTCTCCGGTTTTTCTGTATACTCATGGGTTAAGTTTTTCCTGCATTCTTATAGGTTAAGAACTGTGAGCATGTTCTTAATGCTGATTGGCTGAAGTATAATTTCTATGACTATGAAATGAAAAGCAATACACAATAAAACGGGGGCCAGAGATCTGCTCGATCCCCCATACAGAGACACACGTCTCCGTCTGGTCATTTTCAGTTGCCGGCAACACCTTGTAGATTAATTTGGAAATCACTGAGTTAAACGTGAAGGATCAGTTTAGATCCTCCCTCAACACCACGAACTCGATGGTGGGAATGTGTCACAAGAGGTGGATGATGATGAGACACAATTGCCAGAAAGTCAAGAGGAGGAGCAGGGTGCGGATGTGGAAGACAAGGTGGTGGATGATATAGTAACTGACCCAACATGGCAGGAGAACATGCAGAGTGAGGACAGCAGCACATATGGGGAAGGAGGCATAACACCCCAACAGGCAGGACGAAGCAGTGTGGTGGCTGCAAACAGAAGGAATGCATCCGTTCCCCGTAACACCAACATGATGGAAGCTGCCATTACAACTGTTAGATTTTTCAGAGTCTTGCTATTTTTTTAAGATTCTGCTGATAACCCCAAACAGACCATTTGCAGCACCTGCCATGCACGCATCAGCAGGGCTAGCAAAACTAACAGCCTGGCCACCACCAGCATGATCAAATACATGACAGCAAAGCACCTGACTTTGTGGACCGAACCCTGGCTCCAGGAACACTGTCTGCAGGTGACACCCCTGTTTCTTCCATTGTTTTGCATAGAAGCCAATCCCCAGTACACAGTGCGTGCGACGATGCCTTGTGCCCTGCACCTGTTGTTGCCCACAGTCAACCAGCATCATCATCAAGCCAATCCACATCCTTGTCCCAGGACAGCCTTCAGTTGTCCATATCCCAGTCATTGGAATGCAAGCGTAAATACCCAGCCAACGCCCCACAGGCCACAGTACTAAATTCTAACATTTCTCATCTGCTTGCACTCAAAATGTTGCATTTTAGGCTCATTGAGATGGAAGCTTTCCACAACCTGATGGTGGCGGCCATCCCCACGTACATGTTCCCCAGTCGCCACTATTTCTCCCAGTGTGCCATACACCAGTACATGTCCCACAACATTACCTGTGCCCTCAACAATGCTGTTTCTGGCAAAGTCCACTTAACCACAGACACGGGGATAAATGCTTGTGGGCAGGGAGGGTACATCTCACTGACAGCACACAGGGTTAACATAGTGGAAGCCGGGATCCAGTTGGACCTTGCGATGGAACAAATCCTCCCGACGCTGAGGATTGTGGGCCCTACTTTAATCAGGGTTGCCCCCACAGTCTACAGCTCATGCACCTCCCTCTCCTCTCCTCCTCTTCAGCCTCCATCTCTGAAATGAGCACATCAGTCACTCAGAAGCTGGAAGCACTGTAGCACTGCCTCAGCCAAGCGGCAACAGGCTGTGTTGAAGCTATTCTGCTTAGGTGACAAAACGCACAATGCTGAAGAGTTGTGGACAGCACTGAAAGAGCAGTCAGATTTTTGGATGACACTGCTGAATTTAAAATCAGGCATGGTCGTGTGTGACAATGGATGGAACCTGGTGGCGGCTATGAGGCAAGGTGAGCTCAAACACACATACCTTGCCTGAACCATGTGCTTAACCTCTTCATTCAATGTTTTCTCAAAAGCTACCTGGAGCTGCCAGATCTGCTAGTGAAAGTATGCCTCCTGTCTGCCCATTTTAGAAAGTCAGCTCCAGCTCAAGCTGCCCTTGCCATGCTTCAGCAGCGTTTCCATCTTCCTGCTCACCGACTGGTGTGTGATGTCCCCACACCTTGGAACTCTACACTGCATATGTTAGAAAGGATTTGTAAGCAGAAGAGAGCAGTTGTTGACTACCAGCATCAACAAGGCAGTCGTTATTCAGTTCAGACACCACACATTAGACCTCAGGAGTGGACATGGATGTCAGACATATGTACCATCCTCAAAAGCTTTGAGAACTGCACCAAGATGGTGAGCGGTGATGACGATATAATTAGTGTCACCTTCCCGCTTCTCTGCATTCTGAAAACCTCTCTGCTCGCAAATAAAGAGGATTCATGGCAGACGGAGCATGAGGACATGGATCGAGGAACCATACAGGGTGATTGCACTCAGCCCAGCCTTATGTCGTCCCAATGTGGGTTGGCAGACAATGAGGAAGAGGAGGAGGAGGAAGAACAAGACCTACTTTTATATGCTATAGACTGTACTACAAGCACAGTGGTCATACTGTCTGTTCAGCGTGGATGGTCTGAGGACAGGGAGGAGGAGGAAGAGGAGGAGGACAGCATGGTCAGTTATTCTGTTGCTGAGGACATGGAAGTCTTGTCTGTTAGCAGCCTGGCACCCATGGCTGACTTTATGTTGCACCGCATTTCCCATGACCCTCGCATTATTAAAATTTTCAGTGACAATCATTACTTGGTTGGTGTCACTTCTAGACCCACGCTACAAGGAGAACTTACAATTTCTTCTTCCAGAGGCAGACAGGTGTACTAAATTATTGCAGTACGAGAGGGCCCTTGTAGCTGACTTACTAAAAAAATTTCCATCTGAAAACGATGGCAGCAGAGTTTGTTGTACAACCAAGGAGTCCAAGCGAGAGAGACAGAAGTACAATCCAGCTCAGGCAGGGAAACAATGGCAAAGTTCTGGGACAATTTTCTTCCATCATGCCGGCACAGAGGAAAGGGGTGCTGTCACAAGAAGTGCAATGTTTGGGAAGATGCTGAGTACCTTTTGGGAAGATGCTGATCGTACAAACGTCCTCCATGATTCCTCTGTGCCTTTCAATTATTGGGTATCCAAGCTGGACATGTGGCATGAACTGGCTCTCTAGACTTGGAGGTCTTGGCCTGCCCTGCTGCTAATGTTCTGTCAGAGTGGGTTTTTAGTGCCGTTGGTGGAATTATAACAGATAAGCACATCCGCCTCTCAACTGAAAATGTTGACAGGCTGACTCTTATAAAAATGAACAAGGACTGGATTGGGCAAGACTTCTGTACACCACCGAATGAAAACAGCGAAGCATAACCACCAATACATAGTCTTTTTGTGGAGGTGTATTCTCATGCACCTCTTCACAACCACACATGGTATATGCTTCATGATTTGGTCTGTTTTGTGTTATCCTCCTCTTTATCCACATCGTCTTCATCCACAACCATTAGAACACCAGGGTGAACATATTCCGTGATGCAAAAGTCACTACATTTTTGTGCAAGGGTGTTTTTCTGATGCCTGTTATTAATTTGAAACCCGACAAAATTTTACTCCCCCAGGGGGAAATGTTTGTTAGCCCATGCACTTAGTGTATGGGCATTAAAATTCTAGGAGACCCACTCCTTTAAATTGGGCCTAGTTTCTAATGAGGCCTTCCTCAACATGTCATCATCCACCGCCACTAGATCACCAGGGTTAACATGTTCTGTGCTGCTACAGCCATTCCAATTTTTGGCAAGGGTGTCTATGATGCCCATAAAATATGTTTTAATAATGTTCCCCCCATGGGGAAATGTTTGTCAGCCCATGCACTTAGTGTATGGGCATTACAAGTCTAGGAGACCCTCTCCTTTACATGGGGCCTAGTTTTTAATGAGGCCTTCATCAACGTGTCATCATTCTCTGCCACTAGATCACCAGAGTTAACATGTTCCATGCTGCTACAGCCATTCCAATTTTTGGCAAGGGTGTCTATGAAGCCCATAAAATATTTTTTTTAAATGTACCCCCCATGGGGAAATGTTTGTCAGCCCATGCACTTAATGAATGGGCATTACAAGTCTAGGAGACCCGCTCCTTTACATTGGGCCTACTTTTTAATGAGGCCTTCATCAATGTCTCATCATTCTCTGCCACTAGATCACCAGGGTTAACGTGTTCCCTTCTGCTACAGCCAGTCAATTTTTGTGCAAGGGTGTCTATGATCCCATAAAATATTTTTTAAAAATGTACCCCACATGGGGAAATGTTTGTCAGACCATGCACTTAGTGTATGGGCAAGACAAGTGTAGGAGACCCGCTCCTTTATAATGGGACAGTTTGTGTTGCATGCAAACTTGGGTCAAGGCGGCCCTTGCATTCAATGCATAAGGAAACAGTATGGCAGGATCAACTGAAGAATGGGAAGTGGGTTTTCCTGTGGCCATCCAGTACCTGGGTTCAAAGGTTTGTTGGGCTGCATATGACTTGGTAGCCGGGCAGACCTTGTTAATTCATAAGAAAACAGTATGGCAGGACCAACTGAATAATGTGAAGTGGGTTTTTCTGTGGCCATCCAGTACCTGGGATCAAAGGCTTATTGTGGTGCATAAGACTTGGTAGCAGGGTAGGACTTGCAGTTAATACATAAGAAAACAGTATGGGATTACAAAATGAATAATGTGAAGTTTATTTTCCTGTGTCCATCCAGTACCTGGGGTGCATATGACTTGATAGCAGGGTCCTCTTGTGGGCAGGATCCTCTCTCTTCCTGTACCAGTTGTGAATTGTATTGTTTAAGAATATTGCACTTGTTTTTATGTATACCCCCCCTCACATGTAAAGCGCCATGGAATAAATGGCGCTATAATAATAAATAATAATAATAATAGCAGGGCAGGCCTTGCATTCAATGCAACATTTTTTCAGGAAACCCTCCTGTACCTCTCGTGAAAGAGGTGCTCCGTAGTTCTTGGCAGCCCAGCCACTCACTGCAAAGGCAATAACAGCATAGAAGACCCACTGTTTAATAATGACCCTTTAAGAATATTAATGCCACCTGATACCCCTCTAAAAATAGGCTTTGTCATTTTAAGAGTCCTTCCTTAATAAATGAAGCAAGATGTGTCTGCTTATGCGTCACACACCACATGCCAGCTAGGGTTTTAAAATGTTACAATGACATTTTCTAGTCAATGCATTTGTATTGGTTGAAAGCAATGTTAATGTTGAAAAACGCATCAAAAACGCTGCATGTGAACATAGTTAACCCCTTCACCCCAAGGGTGGTTTGCACGTTAATGACCAGGCCAATTTTTACAATTCTGACCACTGTCCCTTTATGAGGTTATAACTCTGGAACGCTTCAAAAGATCCCAGTGACTCTGACACTGTTTTCTCGTGACATATTGTACTTCATGATAATGGTAAAATTTCTTTGATATTACCTGTGTTTATTTGTGAAAAAGATGGAAATTTGGTGAAAATTTTGAAAATTTCGCAATTTTCCAACTTTGTATTTTTATGCAATTAAATCACAGAGATATGTCACACAAAATACTTAACAAGTAACATTTCCCACATGTCTACTTTACATAAGCACAATTTTGGAACCAACATTTTTTTTTGTTAGGGAGTTATAAGGGTTAAAAGTTGACCAGCAATTTCTCATTTTTACAACACCATTTTTTTTAGGGACCACATCTCATTTGAAGTCATTTTGAGGGGTCTATATGATAGAAAATACCCAAGTGTGACAACATTCTAAAAACTGAACCCTTCAAGGTGCTCAAAACCACATTCAAGAAGTTATTAACCCTTCAGGTGTTTCACAGGAATTTTTGGAATGTTTAAATAAAAATGAACATTTAACTTTTTTTCACAAAAACTTTACTTCAGCTCCAATTTGTTTTATTTTACCAAGGGTAACAGGAAAAAATGGACCACAAACGTTGTTGCACAATTTGTCCTGAGTACGCCGACACCCCATATGTGGGGGTAAACCACTGTTTGGGCGCATGACAGAGCTCGGAAGCAAAGGAGCGCCATTTGACTTTTCAATGCAAAATTGACTGGAATTCAGATGGGACGACATGTTGCGTTTGGAGAGCCACTGATGTGCCTAAACATTGAAACCCCCCCACAAGTGACACCATTTTGGAAAGTAGGCCCCCTAAGGAACTTATCTAGAGGTGTGGTGAGCACTTTGACCCACCAAGTGCTTCACAGAAGTTTATAATGCAGAACCGTAAAAATAAAAAATCATGTTTTTTCACAAAAATTATATTTTCGCCCCCAATTTTTTATTTTCCCAAGGGTAAGAGAAGGAATTGGACCCCAAAAGTTGTTGTACAATTTGTCCTGAGTACGATGATATTACATATGTGGGGGTACACCACTGTTTGGGCGCATGGGAGAGCTCGGAAGGGAAGGAGCGCCATTTGACTTTTCAATGCAAAATTGACAGGAATTGAGATGGGGCGCCATGTTGCGTTTGGAGAGTCACTGGTGTGCCTAAACATTGAAACCCATCACAAGTGACACCATTTTGGAAAGTAGACCCCCTAAGGAACTTATCTAGAGGTGTGGTGAGCAGTTTGACCCACCAAGGGCTTCACAGAAGTTTATAATGCACAGCCGTACAAAAATTTTTTCCCACAAAAATTATTTTTTAGCCCCCAGTTTTGTATTTTCCCGAGGGTAACAAGAGAAATTGGACCCCAAAAGTTGTTGTCCAATTTGTCCTGAGTACTTTGATACCCCATATGTGGGGGGGAACCACCGTTTGGGCGCATGGGAGGGCTCGGAAGGGAAGGAGCGATATTTGGAATGCAGACTTAGATGGAATGGTCTGCATGAGTCACACTGCGTTTGCAGAGCCCCTAATGTACCTAAACAGTAGAAACCCCCCACAAGTGACACCATTTTGGAAAGTAAACTCCCTAAGGAACTCATCTAGATGTGCTGTGAGTGCTTTGAACCCCAAGTGTTTCACTACAGTTTATAATGCAGAGCCGTGCAAATAAAAAATATTTTTTTTCCACAAAAATTATTTTTAGCCCCCAGTTTTGTATTTTTCCAAGGGTAACAGAAGAAATTGGACCCTAAATTTTTTTGTCCAATTTGTCCTGAGTACGCTGATACCCGATATGTGGGGGGAACCACCATTTGAGCACATGGCAGAGCTCGGAAGGGAAGGAGCATCATTTGGAACGCAGACTTAGATGGATTGGTCTGCAGGCGTCACATTGTGTTTGCAGAGCCCCTAATGTACCTAAACAGTAGAAACCCCCGACAAGTGACCCCATATTGGAAACTAGACCCCCCAAGGAACTTATCTAGATGTGTTGTGAGAACTTTGAACCCCCAAGTGTTTTACTACAGTTTATAACGCAGAGCCGTGAAAATAAAAAATCCTTTTTTTTCCCACAAAAATTATTTTTTAGCCCCCAGTTTTGTATTTTCCCAAGGGTAACAGGAGAAATTGGACCCCAAAAGTAATTGTCCAATTTGTCCTGAGTACGCTGATACCCCATATGTTGGGGAAAACCCCTGTTTGGGCACACGAGAGAGCTCGGAAAGGAGTGAGCACTGTTTTACTTTTTCAACGCAGAATTGGCTGCAATTGAGATCAGACGCCATGTCGCGTTTGGAGATCCCCTGCTGTGCCTAAACAGTGGAAACCCCCCAATTATAACTGAAACCCTAATCCAAACACATCCCTAACCCTAATCCCAAGGGTAACCCTAACCACACCTCTATCCCAGACACTCCCCTAACCCTAATCCCAACCCTATTCCCAACCGTAAATGCAATCCAAACCCTAACCCTAACTTTAGCCCCAACCCTAACTCTAACTTTAGCCCCAACCCTAACCCTAACTTTAGCCCCAACCCTAACTGTAGCCTTAACCCTAGCCCCAACCCTAACCCTAACCCTAGCCCTAACCCTAGCCCTAACCCTAACCCTAGCCCTAGCCCTAACCCTAACCCAAGCCCTAACCCTAACCCTAATGGAAAAATGGAAATAAATACATTTTTTTAATTTTTTTATTTTTCCCTAACTAAGAGGGTGATGAAGGGGGGTTTGATGTACTTTTATAGCGGGGTTTTTTTAGCGGATTTTTATGATTGGCAGCCGTCACACACTGAAAGACGCTTTTTATTGCAAAAAATATTTTTTGCGTTACCACATTTTGAGAGCTATAATTTTTCCATATTTGAGTTCACAGAGTCATGTGAGGTCTTGTTTTTTGTGGGACGAGTTGACGTTTTTATTGGTAACATTTTCGGGCACGTGACATTTTTTGGTCGCTTTTTATTCCGATTTTTGTGAGGCAGAATGACCAAAAACCAGCTATTCATGAATTTCTTTTGGGGGAGGCATTTATACCGTTCCGCGTTTGGTAAAATTGATAAAGCAGTTTTATTCTTTGGGTCAGTATGATTACAGCGATACCTCATTTGTATCATTTTTTTACGTTTTGGCGCTTTTATACGATAAAAACTATTTTATAGAAAAAAAAATTATTTTTGCATCGCTTTATTCTGAGGACTATAACTTTTTAATTTTTTTGCTGATTATGCTGTATGGTGGCTCGTTTTTACCAGCTCAAGATGACATTTTCAGCGGTACCATGGTTGTTTTTATTCATCTTTTTGATCGCGTGTTATTCCACTTTTTGTTTGGTGGTATGAGAATAAAGCGTTGTTTTTTGCCTAGTTTTTTTTTTTTTTTTTTTACGGTGTTCACTGAAGTGTTTAACTAGTGATAAAGTTTTATAGGTGGGGTCGTTATGGACGCGGTGATACTAAATATGTGTACTTTTATTGTTTTTTTTTTTTTATTTAGATTAAGAAATGTATTTATAGCTACAATATATATATTTTGTTATTTTTATTTTTTTGGAATTTTTTTTATTTTTTTACACATTGGAATATTTTTTTTTTACACTATAACATTGCCCCAGGGGGGGCATCATGTTATAGTGTGAGATCGGTGATCTGACACTTTGCTGTGCACGGTGTCAGATCACCGATCAGACGTGCACTTTTTCTATGCTTCCCGGCGCCTGCTCTGAGCAGGCGCAGTGAATCCACCTCCCTGCAGGACCCGGATGCCGCGGCCATCTTGGGTCCGGGTCTGCAAGGAGGAGGAGGTAAGAGACCCTCGCAGCAACGCGATCACATCGCTTTGCTCCGGGAGTCTCAGGGAAGCCCGCAGGGAGCCCCCTCCCTGCGCGATGCTTCCCTATACCGCCGGCACACCACGATCATGTTTGATTGCGGTATGCCGGGGGTTAATGTGCCGGGGGCGGTCCGTGACCGCTCCTGCCACATAGTGCTGGATGTCAGCTACGATAGGCAGCTGACACCCGGCCGCGATCAGCCGCGCTCCCCCCGTGAGCGCGGCCGATCGCGCTGGACGTACTATTCCGTCGGTGGTCATACGGGACCACCCCACCTCGACGGGATAGTACGTCCAATGTCAGAAAGGGGTTAAAGTGGTGGAGGAACATTTTGGTCTGGGGTAAATTATTTTGCCTTATATACAGGTCATTACCCTGGAAAGGATGTACCTTAACATATTTCCCAGCAAAATCCATTTTTGTTTTGTTTTTTGTATGTTTTTTGGTATGCCTGTAAAAATGGCGTGAAATTCTGACAGCAATGTTTACAGCTGTGATCTAGGAGTCAGAAATGCTTCCAGTGACATGTGTCATGATGTTCTTTGTCATGTGGGCAGTTTTTCCATCATTTTCAGATGTTTTCAGACATTAAAAGGACCCCCGGGGTGATCACGGTAAAAATGCCCGGGTCTCCCATAGACTTTCATTGGGCTCATTGTTCTGTCTGAGTACCCAAGTATTCCAATTTGCATGACCCGAGCAACAAGCACCCAAGCATGTTAGTGCTCACTCATCACAATTTAGTACCACTTTTAGAATGCATACTACAGTGGGTACGGAAAGAATTCAGACCCTTTTAAATTTTTCTCTCTTTGTTTCATTGCAGCCATTTGGTAAATTCAAAAGGTTATTTTTTTCTCATTAATGTACACTCTGCACCCCAACTTGACTAAAAAAAACAGAAATGTAGAAAATTTTGCAAAATTGAAAACTGAAAGATCACGTGGTCATAAGTATTCAGACCCTTTGCTTAGTATTGAGTAGAAGTATCCCTTTGAGCTGGTACAGCCATGAGTCTTCTAGGAAATGATGTAACAAGTTTTTAATACCTGGATTTGGGGATCTTCTGCCATTTTTCCTTGCAGATCCTCTGTAGTTTCATCAGGTTGGATGGTGATCATTGGTGGACAGCCATTTTCAGGTCTCTCCAGAGATGCTCAGTTGGGTTTAGGTCAGGGCTCTGGCTGGTCCAGTCATGCAAACCCTTTGTTATTTTAGCTGTGTGCTTAGGGTCATTGTCTTGTTGGAAGGTGAACCTTCGGCCAAGTCTAAGGTCCAGAGCTCTCTGGAAGAGGTTTTCATCCAGGATATCTCTGTACTTGGCTGTATTCATGTTTCGTTCAGTTGCAGCTGAAAAACACCCCCATAGCATAATGCTGCCACCACCATGTTTCACTGTTGGGATTGCATTGGGCAGGTGATGAGCAGAGACTGTTTTTTTTCCACACATACTGCTTAGAATCTTATTTCTCATAGTCTGGGAGTCTTTCATGTGTTTTTTAGCAAACTCTATGCCGGTTTTCATTTGACTTGTACTGAGGAGAGGCTTCTGTCAGGCCACTCTGCCATAAAGGCCCGACTAGTGGAGGACTGCAGTGATAGTTGACTTTCTGGATCTTTCTCCCATCTGCCTACTGCATCTGTGGAGCTCAGCCACAGTGATACTGGGGTTTTACTTTACCTCTCTCACCAAGGCTCTTCTCTCACTTTTGCTCTGTTTGACCAAACGGCCAGGTCTAAGAAGACTTCTGGTGGTCCAAACTTCTTCTATTTAAGGATTATGGAGGCCACTCTGCTCTTAGGAACCTTGAGTACTGCAGAAATTATTTTGTAACCTTGACCAGGTGTGCCTTGCCACAATTTTATCTCTGAGCTCCTAGGCCATTTTTTTTTACCTGTAAATTAGTACATCCTTTTGAGGGAAGTAACTGCAATATGTGACATAGCTGTACATTATTGTCTGAAAGGGGTTATAGCATGTCCACTTTTCCTGCTTCTAGCACATACATTTTGAAGACTGATTTTTCACTTGCTCCCTATTCTATCTCATCACTTGAAAGACACCAGTGTCATTAGACACTATATGTTATTCATTTCACCTGTCAGCGGTTATAATGTTGTAAGAAATATCTATTCCTGATTTATACAAGTGATTTAGAAATTAGGTATATATATAAAAAAACAGGGCGTTATACGACAGGGGTTATTTACTCTATTAAATGCCCCTGCAACAAATTATATATAGGTCGAACTAAACGACCATTGCAAATAAGGATCAATGAACATTTGAGAAACATTAATAAAAAATTTCAAGGCCACCCGCTGTCGAAACATTTTTTCACTCATCATAATGGCGCAAGCGTGGATATTCTAATCACAGGCCTTAAAGTTGTTAATAAAAGCTGGCGGAGAGGAAATTATATTCAGCAGATGTCCAGGGAGGAAACAAAAATGATATTTCAATTGGACACTCTAGCACCGAAGGGCTTGAATAGCGAGATTGAGCTTTTCGCCTTTAATATATGATGTGGACATATGACCAATGCGGGCTATATAGGTGGAGGACATCTAGAACGGACCATCCCTGATGAAGGAATACATCCTATTCCGAAACTAGTAGGAAATTGGTCCACCGTGCTATCTGTAGCAAGTCACGTGAGCAATCACATGACCGTGACGTCACGCAAGGTCCTGCAGAGGCAGAGAACCGAGAGCTGCACAACAGCGCATAGTCGCTACTAGCAGTGAGCGAGCATAGGGCTATTTGCCGCCGGCCGGGGCACTGCCTGGAGCCCGCTCACATGAAAGCAAAAGAGGAAAAAAAAACTCCACCGAAGCCGCATTTTTCCACATTTGGACTTTTACAAAGACCGACTAAAGGGTACTGTGGACATTATCGACTATACCGCACCAGGTAAAAAATCACTTTATTATCTCGCTCAGAATTTCCTTATGGTAATGTCATGCTCCACGGTGGAGCTATTTTAAAACACAGCACAAACTTATTTTTTAATAGTTTTTTAAAGTCATATAAAAGGTGCAAATATTTATTGTTTTTTGGAGGTATTTAGTGGTCACAAAACTGGAGAACCCAGCGCGGATTATTTTTATATATATACCTGTTTATAGCTACTAATACAGAAGGGTGGCACTGTATTTGTATCCGCTGCAGGATTCACAGTTTCTGAAGCGCTACTGGTGTGCTTAATTTTATCCCCTGATTTAGAAATTACACATAGAAATTTAAATTACTTGACTGCACAGGCCGTCAAGTGGAATTTTAATGACAATGAGTGGAAAACAAAAATAGACAACAGATTTTTTTCTTCACCATAAAATAGTAAAAACATGATCCAACTAAACAGATTTGAGCTATGGATTAGCCATTCATTTTAATATGGAGCAACATCCAAAATTAGTGAAACTACTATAACCCAAGGAAATGGCAAGAGAACAAAATACAAATATTTATGAAGTGCTATAAACCATTCATGAGTTTACTAAGTTTCATTGCAGAGCTGGTGGTGCCATTTGCAACATTTTACATGTAATTTTGCTGTCACCGCCATTATTACGCTATGAGCAGCAGAATAATGAGGGTTATCAGAGCAGCAAGCTCTCCCCATTCCAAGGAACATAAATATATAAATGTTCATGCTGCCTGTGTGCTCATGATTAACAGGCAACTAATGATGCTGATACGGCATATGCACATTTATTATAGTCAAGTTCATTGAGGAGGAGGTAACCTAGTTGTAAGGTAAAGTTAAAGGCGAGCACATTACTCTTTGCTGCTACTAATAGAAAAAGACTAAATATTGATCTGCTCAATTAAACAATTATGTATTACTGCATCCAAAAAATATGCAAAAATCTAATTAATTTTATTAGGCATCTTATTTCTGTTTGCTCACATAGTTCCAACATATTTTACCATACTGAACATAGAAAGTAGCAAGATATCTTAGCCATTGCTTAAAAGGGGCTCAACAACTATATCATATTACCACATGTATACAAGGAACAATTTCTGAGAAAACCAATCGGGCAAGTTGTCTCAAAGTAAACATTTATCACCTATCCATAAAATTGATGGAATCCCCAATAATAGCTACTCGTAAAATAGTGGACTTAAGCCACCTCTTCACAGAAGGAAGGAATTAGAAGAGGGTGACGGTTGAGCATGGAATCTGCCATTCCATTTATGGGGGTGACTATGGGGGAGAAATAGCAGAGTGTCTAATTGAGCTAGGGAAGAGAGACAGGAGTCTCCAAGTAAGTAGTATCCAGCTGGAATCCAATACAGTGTGCTAGTATATGTCTTGCGGGTGCTGATCCTGCTGGTGCATTCAGCAAATGTAGGAAAAGGAAGATATGTCTCTGGCACCCAAAACAGTTAAAATGAAAAAGTTTATTTGGACATGATTAAAAATAAAACAATTAAAACAAGCTGACGAGTTTCTGGCGCAACGGTGCACCCTTAATCATAGGACTATGACTGAGGACGCACTGTTGCGCCAGAAACACATCAGTTTGTTTTTATTGTTTCACTTTTAATCTTGTCGAAATAAACTTTTTTTTCATTTTATCTTGCCGGTGTTCCGGAAACATATCCTTTCCTTTACCTGTCTAAATGAACTGTTTATATCAATTTTTTGTAGCTGTATGAACCTAGATTGTACCCTACCAAATAGTTCACCTACTTTTGTCTCATGGTTGGCATACTATATTTGTAAATTATTATTTTTATTTATTTATATAGCACCATTGATTCCATGGTGCAGTACATGAGAAGCGGTTACATACAAATTACAGATATCACTTACAGTAAGCAAACTAACAATTACAGACTGATGCAGAGGGGCGAGGACCCTGCACTTGCGGGCTTACATTCTACAGGATGGTGGGAAAGGAGACAGTAGGTCGAGGGTTGCAGGAGCTCTGGTGGTGGTGAGGAGGCAGCAGGGTCAGTGCAGGCTGTAGGCTTTCCTGAAGAGGTGGGTTTTCAGGTTCCGTCTGAAGGATCCGAATGTGGTTGATAGTCAGATGTGTTGGGGCAAAGAATTCCAGAGGATGGGGGATATTCGGGAGATGTCTTGGAGGCGGTTGGGTGAGGAGCGAATAAGTGTGAAGGAGTGAAGGAGGTGTTGGGTGGACAGGAGATTACGTGAGGGAAGATATCGGGAGATTAGTTCAGAGATATATGGAGGAGACAGGTTATGGATGGCTTTGTAGGTCAGTATTAGTAATTTGAACTGGATGCTCTGAGGGAATGGGAGCCAGTGAAGAGATTTGCAGAGGGGGAAGCGGAGGAGTAGTGAGGAGAGAGATGAATTAGCCAGGCAGCAGAGTTAAGGATGGACTGGAGAGGTGCAAGGGTGTTAGCAGGGAGGCCACAGAAAAGGATGTTGCGAAATAATTATTTATGTTTTCTATTTTCATCACATTGAAAAATACACTATTGCAAAATGCTATGTTTATATATTCAATATATATATATATATATATATATATATATATATATATATATATATATATTAAAAAAAATTTAAAATCAAAAATCTAAATTGAAATGCCTTTTAAAAATAGATTATCTGTTTCAGGCAATCCTTATTTACTAGAAAAAAAGCTAATAAATAGATAAATTGCTTGGTTTCCCATAGCGAGGAATAAAAGAGTTGACATATACAGTAAGTGTTGCTGCATCCCCAGAAATTGAAGGTATTTCAGAGCCACCAGAGCATTTTTCTGTTTGTGTAAGAGGGTCACTGGTTTTGTGCTGTAGGGGAGATATGTTTCACGGAGGTTATTGGCTTCAGTAATGTGAGCCTGGAATTTTGTCTCAGCATGTTATGTGCTGAGAGGAGTTAATAAGCCATAACAGGGCCAGTTTTTTTTTTATTTAACAGCTGAAGAGTGAGGTAAGATGACTGTTCACCATATCTCCACCCTAGGGTGTGGTCCAGGAGGTAAAGATGATTAAAGGTGTATTCCCATGAACAAAAGTTAATTTTAACCACTAGATCTTGAAATAAAAAAAATGTTTAAATAGAATGTTCCTGTGCTGAGATAATCTTATCAACTTGCCCCTTATATGTACTGTGCAATGGCTTTGTCTGACCATACAGGAGCATGGTCTGATCATATCTGATCTCCTGGACAGGGGAGGAAGCAAAAGAGTATACAGACAGAACAGCATGAGATCATAACTGATTCTTTTTTGCGAGGTAAAACATTTCCCTGACTGTTTTTAAACAATGTTTTAATTCTAAGAAATAATAATTTGTGGGCTTATTCTTTTGCGCGCCGAGGTGACATTTTTATTGATACCATTTTGGTCTAGATACGATCTTTGGCTTGTCCGTTATGGCATTTTAATGCAATGTTGCGATACCAAAAAACAGTTCTGGAGTTTTTTATGTCACGCCATTTATTTTTTTTATATTTCTCATATTTTGGAAAACTTTTTTTCACTTTTTACTAGCTTCAGTAGTCTCTATGTTAGACTAAAAGCTGCGATCATTCAAGCGCCTGTGCTACACATAGCAGGGCTTCAGCCCTGCTGTGTTTAGCTTAAATGATCACTTGCTATGAGCAACGGCAACTGCGCTGGGCAGCGCTCACAGTTATCCAGCAATAACAACCACAGGGGTCTCCTCTAGACTCCAAATTGTCATGTCAATAAATTGGCGAATCCCCAGACATGTAACCCGCTTCCAGTGCAA
Organism: Ranitomeya variabilis; assembly: GCF_051348905.1. Classification (NCBI taxonomy): domain Eukaryota; kingdom Metazoa; phylum Chordata; class Amphibia; order Anura; family Dendrobatidae; genus Ranitomeya; species Ranitomeya variabilis. Next base: position 300,539,852 of record NC_135237.1, on the reverse strand, counting down.
TCATGTTAAATGCTGCAGTCAGAGATTGACAGCAGCATTTGACATGTTAACAGCTACTGGTGAAAAGTTTTTGCACCCACAGCTGTTAAGGGCTCATGTCAGTTGATAAATCAAATGACATGCCAGAAAAGTTGCGAAGTCATTGTCGGAGCCCGCAGCAAACAGTGGAGGGGACCTTGGATGTACCTATATGTCCAAGGTCATAGAGGGTGTAATGATTGTTCTGCGTTTGCTCTGAAGGTGAAGCTGACCTACAGAGCAGTACTCTTGCTAAAGAGAGCTGAATCCTTTTTTCTGAGCGGAAGGAATCCCCGCAGTTATAAAGACTGTAAATAGTGCTGTTTGTCTGAATACTGCTATATTTTTGTGGACATGGTTTATAATGCACATTGTAATAAACCAGCTGAAGATTTTTAAAAAATATATTCCTGTGACTACCTCACTAAGCAGCTGAGTGAGCCGATCTACCACAGTTGGTGCTAGAAGTGTGGACAAATCCCTAGGAAGCAAGCATAATGGCTGTGCAAAAACTGCATGTCTTGGATGATAGCAGCTTTAAGGATGGAACAGTGGTCGGACAAAATTGAGGAACTGATTAAGTGTAAGACGGCCAGGGTGCATAATATCCCATTTGTTGTATGTGAAATGTGCACAGCAGGACTCTTACAGTAAACACCGGGATTCCCTCTGGCTCCATACTCTTAGCTTCCGATTCCAGGTTTGCACAAACGACTCCAGACTCCATGTCTATACTTAACAATTTAACTTTACTCCACAGCAGGGTATTTGTTACAGTCACAGCACAACTAACACACAAAAGCATTCCTAGAGCTTTCCCTTCCTTCTCTGACAACTTCCATCTCATCCAGCAATCTCTGCCTCTCCCGGCAATCTCTGCCTGTCCCGACAATCTCTGTTGCTCCCGCAGATACTTCTTTCTCATCTGTGGCGTCCGTGCCTTTAGATCCACCAACTTCCTCCCATTCCCCTTGTCCGGTTTCAATAGGAAAATACAAAAGGCACACTTAGGTCTGCCTAATTCTGGCCGTAGGCCCGGGATCCTCCTTGGAATGGTTCCTGTATAAGATGGTGACCACTTGCATGCTGCTCAGCCAGGGGTACCTTCTTGCCTCAACAACTTCACCCCCATGGCTATCTGACTCTCTTCCCTCACTTGTACATCACTTTCTCCCCACTAAACAAGAAGTCTGACACTATAGCTCATTGCTCAGCACTACAGTCATCTGTAACTCCTCCTAGCCTGGAAAAACCTTTATCCTAAATACGCTTATTCTAACATTCTCATTCTCTATCTTCAGTATGCCACATTATTCTAGTACCACTATTGTCCTTTTCTACTGCTACCCTTCCATTCTATATCTTTCCCTAATCCTATACACAATGTATGTAAAATACATACACATAGCAATAACAGTAAATGAATACATTAACATTTATACACTCTATGGAACCGCACGTAATTAATGTGAAAACTGCTGAAAGAGCGGAGGCAGATGACAGCCTCTGTCACCCCCCTTATACAAGCACCTAATCCAAAGCAAAGCTGCACCATCAGCAGCAGCTTCAGCAGCAGCACCAGCAGCAAAAAAGCCCAGCAGGAGACAAATAAACTCCTGATATGAAAGACTCAACAGCAGCAACAACAGACTCTAATGTCCAGAAGGATGTAAGACGTGTCATGCAAAAGACAACCTAGAGGGATGATGTCAAGATATTTTTGACTATTTCAAAGGGTCAAAAAGAAGGAGAAGCTGCAGCCGGAGCAGTGGGCAGAGGTGCTGGCACCCTATCTAACTGGTGAGACCCAAAAGGCTTTTTATGACCTCGGCTTACAGGATGCCAATTGATATGCCAAACTAAAGACAGAAATATTGTCACTCTAGGGAGTGACTTTGCATGTCAGGGCACCCCCAACTCCCAAATGTTTGACTTGCTGCATCATGTTCAGAAGTGGTTCCAGCTGGAATCCTCCTCCCCAGCCCAGATGGTGAGAGCACTGTAATGGACAGGTTTGCATTCTAATTTTAATACATTCCAGCTAATGAAAACTTCTTTTTTATCTAGCGGGGACATTGATAACATTTGCTCATATGTCATTTTTCAAATATTTATAGTATATTTATAGTAGTAGTTGATCTGTATTCCCTATATATGGTGCATGATTGGGTATATCAATATTGTTAGATAAGAGCAGAAAAATATAAGAAAGTATATTGGTTATATTATAACCAATAATTGGCTGTCAAGGTATTTAACTGGGATGTACTTATAATACACTAGCTGAAGAGTTGCCCGGGCATAGTAACTAACTGTGGATAGTTTTAACAAATTATAATGATTATCCTCCATCGCATAGTCCAGTGACCATATTCCCATCATACATACCCTGCATTCAATAGTCCAGTGACAATATTCACATCATACATAGCCTCCATTCCATAGTCCAGTGCCCATATACCCATCACACATCCTTCATCCCATAGTCCCGTGCCCATATACCCATCATACACATCCTCCATCCAATAGTCCTATGCCCATATATCCAACATACATATCCTCCATTCCATAGTCCCATTCCCATATAAACATCATACATATCCTAATCCCATAATCCCATGCCCATGTACCCATCACACATATCCTCCATCCCATAGTCCCGTGCCCACATACCCATTATACATATCCTCCATCCCATAGTCAAATGCTCATTTACCCATCACACATATCCTATATCCCACAGTCCTGTGCTAATATACCCATTATATATCCTCCATCCCATAGTCCAGTGTCCATATACTATCACACATTCTCCATCCCAAAGTCCCATGCCCCCATAACGATCACACATCCTCCATCCCATAGTCCCATGCTATTATATCCCCATCACATATCCTCCATCCCATAGTCAAATGTCCATATAACCATCTTACATATCCTCCATCCCTAAGTCTAGTGTCCATATACCCATCACACATATCCTCCATCCCATAGTCCCGTGCCCATATACCCATCATACATATCCTTCAACCCATAGCCCCATGCCTGTACACCCATCACACATCCTCCATCCCATAGTCCCATGTCCATATACCCATCATATATATCCTCCATCTCATAGTGCCATGCCCATATACCCATCATACATATCCTCCATCCCATAGGCCTGTGCCCATATACCCATCACATATCCTCCATCCCATAGTCCCATGCCCACATACCCATCACATGTCCTCCATCCCATAGTCCAGTGCCCATATACCATCACACATCCTCCATCCTATAGTCCAGTGCCCATATACCCATCATACATATCCTCCATCCCATAGTCACATGCCCATATAGCAATCATACATATCCTCTATCCCTTAGTCCCATGCCCATATACCCATCACACATACAGTGGGGAAAAATGTTTTTAGTCAGCCACCAATTGTGCAAGTTCTTCCACATAAAAAGATGAGAGAGGCCTGTAATTTACATCATAAGTAGACCACAACTATGAAAGTCAAAATGAGAAAACAAATATAGAAAATCACAGTGTCTGATTTGGCAAGATTTATTTTGAAAATTATGGTGGAAAATAAGTATTTGGTCACCTAAAAACATGCAAGATTTCTGGCTCTCACAGACCTTTAACTTCTTCTTTAAGAGACTCCTCTGTCCTCCACTCATTACCTGTAGTAATGGCACCTGTTTGAACTTGGCATCAGTATAAAAGACACCTCTCCACAACCGCAAACAGTCACACTCCAAACTCTACTATGGTGAAGACCAAAGAGCTGCCGAAGGACACAGACACAAAATTGTAGCCCTGCACCAGGCTGGGAAGACAGAATCTGCAATAGGCAAGCAACTTGGTGTGTGAAATCAACTGTGGGAGCACAATAATAAGAAAATGGAAGACATACAAGACCACTGATAATCTCCCTCAATCTGGGGCTCCACGCAAGATCTCACCCCATGAGGTCATAATGATCACAAGAATGGTGAGCAAAAATCCTATAACTAAACTGGGGGATGTAGTGAATGAACTGCATAGAGCTGGGATGACAGTAACAAAGGCTACCATCAGTAACACACTATGCCGCCAGTGACTCAGATCCTGTAGTGCCAGACGTGTCCCCCTGCTTAAGCCAGTACATGTCCTGGCCCATCTGAAGTTTATTAGAGAGCATTTGGATTATCCAGAAGAGTATTGGGAGAATGTCATGTGGTCTGATGAAACTAAAGTAGTTACATAGTTACATAGTTATTAAGGTTGAAGGAAGACTTTAAGTCCATCTAGTTCAACCCATAGCCTAACCTAACATGCCCTAACATGTTTATCCAGAGGAGGGCAAAAAAACCCATGTGGCAAAGAGTAAGCTCCACATTGGGGAAAAAAATTCCTTCCCGACTCCACATACGGAAATCAGACTAGTTCCCTGGATCAACGCCTATCAAGGAATCTAGTCTATATACCCTGTAACATTATACTTTTCCAGAAAGGTATCCAGTCCCCTCTTAAATTTTAGTAATGAATCACTCATTACAACATCATATGGCAGAGAGTTCCATAGTCTCACTGCTCTTACAGTAAAGAATCTGCGTCTGTTATTATGCTTAAACCTTCTTTCCTCCAGACTTAGAAGAAGCCCCCTTGTCCCTGTCTCAGGTCTATGATTAAAAAGATCAACCGAAAGGTCTTTGTGCTGTCCCCTCTTATATTTATACATTAAAATAAGATCACCCCTTAGTCTTCGTTTTTCCAAACTAAATAGCCCCAAGTGTAATAACCTATCTTGGTATTGCAGACCCCCCAGTCCTCTAATAACCTTGGTCGCTCTTCTCTGCACCCGCTCTAGTTCAGCTATATCTTTCTTATACACCGGAGACCAGAACTGTGCACAGTATTCTAAGTGTGGTCGAACTAGTGACTTGTATAGAGGTAAAATTATGTTCTCCTCATGAGCATCTATGCCTCTTTTAATACATCCCATTATTTAATTTGCCTTTGTAGCAGCTGCCTGACTCTGGCCACTGAATATGAGTTTGTCATCCACTCATACACCCAGGTCTTTTCATTGACGGTTTTGCCCAGAATTTTAGAATTAAGCACATAGTTATACATTTTATTACTTCTACCCAAGTGCATGACCTTACATTTAACCCCATTAAAGCTCATTTGCCATTTATCAGCCCAAGTTTCTAGTTTACATAAATCATCCTGTAATATAAAATTGTCCTCCTCTGTATTGATTACCCTGCAGAGTTTAGTGTCATCTGCAAATATTGAAATTCTACTCTGAATGCCCCCTACAAGGTCTTTAAGAAATATGTTAAAAAGAAAGGGCCCAGTACTGACCCCTGTGGTACCCCACTGCTAACCTCGACCCAATCCGAGTGTGCTCCATTAATAATCACCCTTTGTTTCCTATCCCTGAGCCAGCTCTCAACCCACTTACACATATTTTCCCCTATCCCCATTATTCTCATTTTATGTATCAACCTTTTGTGTGGCACCGTATCAAAAGCTTTTGAAAAGTCCATAAACACTACATCTACTGGGTTCCCTTGGTCCAGTCCGGAACTTACCTCTTCATAGAAGCTGATCAAATTAGTCTGACATGAACGGTCCCTAGTAAACCCGTGCTGATACTGGGTCATGAGGTTATTCCTCTTCAGATACTCCAGTATAGCATCCCTTAGAATGCCCTCCAGGATTTTACCCACAGTAGAGGTTAAGCTTACTGGCCTATAATTACCGAGTTCAGTTTTTGTCCCCTTTTTGAATATTGGCACCACATTTGCTATACGCCAGTCATGTGGTACAGACCCCGTTATTATGGACTCTTTAAAGATTAAAAATAATGGTCTATCAATGACTGTACTTAGTTCCTGCAGTACTCGGGGGTGTATCCCATCTGGACCCGGAGATTTGTCAATTTTAGTGATTTTTAGATGCCGCTGTACTTCCTGCTGGGTTAAGCAGGTGACACTTAATGGGGAATTTTTGTTATCACTGATCATTTTGTCTGCCATGGGATTTTCTTTTGTAAATACTGATGAAAAAAAAGTCATTTAGCATATTGGCTTTTTCCACATCCTCATCCACCATTCCACCCAGACTATTTTTAAGGGGGCCAACACTCTCATTTTTTAGTTTCTTACTATTTATGTAGTTAAAGAATATTTTGGGATTATTTTTACTCTCTCTGGCAATGAGTCTCTCTGTCTCAATTTTTGCTGCCTTGATTTGCTTTTTACAGAATTTATTTAATTTTTTGTATTTATTTAATGCCTCATCACTACCTACTTCCTTTAATTCTCTATATGCTTTCTTTTTGTCACTTATTGCGCCCCTTACAGCTCTATTTAGCCATATTGGTTTCCTCCTATTTCTAGTATGTTTATTCCCATACGGTATATACTGTGCACAGGTCCTATCCAGGATGCTAATAAACGTCTCCCATTTTCTTTGTGTATTTTTATGTCTCAGGCTATCGTCCCAGTTAATTGCACCAAGATCCTCTCTCATCCGTTGGAAATTTGCCCTCCTGAAGTTTAGTGTCCTTGTAACCCCCCTACTATCCATCTTATTAAAACTTATGAAAACTTATTATTTTGTGATCCCTATTCCACAAGTGATCCCCAACCCTTATATTTGATATGCGGTCTGGCCTGTTGGTTAATATTAGGTCTAGCAGTGCCCCCCTTCTTGTTGGGTCCTGAACCAGTTGTGAAAGGTAATTGTCTCTCATAGTTGTCAAAAAACGATTACCTTTGCTGGAATTGCAGGTTTCTGTTCCCCAATCTATTTCAGGGTAGTTGAAGTCCCCCATAATAATGACTTCTCCTTGAGTCGCAGCTTCATCTATTTGCTTTATGAGAATGTTCTCCATTGCTTCCATTATTTTTGGAGATTTATAACAAACCCCTATCAGTAATTTATTATTTTTCCCCCTCCACTTATCTCCACCCACAGGGACTCTACATTTTCATTTAATTCACCTATATTATCACACCGGATGGGTTTTAAGGATGATTTTACATATAGACACACCCCTCCCCCTCGCTTATTTGTATGGTCATTTCTGAAAAGGCTATAGCCCTGCAAGTTAACAGCCCAGTCATGGCGCTCATCCAGCAATGTTTCAGATATCCCCACCATGTCATAATTATGCTCCAACAACATTAGTTCTAATTCGTCCATTTTGTTGGTGAGGCTTCTGGCATTAGTATACATGCACTTGATGTTCCTCTCTGTACCTCTATGCTTTCTTAAATTATTAACCCCACCCCCCATGCCACCGCCACCCCCAACTTCCTTATTTGTGCCAAGGTCTCTATCTGCACTATTTTCCCCTCCTATAAATGAATACCCTCCCCCCAATCCCTAGTTTAAACACTCCTCCAACCTTCTAGCCATTCTCTCCCCCAGCACAGCTGCACCTTCCCCATTGAGGTGCAGCTCGTCCCTAGCATAGATCCTGTAGCCAAATGAGAAGTCAGCCCAGTTCTGCAGGAACCCAAACCCCTCCTTCCTACACCAATTCTTGAGCCACTTAGTAACCTCCCTAATCTCTCATTGCCTCTCTGGCATGGCACGTGGTACAGGCAGTATTTCGGAAAATATCACATTGGAGGTCCTTGCTTTCAGCTTGCAGCCTAATTCCCTGAAATCGTTTTTAAGGACCTTCCACCTACCTCTAACTTTGTCATTTGTGCCAATGTGCACCATGACCGCTGGGTCCTCACCAGCCCCTCCCAGTAATCTGTCCACCCGATCAGCGATGTGTCGGACTTGAGCACCAGGTAGGCAGCACACCGTTCGACTATCCCTGTCTTTGTGACAGATTGCCCTATCTATTCCCCTAATAATTGAGTCCCCCACCACCAGCATCAGTCTGGCCTGCCCTGCTCTCCTATTTCCCTCCTTACTGGAGCAGTTACTCCTCCGGCTTTCAGAGGACATGCCTGGCTGCAGCAGTGCTAACCCTGTACTTACAACAAGTAAGAAAAAAAGCCAGCTCACCGATCCTATAGAGAACCCCGGAACTCCGTCCTGATCAGACGTGATGAACACAATAGAAAAAGGGGAAAAGATGTTCCAGCTTCTTGAGAATAAAATGCAAAATTTATTAGAACATGCTTAAAATACAAAGATGCTCCTGAGACATCACCATAACACGTGCGAGGCAAGCTACGCGTTTCGACTGACACAGCGGTCTTTGTCAAAGCTAATCTACCATATAACACACTTAGTATAAAAAGACCTCAGTGCCAATGAAATCTAAGAAAATGTGTCACATGAATGGAAAGGTCCTGTCAACTCAGAAATTTAACAAAATAACCAACAAAATAATAGAAATCACACAAAAATATACATAAAATGTCACAAGAAAAATTATATAAAAAACATAAACATGCTGCACCAAAAACATTTGAATTAATAGTGGAACATTAACTCATTCCTCTTATTCAGACCATCAGAAAATCTCGTACCCAGATTGAAGATCCAATAAGCTTCCCGTGTTAATAAAGTTCTATGCATGTCCCCACCACGAAGAGGTTTTTTTATTTTTTCGATGCCCGTAATTCTCAAAGTATCAATGTCCCGAGAATGGTGCTCAATAAAATGTTTGGCTACTGAAGAAATGTTCCGGTTGTTATTACTACGGTTGAGCGAAACGGGTCGGCAATTTTCAGAAGTCGCCGACTTTTGGCAAAGTCGGGTTTCATGAAACCTGACCCGACCCCTGTGTGGGGTCGGCCATGAAGTCGGCGATCTTCTGAATCTGGAATCGGAATTCCGATACCGATTCCCGATATGTTTAAGATATCGGGAATTGGTATCGGAATTCAGATTTAAGTGTAAAATAAAGAATTAAAATAAAAAATATCGCTATACTTACCCTCTGACGGGCCCTGGTACTAACCGGGAACCTTCCTTCCTTAGAATCAGCCTTCCAGGACCTTGCGGTGACGTCGCGGCTTGTGATTGGTCGCGCGGCCGCCCATGTGACCGCTCGCGCGACCAATCACAAGCCGCGACGTCACCGTGACGTCACCGAAGGTCCTGGAAGGGCTGATTCTTAGGAGGAAGGCTGCCGGAACGAAGACGAGGGTGAGTATATTCCTATTAGGTATATACTCACCCTCGGACACGCCCTGCTTCTTTCTTGCAGCCTTCCTTCCTAAGAATCAGCCCTTCCAGGACCTTCGGTGACGTCACGGTGACGTCGCGGCTTGTGATTGGTCGCGCGAGCGGTCACATAGGCGGCCGCGCGACCAATCACAAGCCGCGACGTCACCGCTAGGTCCTGGAGGGCTGATTCTAAGGAATGAAGGTTCCCGGTTAGTACCAGGGCCCGTCAGAGGGTAAGTATAGCGATATTTTTTATTTTAATTCTTTATTTTACACTTAAATATGGATCCCAGGGCCTGAAGGAGAGTTTCCGCTCCTTCAGACCCTGGGAACCATTGGAAACCCAATGCACTGCATTGGGTTTCGAGTTTCGGCCGACCCCGACCCCGACTTTTTTATAGGATCGGCCGATTTCACTCGACCCGACTTTTGAAAAAGTCGGGTTTCGTGAAACCCGACCCGATCCTATAAAAGTAAAGGTCGCTCAACCCTAGTTATTACCATTGTGAGAAATATCATATAAATGTTCTGAAATGCGATTTTTCAATTTTCTAATGGTACAGCCAATATATGCTTTATTGCATATGATGCAATCTATTTTATATATCACAAATCGCATATTACAATTGATAAAATCTTGAACTGTAAATATATTGTTGTTCTTATAATCATTAAAAAATTTAGTAGTAAGCATTTGTTTGCATGTCGTGCAATTGGTAACATTGCATTTGTAAAAACCTTTACATTTGAGCAAGGTATCTTGTTGTTTATGAGAAATAAAAGTACTGGGCGATAAAATATTCCTCAATGTGGGTGCCCTTCTGGCTACAATGTTACAACCTTTCTGTAGAACTTTAGTAAGAATGGGATCTTCATACAAAATCGGTATAGCTTTAGTAATGATGTTTCTGATTGCATTAAACTGGGGAATATATTGGAGGCACACAAAAGGTTTGTCCACAATGTCATTTTTAATGATATTATTACTATCGTGACAATTACTAGATGAAATGAGATCACTTTGTTCTTTTTTATGCCTAATTCTTTCTGTATGCCTAATTCTGCATTCAGGACCTGAAATTACGTCACGGCTTGCTGTGATTGGTCGCGTCGCGGTCACATGGGTGGCACGCAACCAATCACAAGCCGTGACGTAATTTTAAAATGCGCGCGTTTCCTGCCTCCCGTGACGTCACGGCTTGTGATTGGTCGCGTCGCCCATGTGACCGCGACGCGACCAATCACAAGCCGGAACGTAATTTTAAAATCCTGAATGCCTAGAATTAGGCATTGAGGACCTGAAAATTACGTCACGGCTTGCTGTGATTGGTCGCGTCGCGGCCACATGGGCGGTATGCGACCAATCACAAGCCGTGACGTCACGGAAGGAAGTAAACGCGCGCATTTTAAGCAAAGAACGCTGCCGGTTCCCTCGGTGAGGTCCAGGCTGCGTCGGAGAGGTGAGTATAGCAATATTTTTTATTTTAATTTTTTCTTTTACACATTAATATGGATCCCAGGGCCTGAAGGAGAGTTTCCCCTCCTTCAGACCCTGGGAACCATCAGGGATACCGTCCGATACTTGAGTCCCATTGACTTGTATTGGTATCGGATATCGGTATCGGATTAGATCCGATACTTTGCCGGTATCGGCCGATACTTTCCGATACCGATACTTTCAAGTATCGGACGGTATCGCTCAACACTAATGGTGATTAGGGTTGAGCGAAACGGGTCGTTCATTTTCAAAAGTCGCCGACTTTTGGCTAAGTCGGCGTCTCATGAAACCCGATCCGACCCCTGTGCTTGTCGGCCATGCGGTACGCGACTTTCGCGCCAAAGTCGCGTTTCAATGACGCGAAAAGCGCCATTTCTCAGCCAATGAAGGTGAACGCAGAGTGTGGGCAGCGTGATGACATAGGTCCTGGTCCCCACCATCTTAGAGAAGGGCATTGCAGTGATTGGCTTGCTGTCTGCGGCGTCACAGGGGCTATAAAGGGGCGTTCCCGCCGACCGCCATCTCACTGCTGCTGATCTGAGCTTAGGGAGAACTTGCTGCCGCTTCGTCAGAAGCAGGGATAGCGTTAGGCAGGGTCCACTAACCACCAAACCGCTTGTGCTGTAGCGATTTCCACTGTCCAACACCACCTTCGGTGTGCAGGGACAGTGGAAGCTACATTTTTTTATTTTTTTTTCTCTCAGCGCTGTAGCTCATTGGGCTGCCCTAGAAGGCTCCGTAATAGCTGTATTGCTGTGTGTACGCCACTGTGGAAACCAACTGCATTTTTCAAAGCACATATCCTCTTGTTCCTTCCTTTCTGCACAGCTATCTTTTTGTTTGTCCACACTTTTTATTTAATTTGTGCATCAGTCCACTCCTATTGCTGCCTGCCATACCTGGCTGAGATTACTGCAGGGAGATAGTAATTGTAGGACAGTCCCTGTTTTTTTTTTTTTTTTTTTGTGGGAGATTAAGATTTGCATTTCTGCTAGAGTGCCATCCCTGTGTGTGCCATCTCTCACTGAGTGGGCCACAGAAAGCCTATTTATTTTTTTCCTTGATTTGGGTTCTAAAATCTACCTCACCAAAAAAACACTACATCAATCAGTGGGAGAAAAATATTGGCCTCAGTCAGGGCTTGTGTGCCACTCCTGTGTGTGCCATCTCTCATTCAATGGGCCATAGAAAGCCTTTTTTTTATTATTATTATTATTATTTGGTTTCTAAAGTCTCCCTGAAAAAACAAAAAAATAAATAAAAAAACAGTGGGAGATTAATATTGCCCTTTCAGCTTGTGTGCCAGTCTTGACTCCTGGGTGTGCCACCTCTCTCTCTCAAATTGTGGGCCATAGAAAGCCTATTTATTTTTTTCCTTGATTTGGGTTCTAAAATCTACCTCAACAAAAAAACACTACATCAATCAGTGGGAGAAAAATATTGGCCTCAGTCAGGGCTTGTGTGCCACTCCTGTGTGTGCCATCTCTCATTCAGTGGGCCATAGAAAGCCTTTTTTTTTTTTTTTTTTTTTTTTTTTTATTCTTTGGTTTCTAAAGTCTCCCTGAAAAAAAAAAAACAGTAGGAGATTAATATTGCCCTTTCAGCTTGTGTGCCAGTCTTGACTCCTGGGTGTGCCACCTCTCTCTCTCAAATTGTGGGCCATAGAAAGCCTATTTATTTTTTTCCTTGATTTGGGTTCTAAAATCTACCTCAACAAAAAAACACTACATCAATCAGTGGGAGAAAAATATTGGCCTCAGTCAGGGCTTGTGTGCCACTCCTGTGTGTGCCATCTCTCATTCAGTGGGCCATAGAAAGCCTTTTTTTTTATTATTATTATTTTGTTTCTAAAGTCTCCCTGAAAAAACAAAAAAATAAATAAAAAAACAGTGGGAGATTAATATTGCCCTTTCAGCTTGTGTGCCAGTCTTGACTACTGGGTGTGCCACCTCTCTCTCTCAAATTGTGGGCCAAAAAAGCCTATTTATTTTTTTCCTTGATTTGGGTTCTAAAATCTACCTCAACACAAAAACACTACATCAATCAGTGGGAGAAAAATATTGGCCTCAGTCAGGGCTTGTGTGCCACTCCTGTGTGTGCCATCTCTCACTTAGTGGGCCATAGAAAGCCTATTTATTTTTTTCCTTGATTTGGGTTCAAAAATCTACCTTAACAAAAAAACACTACATCAATCAGTGGGAGAAAAATATTGGCCTCAGTCAGGGCTTGTGTGCCACTCCTGTGTGTGCCATCTCTCACTTAGTGGGCCATAGAAAGCCTATTTATGTTTTTCCTTGATTTGGGTTCGAAAATCTACCTTAACAAAAAAACACTACATCAATCAGTGGGAGAAAAATATTGGCCTCAGTCAGGGCCTGTGTGCCACTCCTGTGTGTGCCATCTCTCACTCAGTGGGCCATAGAAAGCCTATTTATTTTTTTCCTCGATTTGGGTTCGAAAATCTACCTTAACAAAAAAACACTACATCAATCAGTGGGAGAAAAATATTGGCCTCAGTCAGGGCTTGTGTGCCACTCCTGTGTGTGCCATCTCTCACTTAGTGGGCCATAGAAAGCCTATTTATTTTTTTCCTTGATTTGGGTTCGAAAATCTACCTTAAAAAAAAACACTACATCAATCAGTGGGAGAAAAATATTGGCCTCAGTCAGGGCTTTTGTGCCACTCCTGTGTGTGCCATCTCTCACTTAGTGGGCCATAGAAAGCCTATTTATTTTTTTTATTTTTTTTATTATTTGGTTTCTAAATTGTCCCTGAAAAAAACATTTTATCTTATTTGGTTTCTAAAGTCTCCCTGAGAAAGAAAAAAAAAAAAATAGGTGGGAGATTAATATTGACATTTGTGCTTGAGTGACAGTCCTGCGTGTGTGTCATCTCTGTGATTTGGTGCCACAGAAAACAGAGTGTGTAACATTGTGCCTGATTTTCCTTGTGGTCTCACCAACCTGTTAAGGGATATAGAAATCATACTGAAGTTATAGCTCACCGTGTAAGTTGTTTGACAGCAACAAATAACGTTACTTTGGTTAAGTTTTTAAAACAATGAGGAAGTCTGGTGCAAGAGGTCGTGGCCGTGGGCGTTCATTGTCAGCTGGTAATGATGGTAGTGGTAGTGGAGCATCAGGTGGTCGTGGGGATACAAAAATTCCACCTAAGTCTGGAGCTGTGGAGCCAGTTTCGTCGTCTGGCTACACAAGGCCTCTAAAGCTTTCTTTTCTGGGAGTAGGAAAACCGCTTTTAAAGCCGGAGCAGCAACAGCAAGTTTTGGCTTACATTGCAGACTCAGCCTTTAGCTCTTTTGCCTCCTCTTCTGAAACTGGTAAATGTAAAAGCAGCGCGTCGCTTGTGGATGTTCACGGTCAGGGACAAGTCGATTCCTTGTCCTCCTCAGCAAAAACTACAACAAGAGAGAAGGATGCAGCAGGTGACACAACGGGTTACTCCATGGAGCTCTTTACACATACCGTCCCTGGCTTAGAAAGTGAAACACTTAACAGGCCATGCCCATTACAAGTAGATTCTGACATGGAGTGCACTGATGCACAGCCACAGCCAGAGTACTATGCTGCTCCTTTGACTCAGACCACCACATTGCCCTCTCAGGGTACTGATCCACAATCAGACCCTGATGAGACTATGTTGCCCCGCCACGAACGCTATACCACCGACCGACACAGTGACACAGACGAAATTGCACACGAGCTCGAAGAGGAGGTAATAGATGACCCGGTTGTTGACCCCGATTGGCAGCCATTGGGGGAACAGGGTGCAGGCGGCAGTAGTTCAGAAGCGGAGGTGGAGGAGGGGCCGCAGCAGGCATCAACATCGCAACAGGTTCCATCTGCCGGGCCCCTATCTGGCCCAAAACGCGTGTCAAAGCCAAAACCTGTTGGAGGACAGCGTGGCCATCCGGTTAAAGCTCAGTCTGCAATCCCTGAAAAGGGATCCGATGCTAGGAAGAGTGCAGTCTGGCATTTTTTTAAACAACATCCAATTGATCAGCGCAAAGTCATTTGTCAAAAATGTTCAACTAGCTTAAGCAGAGGTCAGAATCTGAAAAGTCTCAATACTAGTTGCATGCATAGACACTTAACCACCATGCATTTTCAAGCCTGGACTAACTACCAAACGTCCCTTAAGGTTGTAGCACCCTCGGCCAATGAAGCTAGTAAGCAACGCAACATCCCTTCCGTCACTGTAAGGCCACCATTTTCCGCACCACCGGCAGTGTCTGTGCAGGTTTCTTTGACAGCCAAAAGCAGTCAGGGTCCGGGAATCACCAGTTTTGTAGGAGGAAATATTGCATTTAGGGCACCGGCGGAAACAATTCCGTCTCCAACCGTCTCTCAGTCTGCCATGTCCACCGGCACACCCGCAAGTTCCACGATCTCCATCTCTCCAGTTCAGCTCACACTACATGAGACTCTGGTTAGAAAAAGGAAGTACTTATCCTCGCATCCGCGTACACAGGGTTTTAACGCCCACATAGCTAGACTAATCTTGTTAGAGATGATGCCCTACCGGTTAGTTGAAAGCGAAGCTTTCAAAGCCCTGATGGAGTATGCTGAACCACGATACGAGCTACCCAGTCGACACTTTTTTTCAAGAAAAGCCATCCCAGCCCTGCACCAGCATGTTAAACAGCGCATCATCCATGCACTCAGGCAATCTGTGAGTACAAAGGTGCACCTGACTACAGATGCATGGACCAGTAGGCATGGCCAGGGACGTTATGTGTCCATCACGGCACACTGGGTGAATGTGGTGGATGCAGGGTCCACAGGGGACATCAATTTCGGGACAGTTGTGCCTAGCCCATGGTCTAGGAAACAGTTGGCTGTAGGCGTTCGCACCCCCTCCTCCTCCTCCTCCTCCTCGTCCTCCTGCAGAAGCTACAGCTCTTCCACAGACCGCAGTCGGCCAACAACTCCATCGGCAGATGACACTGTTGCACACCAGTTGTCCCATTATGGGCCAGCTACTGGCAAGCGTCAGCAGGCTGTATTGGCTATGAAATGTTTGGGCGACAACAGACACACCGCGGAAGTTCTGTCCGAGTTCTTGCAACAAGAAACGCAGTCGTGGCTGGGCACAGTAGATCTTGAGGCAGGCAAGGTAGTGAGTGATAACGGAAGGAATTTCATGGCTGCCATCTCCCTTTCCCAACTGAAACACATTCCTTGCCTGGCTCACACCTTAAACCTGGTGGTGCAGTGCTTATTGAAAACTTATCCTGGGTTCTCCGACCTGCTCCTCAAAGTGCGTGGACTTTGCTCACATATCCGACGTTCACCTGTACACGCCAGCCATATGCAGACCTATCAGCGGTCTTTGAACCTTCCCCAGCATCGCCTAATCATAGACGTTGCAACAAGGTGGAACTCAACACTGCACATGCTTCAGAGACTGTGCCAACAGAGGCGGGCTGTTATGTTTTTGTGGGAGGATACACATACACGGGCAGGCAGTAGGATGGCAGACATGGAGTTGTCAGGTGTGCAGTGGTCCAAGATACAAGACATGTGTCAAGTCCTTCAGTGTTTTGAGGAATGCACACGGCTGGTTAGTGCAGACAACGCCGTAATAAGCATGAGCATCCCCCTAATGCGTCTGCTGATGCAAAGTTTGACGCACATAAAGGAGCAGGCGTCTGCACCAGAGGAAGAGGAAAGCCTTGATGACAGTCAGCCATTGTCTGGTCAGGGCAGTGTACAGGACGAGGTAGCGGGCGAAGAGGAGGTGGAGGACGAGGAGGATGATGGGGATGAGTATATTTTTAATGCGGAAGCTTTCCCGGGGGCACTGGAAATTGGTTGCGTGGCAAGGCCGGGTTCTGTTTTTTGGAGGGACACAAGTGACGTAGATTTGCCTGAAACTGCCCCTCAACCAATCACAACCGGAGATTTGACAACTGGAACTTTGGCCCACATGGCGGATTATGCCTTACGTATCCTAAAAAGGGACACACGCATTACGAAAATGATGAAGGATGACGATTACTGGTTGGCCTGCCTCCTTGATCCACGCTATAAAGGCAAATTGCAAAATATTATGCCACATGAGAACTTGGAACTAATATTAGCAACCAAACAATCAACTCTTGTTGACCGTTTGCTTCAGGCATTCCCAGCACACAGCGATCACACGTGATCGTTCTCACACGAGCTCCAGGGGGCAGCAGACTAGGAGTGTTAGGGGTGCACACATCAGAAGTGGCGTTGGACAGAGGGGTTTTCTGACCAGGTTGTGGAGTGATTTTGCTATGACCGCAGACAGGACAGGTACTGCTGCATCAATTGAAAGTGACAGGAGACAACATTTGTCCAGTATGGTTACTAACTATTTTTCATCCCTTATCGATGTTCTCCCTCAACCGTCATTCCCATTTGATTACTGGGCATCAAAATTAGACACCTGGCCAGAATTGGCAGAATATGCATTGCAGGAGCTTGCTTGCCCGGCAGCAAGTGTCCTATCAGAAAGAGTATTCAGTGCTGCAGGTTCAATATTAACCGAAAAAAGGACTCGTCTGGCTACCCAAAATGTTGACGATCTAACATTCATTAAAATGAACCACAACTGGATTTCGAAATCTTTTGCCCCACCTTGCCCGGCCAACAACTAGCTTTCCTATGAAAAGCTCTTACCTGTGGACTACTGTGAATTACTGTTCTAATGTCTAATTTTCTGCAGCTGATTGTCCAGCCTACGACATGTTTACACCTCACTAAATGGCCAAACTCCCCACACGGGGCCGTGGTATCGCGACTTGGCGCAAGCACCCGTGAGACTGCTGTTTGTCTGAAGAGGTGGGTGTGCTCGCTTTTGGTCGACAGCATTGCTACTGGGTCCCTCAAAGTACAATAAAGTGTCTCTGGCGGTGGTGGTGCGCACCCAACGTCAGACACACTGTTGTAACATGAGGGGCCCTGGGCCTGTACCGCCGGCCACAAGAGAGTTCACCCACCCCCAGGTCAAACATTGCTCTAGCACTTCCACAGTTATCTCTCACACTTCCAGCAATGTTTAGTCTATGCGCTGACATCCTTCCATACCTGCCACTGACAATACCATTGTGTTAACATGTATGATGGTACTTTACATAGTCAGGGGCAGTGTCCTCTATTTACCACAGTAAATACTTTGCGCTAAATTATTAGGTCTGAAACAACGCAGAGGATCCCACCCCTGAACCTAATGATTGCACCCTTTTGTGTTTTTGTTTTGTTTTAATGCGAGACATTCACATTTATTTGTAGTTTTGGACTACTAACTGGCAGACACTCATTACAATCGGCCTCCGTTGACCAGACCACTGCTGCCCGTGTACCCCTGGAACCTATTTTACAGTGCCTACAGCCAGCCCATTTTATTATGTTAGGCCTTCGAAGCCTGTCTGCGGTCCCTCCTTCCACTAGGCCTCCACTGACCAGACCACTGCTGCCCGTGTACCCCTGGAACCTATTTTACAGTGCCTACAGCCAGCCCATTTTATTATGTTAGGCCTTCGAAGCCTGTCTGCGGTCCCTCCTTCCACTAGGCCTCCACTGACCAGACCACTGCTGCCCGTGTACCCCTGGAACCTATTTTACAGTGCCTACAGCCAGCCCATTTTATTATGTTAGGCCTTCGAAGCCTGTCTGCGGTCCCTCCTTCCACTAGGCCTCCACTGACCAGACCACTGCTGCCCGTGTACCCCTGGAACCAATTATAAAGTGCCTACAGCCAGCCCATTTTATTATGTTAGGCCTTCGAAGCCTGTCTGCGCTCCCTCCTTCCACTAGGCCTCCACTGACCAGACCACTGCTGCCCGTGTACCCCTGGAACCTATTTTACAGTGCCTACAGCCAGCCCATTTTATTATGTTAGGCCTTCGAAGCCTGTCTGCGGTCCCTCCTTCCACTAGGCCTCCACTGACCAGACCACTTCTGCCCGTGTACCCCTGGAACCTATTATAAAGTGCCTACAGCCAGCCCATTTTATTATGTTAGGCCTTCGAAGCCTGTCTGCGGTCCCTCTTTCCACTAGGCCTCCACTGACCAGACCACTGCTGCCCGTGTACCCCTGGAACCAATTATAAAGTGCCTACAGCCAGCTCATTTTTTTATGTTAGGCCTTCGAAGCCTGTCTGCGGTCCCTCCTTCCACTAGGCCTCCACTGACCAGACCACTGCTGCCCGTGTACCCCTGGAACCTATTTTACAGTGCATAGAGCCTATTTTTTTATTTTAGTTAATATTAATAAAGCCAGGATGGACTACGATGTACCACGCTATGAGCTACCCAGTTGACAATTCTTTTGCGAAAAAAGCCATCCCACCCCTCCACCAGCATGTTAAAGACAGCATTGTCCTTGCATTCTGTCAATCTGTGAGTCCAAAGGTACATCTGACAACAGACACATGGACCTGTAGGCATGGCCACGGAAGGTTACGTGTCCTTTGTGGCTCAAGGGGTTAATGTATTGGATGCATGGTCCACACAGGGGACAGCCTGCTAAGTCTGTCTGCAGTCCCTAATTCATGTTGTCCTCAACTGAATAAAGCTTAGCTTCTACCTTCTGCCTCTTATTAACTGCTGTTTTTTAAAAAAATTGGCTGTTCCGGCCTACTAAAGGTGTCTGCCCCTGCCTGGTGTTGTCCTCAACTGAATAAAGCTGAGCTTCTACCTTCTGCCTCTTATTAACTGCTGTTTTTTTAAAAAATTGGCTGTTCCGGCCTACTAAAGGTGTCTGCCCCTGCCTGGTGTTGTCCTCAACTGAATAAAGCTGTGCTTCAACCTTCTGTTCCAAACATACAACAAAAAACTGGTACAGTACAAAAATTGGCCACCAGCTCCAAAAACTTTCTCCTGCAAGTAGTTAACTGAAAGGTTTTTTTCCATTGAAAACACAGATATGGCATCCACCGAGTGTTGTCCTGTCGCGTCTTCTTTATATTATTGCCAAGAAGCTGCAACTGAATAAAGCTGTGCTTCAACCTTCTGTTCCAAATTACGATTTTTAAAAATGAAATTGGCTGTTCCGGCCTACTAAAGGTGTCTGCCCCTGCCTGGTGTTGTCCTCAACTGAATAAAGCTGAGCTTCTACCTTATGCCTCTTATTAACTGCTGTTTTTTTAAAAAAAATGGCTGTTCCGGCCTACTAAAGGTGTCTGCCCCTGCCTGGTGTTGTCCTCAACTGAATAAAGCTGAGCTTCTACATTCTGCCTTTATTAACTGCTGTTTTTTAAAAAAATTGGCTGTTACGGCCTACTAATGGTGTCTGCCCCTGCCTGGTGTTGTCCTCAAGTGAATAAAGCTGTGCTTCAACCTTCTGTTCCAAACATACAACAAAAAACTGGTACAGTACAAAAATTGTCCACCAGCTCCAAAAACTTTCTCCTGCAAGTAGTTAACTGAAAGGTTTTTTTCCATTGAAAACACAGATATGGCATCCACCGAGTGTTGTCCTGTCGCGTCTTCTTTATATTATTGCCAAGAAGCTGCAACTGAAAAAAGCTGTGCTTCAACCTTCTGTTCCAAATTACGATTTTTAAAAATGAAATTGGCTGTTCCGGCCTACTAAAGGTGTCTGCCCCTGCCTGGTGTTGTCCTCAACTGAATAAAGCTGAGCTTCTACCTTCTGCCTCTTATTAACTGCTGTTTTTTAAAAAAATTGGCTGTTACGGCTTACTAAAGGTTTCTGCCCCTGCCTGGTGTTGTCCTCAACTGAATAAAGCTGAGCTTCTACCTTCTGCCTCTTATTAACTGCTGTTTTTTTAAAAAATTGGCTGTTACGGCCTACTAACGGTGTCTGCCCTTCCTGGTGTTGTCCTCAACTGAACAAAGCGGAGCTTCCACATTCTGGCTTTCGGCCTATACTATCAGATATTAAACTGCATTTGGCCTACTAGTGTGGTTAGGCCCTTGAAACAGTGTCTGCTGCTCTTGGGTTTGCTACTCCACTGAACAAAGCAATGCCACCTGTTTAGTCCTGTTACCAATTTTGAACCTCATTTAGCCTACTTTATTCTTTGGCCCTATATCTGTTTCCTCCTCATCCTGCCCATTGCCCAGCCACTGCTAGATGAGTCTGCTGGTACATTCACCTAGACCACTACATTCCCCTTGTACTCTACACAGCCAGAATCTGACCCAGCTGAAAGTAAGGTTCCCCTTCCCGCATGTTATACCACCTTACACAGGGACAAAGAGGAAGGTGCAGATGAAAGTGCAGGTTCCTTCATCAGGTGGGGGGGCATACTCGTTGGCGACGTCACTGGCACAGGGCCCCTCAGAGTACGCAAAAGTGTCGCTGCTGGTGGGAGGCGCCCCCGCCATGCAAACACACCGCCGTACTTTGAGGGGCCCTGTGCCAGTGCCAATGCGAACGAGTGGGCCCCCCCTGCTTGCTCAGGATCACAGCACTTGCAATGTTGAAATACTTACCTCTCCCTGCAACACTGCCGTGACGTAGTCCGCATTTCCTGGGCCAACGAGAAACTTGAGCCAGCCCTACTCCCCCCACAACTTTTGCCAAATGACCCCCAATTTCCTATGCCCAACTATTATTATAAAGTTAATTAAGATTGACAAGCTTCAGAAACAAGAATGGATGTTTTTGGCATTAAAATGGGCACTGTAGGTGTTTTCCTGGCCTCCACTCACTGCCGACTATGCTTCCCCATTGACTTGCATTGGGTTTCGCGTTTCAGTCGATCCCCGACTTTTAGCGATAATCGGCCGACTGCACTCGACTCGACTCTGGACAAAGTCGGGTTTCACAAAACCCGACTCGATCTTAAAAAAATGAAAGTCGCTCAACCCTAATGGTGATGTCTCAGGAACATCTTTGTATTTTAAGCATGTTCTAATAAATTTTGCATTTTATTCTCAAGAAGCTGGAACATCTTTCCCCCTTTTTCTATTCTACCCCTGTACTGGCACCCCCCTCATCTGCCAACTTAGCAAACTTATTGGGGTGTGCCAGATCAGGACTAGCCTTCCTGGCACTCTTCCATCTACCCCGCTTTCTAACTGTCACCCAGCTAGCTGCTTCACTGTACTGCAGCTCCATCCTACCATCCCCCCCTCATCTATCCCATTGAGCGTCTGCTCAGTGAGCATAAGACTCCTCTCCATATTGTCTATGGATCTCAGTATTGCCAGCTGCACATTTAGAGTCAGAATCTGGGTTTCCAAATGCACAACGTGCTCACATCTCGCTCAGCAGTATGCACCCTCGACCGGCTGATCAAGGACTGCATACATGTGGCAAGATGTGCACTGGATGGCATTAACAATAGTGGAGCACATTTCCTAATGGGGATTGCATCAGACAGAAGCGTTAAATAAAAATAAATACAGAGTATTAATAAAATACAGACAGCAATTCCTCCCTTGGAAACTCCCTGAATCCAAAGTCACTGAATCACAAGTCACACTTACCACCATTAACACTTATGCTCAGGTCACACTCAGCTCGTTCACACTCGCTAAGCTGTAGATTTAAAGATTTTTTTTTTCTTTTTCCCCTCAGCAGCAATCCACCTTGCTGTTCAATGCACTTCCAGAAAGGACTTGAGTTCCAAACAGCTGCCCCTTATAAGCCCTTAATTATGAGCCCCCACCCTAAGTTAACCCCTTGTGAATATAGCTACTCACAATTCAGCAACTCACACCAATTCACACAAAGTAGAACTGTTTGGCAGAAACAAAACTCGTCCTGTTTGGAGGAGACAGAATGCTGAGTTGCATCCAAAATAAACCGTACATATTGTGAAGCATGGGGGTTACAACATTATGCTTTGGGGATGTTTCTCTGCAAAGGGACCAGGGTGATTGATCTGTGTACATGAAAGAATGAATAGGGCCATGTACCGTGAGATTTGGAGTGCAAACCTCCTTCCATCAGCAAGGGCACTGAAGATGAAACATGGATGGGTCTTTCAGCATGATAATGATCCCAAGCACACCGCCAGGGCAACAAAGGAGTGGCATCGTAAGAAGCATATGAAGGTGCTGGAGTGGCCTAGCCAGTCTCCAGATCTCAACCCCATAAAAAACCTTTGGAGGGAGTTGAAAGTCCGTGTTGCCTAGCGACAGGCCCAAAACATCACTGCTCTAGAGGAGATCTACATGGAAGAATGGGCCAACATACCACCAACAGAAAGTGCCAACCTTGGGAAGACTTACAGAAAACGTTTGACCTCTGTCATTGCCAACAAAGTATATATAACAAAATATTGAGATGAACTTTTGTTAATGATCAAATACTTATTTTCCACCATAATTTGCAAAATAAATCTTGCCAAATCAGACAATGTGACTTTCTGGATTTGTTTTCTCATTTTGACTCTCACAGTTGTGGTCTACCTATGATGTCAATTAGAGGCCTCTCTCATATTTTTAAGTGGGAGATCTTGCACAATTGGTCGCCGACTAAATACTTTTTTCCCAAATGTATCCTCCATCCCACAGTCCTGTGCCCATATACCAATCATACATATCCTCCATCCCATAGTCAAGTGTCCATATACCCATCACACATTCTCCATCCCATAGTTTCATGCCCACATACCCATCACACATCCTCCATCCCATAGTCCTGTGCCCATATATCCATCACACATCCTCCATTCCATAGTCCAGTGTCCATATACCCATCACACACATCCATCCCATAGTCCAGTGTCCATATACCCATCACACATTCTCCATCCTATAGTCCAGTGCCCGTATATCCATTATACATATCCTCCATCCTATAGTCCAGTGCCTATATACCCATCATACATATCATCCATCCCATAGTCCCATGCCCATATACCCATCATACATATCTTCTGTTCCATAGTCCAGTGCCCATATACCCATCATGCACATCCTCCATACCATAGTCAAGTGTCCTTATACCCATCACACACCTTCCATCCCATAGTCCATTGCCCGTATACCTTCATATATATCCTCCATCCTATAGTCCAGTGCCCAAATACCCATCATACATATCCTCCATCCTATAATCCCATTCCCATATACCTATCAAACATATCCTCTATCTCATAATCCCATGCCCATATACCCATCAAGCACATTTTCCATCCCATAATCCAGTGTCCTTATACCCGTCACACACCTTCCATCCCATAGTCCATTGCCCGTATACCTTCATATATATCCTTCATCCTATAGTCCAGTGCCCAAATACCCATCATACATATCCTCCATCCCATAGTTCCATGCCCACCATGCCCATGTACCCATCATACATATCCTCCATCCCATAGTCCCATGTCCATATACCCATCATACACATCCTCCATCTCATAGTCCAGTGCCCATATAACCATTATACTTATCCTCCATCTCATAGTCCCGTGCCCATATACCCATCACACATCCTCCATCCCATAGTCCCATGCCCATATACCTATCAACCATATCCTCTATCCCATAGTCCGATGCCCATATACCTATCAAACATATCCTCTATCTCATAGTCCCATGCCCATATACCCATCATACATATCCTCCATCCCATAGTCCCGTGTCCATATACCCATCACACATCCTCCATCCCATAGTCCAGTGCCCATATACTCGTTATACTTATCCTCCATCTCATAATCCCATGCCCATATATCCATCACACATCCTCCATCCCATAGTCCAGGGCCCATATACCCGTTATACTTATCCTCCATCTCATAATCCCGTGCCCATATGCCCATCAGCCATCACACATCCTCCATCCCATAGTCCCGAGCTGGGTGGCACTGAGCAGGGAGTTCCTGGCAGTGTGGCTCTGTGTGCGGCCGTTCATGATGCGATTTTCTGCGCCAGTAGCAATAGAGCATGGCAGTAATAGAGGAGGCAGTGATTCATTTCTGTCATGTGCTCTCTGCTCCTTTTTGGGTGGCAGACAATGGCTGGGAGCGTATGTTCCCAGGGATTCTAGATTTCTTCCACCGGTCAGTGTCTGCTGAGGTGTTGTGGAGTGGAAAAACTTATATTAGAACACAGAGAAGCAGGATAGGTCATATACATGGGGATCACCACACATAGATAAGGCAAAGATTAAACACACAGCTTTATTTAGGTAAATCAACAGATAATAACAAGGCACTAACATTTAAAACCAATTAAAATAAGAGCATATTTATGCCCTAAACATACAAGCCCCTAATAAGGCTACAACCCACACTTGACTCATAGGAAAAATGGAGAAATAACATACAATATGATGCATATGTATACGGCATTGCCCCACTGTAAATAGTACCTCAGTAAATATAGAACAGCCAATAGACCTACAAATCCATTGAAGATTTGGAGCCTTAGAGGTATAGTGCTCCTATGGCCAAGTAACCCTGGTTGCTCTAGGGGACTGAGTTCCTCCCCCCACACCGTTAGTTGGTGTGGGGGTTCTTGAAATCTCAGAGTGGATATTTTGTAAGGGTTTTTTACTGACCGCATAGATTCCCTTTTCTATTTTCTGCTATCTAGTATTAGTGGGCCTCATTTGCTGAATCTGCTTTCACCCCTGTGTATGTGCCTTCCTCTTGCCTCACCGTTATTATCTGTTGGGGGCTTCTATATCTTTGGGGATTATTTCTCTGGAGGCAAGAGAGGTCTTTCTTTCTCTCTAGGGGTAGTTAGTTCCTCAGGCTGGCTCGAGACGTCTAGGATTTTTAGGCACGTTCACCGGCTACTTCTAGTGTGTTTGGATAGGTTCAGATTTGCGGTCAGTCCAGTTTGCCACCTCCCTAGAGCTTGTCCTATGTTTGTTACTTAGCTGGAGTAATTTGTGATCCTCAACCACTAAGGATCATAACAGCATACGCATTGTTAGGTGGTGAGGAGGTCTGAGCGCTCACTGTCTTCCATGGATTAAAGCCATTGCTAAATAGAGCCCATTCGATTTCTGAGCAGTTCTCTCATACTCATTATACACTACTGGGGCAGTATATATGTCCTCGTATGTTTTCATTTAGAAGATTTCTGAAATGTGCATTTTATTTGATTAATAATCATATTTGAGTGCAAATATTCTTGACATATTGACATGAACAATATCTGAAACATGGGTTGGACATTTATTGTCCATACTTACTTGAGTCATGTTTAAAAAAAAAACTCGCCTGATTTCATGTAAACTCATTGGTGGCTAGTGTTGTTGGCATCCCATAGATTTATAAATGTCCTGACAGAGCTTTATCTGATGGTGCCTGCACATTGCATGTGATGAAAAAGCCATGTGAGCATTTATCAGGCTGTGCACAAGCATGTTGGTGATTATCCTGGATGGCTGAAAATTCGCACCATCCGTGCTTCTGCACCTGCGCTAGCTAAACTTCTTCCTTACTACACCTGCGTATGCATCTCTGTATTGCCCTGCAGGGTTTACAGTGGGGGAAATGAGTATTTGATCACTTGCTGATTTTGTAAGTTTGCCCACTGACAAATACATGAACAGTCTTTAATTTTAAGGGTAGGTTAATTGTAACATTGAGAGATAGAATATCAAAAATAAAACCAGAAAATCACATTGCATAAACTATATAAATGTAACTGCATTTTGCATTGAGAAATAAGTATTTGACCCTCTACCAACCATTAAGAGTTCTGGCTCCTGCAGACCAGTTAGACACTGCTAATCAACTCACCTGCATTAACCCCTTAACCCTCGGAAGTATTTTAGTTTTCGCGTTTTCCTTTTTCGCTCCCTTTCTTCACAGAGCCATAACTTTTTTATTTTTCCTTCAATATGTTCATGTGAGGGCTTGTTTTCTTGCATGTAGAATTATACTTCTGAAGAACACTATTGTTTTTATCATGTTGTACACTAGAAAACAGGAAAAAATTCCAAGTGCTGTAAAATTGCAAAAAAATTGCAATCCGACACTGTTTTTTGGGGGGATTTTTTACTAGGCTCACTAAGTGCTAAACTGACCCGCAATTATGATTCTCCAGGTCATTACTAGTTCATAGACACCAAACATGTCTAGATTCTTTTTTATCTAAATGGTGAAAAAAAAATTCCAAACATTGTTAAAAAAAAAAGTGTCATTTTCCGATACCCATAGCGTCTCCATTTTTCGTGATCTCGGGTTAGGTGAGGGTCTATTTTTTGCATGTCGAGCTGACGTTTTTAATGATACCATTTAGGAGCATATACAATCTTTTGATCACCCATTATTACATTTTAATGCAATGTTGCGATGACCAAAAAAATGTAATTCTGGCATCTTTACTTTTTTCTCGCTATGCTGTTTAGCGATTAGTATAATCTTTTTTTCATATTGATAGATTGGGCGATTCTGAATGCAGCAATACCAAATATGGGTATGTTTGATTTTTTTATTGTTTTATTTTGAATTGGGCGAAAGGGGGATGCTTTGAAATTTCATGTTTTATAATTTATTTTATATTCTTTTAAATTATTTGTTTTACTTTGGGCATGGTTCAATAGTCTCCATGGGACACTAGAAGCTGCCATAACTCGATTGGCTCAGCTACATATAGGCAATGATCAGATCGCCTATATGTAGCTGAATTACTAACTTGCTATTGCCCAGTGGTCGGCGCTCACAGAAAGCTGGCACTGAGAACCATATAGGTCTCCAGGAGACCTCTGGTTGTCTTCCAGGAGACCTCTGGTTGTCTTGCCAATGAACCGGTGACCAGCGATCATGTGACGGGAGTCACTGTTGGGTGGATTTTCAGCCCGATGGCCGGAAGCGCTTATTAAATTCCGCTGTCAGTTTTTGACAGAGGCATTTAATGGGTTAGTAGCCAAGGGTGGATCATGATTCCACCCTCAGCTGTTTTGGGCACATGTCAACTGTTCTAAACAACTGATAAGTGCTGGGAAAGATGTGAGCTCACCACCGGAGTCCAGATCAAAGGGAGGGAGTGCGACATCAGTGTATATATACGCCCGATGTCGGAAATGGGTTAAAGACAGCTGTCTTACATAGTCACCTTTATAAAAGACCCCTGTCCTCAGACTCAATTAATCAGTCAGACTATATCCCCTACAACATGGGCATGACCGAAGAGCTTTATAAGGATGTCAAGGACAAGATCATAGACCTGCACAAAGCTGGAATGGGCTACAAAGCCATAATTAAGGCACTGGGTGAGAAGGAGACAACGATTGGTGCAATAGTAAGAAAATGGAAGAAATACAAAATGACTGTCAATCGATATCGATCTGGGGCACCATTCAAAATCTCATCTCGTGGGGTATCCTTTATCATGAGGAAGGTGAGAGATCAGCCTAACACTACATGGGGGAACTTGTTAATGATCTCAAGACAGCTGGGACCACAGTCACCAAGAAAACCATTGGTAAAACATTACACTGTAAAGGTTTAAAATCCTGCAGTGCTCAGAAGCCCCCCTGCTCAAGAAGGCACATCTGCAGGCCCATCTGAAGTTTGCCAATGAACACCTGGATGATTTTGTGAGTGATTGGGGAAGGTGCTGTGGTCAGATAAGACAAAAATTGAGGTCTTTCACACTAACTCAACTCTCCGTGTCTGGCGGAAGAGAAATGCTGCCTATGACCCAAAGAACATCATCTCCACTGTCAAGCATGGAGGTAGAAACATTACGTTTTGGGCATGATTCTCTGCTAAGGGCACAGGACTACATCACCACATCAATGGGAGAATGGATGGAGCCATGTACCATAAAATCCTGAGTGAGAACCTCCTTCCCTCCACCAGGACTTTAAAAACAGGTTGTGGCTGGATCTTCCAGCAAGACAATGACCCAAAACACACAGCCAAGGCAACAAAGGAGTTGCTCAAAAAGAAGGACATTATGGTCACGGAGTGGCCTTGCCAGTCTCCAGACCTTAATCCCAGAGAAAACTTATGGAGGGAGTTGAAGCTCCAAGTTCCCAAGCGACAGCCTCAAAATCTTAAAGATTTAGGGATGATTTGCAAAGGGAAGTGGACCAAATTCCTCCTGACAAGTGCGCAAACCTCATCATCAACTACAAAAAATGTCTGACTGCTGTGATTGCCATCAAGGGTTTTGCCACCAAGTATTAAGTCTTGTTTGGCAGAGAGATCAAATACTTATTTCTCACTTCCAAATGCAAATAAATTTATATAATTTATACATTGTGATTTTCTGGATTTTATTTTTGATATTCTATCTCTCAATGTTAACCCCTTAATCCCATATGACGTACTATCCCATCGAGGTGACCTGAGACTTAATTCCCAGTGACGGGATAGTACATCATATGCAATTGGCCGCGCTCACTATCGCAGCTGATATCCGGTACTATGACATCTGGCACTATGTGCCAGGAGCGGTCACGGACCGCTCCTGGCACATTAACCCCTGAAACACTGCGATCAAACATGATCACAGTGTTCTGGCGGCATAGGGAAGCATTGCGCAGGGAGGGGGCTCCCTGCATGCTTCCCTGACACCCTCGGAGCAACACGATGTGATCGCGTTGCTCCGAGGGTCTCCTACCTTCTCCTCCCTGCAGGCCCTGGATCCAAAATGGCCACGGGGCTGCTTCCAGGTCCTGTAGGGAGGTGGCTTGCAAGCGCCTGCTCAGAGCATCGCTGATCTGACACAGTGCTCTGCAAAGTGTCAGATCAGCGATCTGACCCTATAACGCTCATGCCCAGACTGATTGGCGCGGGTGTGTGGGGGTGTGGCCCCACTGGACCACAGACCAGACTTCCCTGGAAGGGGCGTAACTAAATAGCTTCCTAGGTGTTCGCTGGAGACTCTGATGGTGAGGTCAGACTTGTGCAATAGGTAGCTACCAGGTACCACTCCACGGTGGAGTCTGAGCGTGGATGCTGATCCCACTGGGGGACAAGACACAGGCAGACAGGCACGGCTGTGACACTGACTGACAGATGGTATGGCAGAGGCCCTGATGGGCAGACTGGCTTGACAGAGATGCAGACAGGCAGACGGGCACGGCTGACACTCTGGCAGACAGGCGGGTGTATGGAGACAGGTAAGATCCTGTTCAGACTGGAGGGTATTTAGAAACAGGTAGGGACCTGTTTGGATTGGTGAATATAAAGAGACAGGTAAAGACCTGTATGGCAAGTTGCAGAACAGAGATAGAGCAAGAGCGCATGCTAAGCAGAACCACAGGAGGTGGAGTTAGGAGCAGGAGGCAGAGCCAAGAACAGGAAAGAGAAGAGAAGGAGAAGACATAGCTAAGAGCAGAGAAGAGGAATGCGGAGCTAAAAGTAAAGAGGGAGAAGGCAGAGAAGGAGATGGAGGAGCTAAGGAGGGAGACGCTAGAGGCGGGGCCAAGAGCTGAGAGGCACAGAGCCACAGGTTGTGGTGAGTAAAGCAAAGAGGCACAGAGCTACAGGTAGTGGTGAGCAGAGAGATAGCGCAGAGATACACACAGCAGAGTGAGAATGGCAACAACCATAGCAGAAACAGGAACAGATATAAACCAGAGTACAGACAGAAATGGACATAGACCAGAGTTCAGACACAGAAGTAACAGAACACAGATTCAGACCAGGGTTTGACGCCCCACTGGGTGGAGAACACAGACCAGGGTACTACGCCCCACTGGATGGTGGACACAGAGACAGGACCAGA
Organism: Ranitomeya variabilis; assembly: GCF_051348905.1. Taxonomy (NCBI): domain Eukaryota; kingdom Metazoa; phylum Chordata; class Amphibia; order Anura; family Dendrobatidae; genus Ranitomeya; species Ranitomeya variabilis. The sequence continues at coordinate 300,509,599 of NC_135237.1, read as the reverse complement.
CACCTCAGCAGCAAAGTACTGACAGAAGAAGTAATTTTGCCCCGGCGTCCTCCAATGGGTGAGTACGCTTTAAGAATCAGACGCCTCTAGGCTATTGGCCAGAGACACCTTAGGAAGGTGCACACAGACTGAATAAGAAACAGGAGTTGCTGGCGCCACCCTCCTATGCACACAAACAGAAATTGCACACAGAGCAAGCGGCCATGAAGCACACGGCATGGAGTCGGCAGCAGACAGATCTCACAGCATGGCACTGGTTGAGTGAGTTAATTTAACAGGCAGGTGGGGTATGGAAGGCAATGCAGTGATTCAGGCAGGGTTGTTACAATTATCATACCGCAGAACAAAAAGTGGAATAACACAGATATAAATAACCATGGTACCACTGAAAACGTAATCTTGTCCCACAAAAAATGACCCATCATACAGCATCATCAACGAAAAAATAAAAAAGTTATAGAACTCAGAATGAAGCGATGCAAAAATAATTATTTTTTCTATAAAATAGTTTTTATCGTATAAAAGCGCCAAGACATAAAAAAATTATATAAATGAGATATTGCTGTAATCATACTATCCTGAAGAATAAAACGGCTTTATAAATTTTACCAAACGTGGAACGGTATAAACGCCCCCCAAAAAAGAAATTCATGAATAGCTGGTTTTTGGTCATTCTGCCTCACAAAAATTGAAATAAAAAGCGATCAAAAAATGTCACATGCCCCAAAATGGTACCAATAAAAATGTCAACTCGTCCCACAAAAAACAAGACCTAACATGACTCTGTGGACCAAAATATGGAAAAATTATAGCTCTCAAAATGTGGAGACGCGAAAACTATTTTTTGCAATAAAAAGCGTCTTTTACTGTGTGACAGCTGCCAATCACAAAACCCCACTAAAAAACACGCTATAAATAGTAAATCAAACCCCCTTCATGACCTCCTTAGTTAGGGAAAATAAATAAAATAAAAAATGTATTTCTTTCCATTTTCCCATTAGGGTTAGAGTCAGGGTTGGGGCTAGGGTTAGGGTTGGAGCTAAGTTTAGGGTTGGGGCTAGGGTTAGGGCTGGGGTTAGGGTTGGGGCTGGGGTTAGGGTTAGGGTTGGGGCTAGGGTTAGGGTTAGGGTTGGGGCTAGGGTTAGGGATTGGGTTGGGGCTGGGGTTAGGTTTGGGTCTAGGGTTAGAGGTAGGGTTAGGGTTGGTGTTAGGTTTAGGGTTGGTGCTAGGGTTAGGGTTGGGGTTAGGGCTACAGTTAGGGTTGGGGCTAAACTTAGGGTTAAGGTTGAAGCTAAACTTAGGGTTAGGGTTTGGATTACATTTACGGTTGAGATTATGGTTAGGGGTGTGTCAGGGTTAGGGGTGTGATTAGAGTTATGGTTGGGATTAGGGTTAGGGGTGTGTTGGAGTTAGAGGTGTGGTTAGGGTTGGGATTAGGGTTAGGGGTCTTTTGGGGTTAGGGGTGTGTTGGTGTTAGGGGTGTGGTTAGGGTTAGGGGCATGTTCAGGTTAGGGGTGTGGTTAGGGTTATGAATAGATTTAGGATTAGGGTTAAGGGTGTGTTTGGGTTAGGGTTTCAGTTAGAATTGGGGGCTTCCACTGTTTAGGCACCTCAAGGGCTCTCCAAATGCGAGATGGCTTCCGATCTCAATTCCAGCCAATTCTGCGTTGAAAAAGTAAAACAGAGCTCTTTCCCTTACTGCTCTCCTGTGCACCCAAACAGGGGTTTACCCTAACATATGGGGTATCAGCATACTCAGGACAAATTGGACAACAACTTCTGGGGTCCAATTTCTCTTGTTACCCTTGGGAAAATAAAAATTTGGGGGGCTAAAAAAACATTTTTGTGGGGAAAAATTATTTTTTATTTTCATGGCTCTGCGCTATAAATTGTAGTGAAACACTTGGGGGTTCAAAGTTCTCACAACACATCTAGATAAGTTCCTTGGGGGTCTAGTTTCCAATGTGGGGTCACTTGTGGGGGGTTTCTACTGTTTAGCTACATCAGGGGCTCTGCAAATACAATGTGATGCCTGAAGACCAATCCATCTAAGTCTGCATTCCAAACGGCGCTAATTCCCTTCCGAGCTCTGCAATGCGCCCAAACAGTGGTTCCCCCACAAATGGGGTATCAACGTACTCAGGACAAATTGGACAACCACTTTTAGTGTCCAAATTTTCCTGTTACCCTTGGAAAAATACAAAACTGGGGGCTAAAAAATATTTTTTCTGAAAGAAAAAAATAATTTTTATTTTCAAGGCTCTGCGTTATATACTGTAGTGAAACACTTGGGAGTTCAAAACTCTCACAACACTTCTAGATAAGTTCCTTAGGGGGTCTACTTTCCAAAATGGTGTCACTTGTGGGGGGTTTCACTGTACTCAATACAAATTGCACAACAACTTTTGGGGTCCAATTTCTTCTCTTACCCTTGGGAAAATAAAAAATTGGGGGCAAAAAGATCATTTTTGTGAAAAAATATGATTTTTTATTTTTACAGCTCTGCATTATAAACTTCTGTGAAGACTTGGTGGGTCAAAGTGCTCACCACTCATCTAGATAAGTTCCGTATGTGGTCTACTTTCAAAAATGGTGTCACTTGTGGGGGTTTTCAATGTTTAGGCACATCAGGGGCTCTCCAAACGCAACATGGCGTCCCATCTCAATTCCAGTCAATTTTGCATTGAAAAGTCAAACGGCGCTCCTTCCCTTCTGAGCTCTACCATGCACCCAAACAGTGGTTTATCCCCACATATAGGGTATCGGAGTACTCAGAACAAATTGTACAACAACTTTTGGGGTCCATTTTCTCCTGTTACCCTTGGTAAAAATAAAGCAAATTGGAGCTGAACTAAATTTTTTGTGAAAAAAAGTTAAATGTTTTTTTTTTTTTTAAACATTTCAAAATTTTCTGTGAAACACCTGAAGGGTAGATAAACTTTTTGAATATAGTTTTGAGCACATTGAGGGGTGCAGTTTTTAGAATGGTGTCACACTTGGTTATTTTCTATCATAGACCCCTCAAAATGACTTCAAATGTGATGTGGTCCTAAAAAAAAATGGTGTTCTAACAATGAGAAATTGCTGGTCAACATTTAACCCTTATAACTCCCTAACAAAAAAATAAATTGTTTCCAATATTGTGCTGATGTAAAGTAGACAAGTGGGAAATGTTACTTATTAAGTATTTTGTGTGACGTATCTCTGTGATTTAAGGGCATAAAAATTCAAATTTGGAAAATTGCAAAATTTTAAAACTTTTCGCCAAATTTCCATCTTTTTACAAATAAACCCAGGTAATATCAAATAAATTTTACCTGTGTCATGAAGTACAATAAGTCATGAGAAAATAATGTCAGAATCATCATGGTCCGTTGAAGCGTTCCAGAGATATAACCTCATAAAGGGACAGTGGTCAGAATTGTAAAAATTTGCCCGGTCATTAACGTGCAAACCACCCTTGGGGGTTAAGGGGTTAAGATTAACCTAACCTTAAAATTATAGACTGTTCATGTCTTTGTCAGTGGCCAAACTTGCAAAATCAGCAAAGCATCAAATACTTATTTCCCCCACTGTACATAAACATCTGTGGCAAACTGTGTATTCCATTCTGGATCTTTGATACCATTTCCGGTGTGCGAATGTGCACTAATGATTATCTATTTACTTAAATAAATAAATAAACACTCTGTGATACTAACAGAATCTGACGCCTCTAGGCTATTGGCCAGAGACACCTTAGGAAGGTGCACACAGACTGAATAAGAAACAGGAGTTGCTGGCGCCACCCTCCTTTGCACACAAACAGAAATTGCACACAGAGCAAGCGGCCATGAAGCACATGGCATGGAGTCGGCAGCAGACAGATCTCACAGCATGGCACTGGTTGAGTGAGTTAATTTAACAGGCAGGTGGGGTGTGGAAGGCCATGCAGTGATTCAGGCAGGGTTGTTACAATTATCATACCGCAGAACAAAAAGTGGAATAACACAGATATAAATAACCATGGTACCACTGAAAACGTAATCTTGTCCTGCAAAAAATGACCCATCATACAGCATCATCAACAAAAAAATAAATAAATAAAATAAAAAAGTTATAGAACTCAGAATGAAGTGATGCAAGCATAATTATTTTTTCTATAAAATAGTTTTTATCGTATAAAAGCGCCAAGACATAAAAAAATTATATAAATGAGATATTGCTGTAATCATACTATCCAGAAGAATAAAACGGCTTTATAAATTTTACCAAACGTGGAACGGTATAAACGCCCCCCAAAAAAGAAATTCATGAATAGCTGGTTTTTGGTCATTCTGCCTCACAAAAATTGAAATAAAAAGCGATCAAAAAATGTCACATGCCCCAAAATGGTACCAATAAAAATGTCAACTCGTCCCACAAAAAACAAGACCTCACATGACTCTGTGGACCAAAATATGGAAAAATTATAGCTCTCAAAATGTGGAGACGCGAAAACTATTTTTTGCAATAAAAAGCGTCTTTTAGTGTGTGACAGCTGCCAATCACAAAACCCCACTAAAAACACGCTATAAATAGTAAATCAAACCCTCTTCATGACCTCCTTAGTTAGGGAAAAGAAATAAAATAAAAAATGTATTTCTTTCCATTTTCCCATTAGGGTTAGAGTCAGGGTAGGGGCTAAGGCTAGGGTTAGGGTTGGAGCTAAGGTTAGGGCTAGGGTTAGGGTTGGGGCTAGGGTTAGGGCTGGGGTTAGGGTTGGGGCTGGGGTTAGGGTTAGGGTTGGGGCTAGGGTTAGGGTTAGGGTTGGGGCTAGGGTTAGGGATAGGGTTGGGGCTGGGGTTAGGGTTGGGTCTAGGGTTAGAGGTAGGGTTAGGGTTGGTGCTAGGGTTAGGGTTGGAATTAGGGCTACAGTTAGGGTTGGGGCTAAACTTAGGGTTAAGGTTGAAGCTAAACTTAGGGTTAGGGTTTGGATTACATTTACGGTTGAAATTAGGGTTAGGGGTGTGTCAGGGTTAGGGGTGTGATTAGAGTTATGGTTGGGATTAGGGTTAGGGGTGTGTTGGAGTTAGGGGTGTGGTAAGGGTTGGGATTAGGGTTAGGGGTCTTTTGGGGTTAGGGGTGTGTTGGTGTTAGGGGTGGGATTAGGGTTAGGGGCATGTTCAGGTTAGGGGTGTGGTTAGGGTTATGAATAGATTTAGGATTAGGGTTAAGGGTGTGTTTGGGTTAGGGTTTCAGTTAGAATTGGGGGCTTCCACTGTTTAGGCACATCAAGGGCTCTGCAAACGCAACATGGCGTCCGATCTCAATTCCAGCCAATTCTGCGTTGAAAAAGTAAAACAGAGCTCTTTCCCTTACGAGCTCTCCTGTGCATCCAAACAGGCGTTTACCCTAACATATGGGGTGTCAGCATACGCAGGACAAATTGGACAACAACTTCTGGGGTCCAATTTCTCTTGTTACCCTTGGGAAAATAAAAATTTGGGGGGCTAAAAAAACATTTTTGTGGGGAAAAAATTATTTTTTATTTTCATGGCTCTGCGCTATAAATTGTAGTGAAACACTTGGGGGTTCAAAGTTCTCACAACACATCTAGATAAGTTCCTTGGGGGTCTAATTTCCAATGTGGGGTCACTTGTGAGGGGTTTCTACTGTTTAGCTACATCAGGGGCTCTGCAAATACAATGTGATGCCTGAAGACCAATCCATCTAAGTCTGCATTCCAAACGGCGCTAATTCCCTTTCGAGCTCTGCAATGCACCCAAACAGTGGTTCCCCCACATATGGGGTATCAACGTACTCAGGACAAATTGGACAACAACTTTTAGGGTCCAAGTTCTCCTGTTACCCTTGGCAAAATACAGAACTGGGGGCTAAAAAATAATTTTTCTGAAAGAAATAAATAATTTTTATTTTCAAGGCTCTGCGTTATATAATGTAGTGAAACACGTGGGAGTTCAAAACTCTCACAACACTTCTAGATAAGTTCCTTAGGGGGTCTACTTTCCAAAATGGTGTCACTTGTGGGGGGTTTCACTGTACTCAATACAAATTGCACAACAACTTTTGGGGTCCAATTTCTTCTCTTACCCTTGGGAAAATAAAAAATTGGGGGCAAAAAGATCATTTTTGTGAAAAAATATGATTTTTTATTTTTACAGCTCTGCATTATAAACTTCTGTGAAGCACTTGGTGGGTCAAAGTGCTCACCACTCATCTAGATAAGCTCCTTATGTGGTCAACTTTCAAAAATGGTGTCACTTGTGGGTGTTTTCAATGTTTAGGCACATCAGGGGATCTCCAAATGCAACATGGCGTCCCATCTCAATTCCAGTCAATTTTGTATTGAAAAGTCAAACGGCGCTCCTTCCCTTCCGAGCTCTACTTTGCACCCAAACAGTGGTTTATCCCCACATATAGGGTATCGGAGTACTGAGAACAAATAGTACAACAACTTTTGGGGTCCATTTTCTCCTGTTACCCTTGGTAAAATAAAGCAAATTGGAGCTGAACTAAATTTTTGGTGAAAAAAAGTTAAATGTTTTTTTTTTTTTTTTTAAATATTTCAAAATTTTCTGTGAAACACCTGAAGGGTAAATAAACTTTTTGAATAAAGTTTTGAGCACATTGAGGGGTGCAGTTTTTAGAATGGTGTCACACTTGGTTATTTTCTATCATATAGACCCCTCAAAATGACTTCAAATGTGATGTTGTCCCTAAACAAAAATGGTGTTCTAACAATGAGAAATTGCTGGTCAACATTTAACCCTTATAACTCTCTTACAAAAAAATAAATTGTTTCCAATATTGTGCTGATGTAAAGTAGACAAGTGGAAAATGTTACTTATTAAGTATTTTGTGTGACGTATCTCTGTGATTTAAGGGCATAAAAATTCAAATTTGAAAAATTGCAAAATTTTAAAACTTTTTGCTAAATTTCCGTCATTTTACAAATAAACGCAGGTAATATCAAATAAATTTTACCTCTATCATGAAGTACAATAAGTCATGAGAAAATAATGTCAGAATCATCAGGATCCGTTGAAGCGTTCCAGAGTTATAACCTCATAAAGGGACAGTGGTCAGAATTGTAAAATTTGGCCCGGTCATTAACGTGCAAACCACCCTTGGGGGTTAAGGGGTTAAAATTAACCTAACCTGAAAATTATAGACTGTTCATGTCTTTGTCAGTGGCCAAACTTGCAAAAGCAGCAAAGCATCAAATACTTATTTCCCCCACTGTATATAAACATCTGTGGCAAACTGTGTATTTCATTCTGGATCTTTGAGAGCATTTCCTGTGTGCGAATGTGCACTAATGATTATCTATTTACATAAATAAATAAACACTCTGTGATTCTAACAAATTTCTTTTACTGCTGTAACAAATCCAGGTAGTTAGGTTTTATAAACACTACTCAAAAAAATAAAAGGAACACTAAAATCCTACATCCTAGATATTACTGAAAGAAATATTAAAGTTGTAAATCTTTATTCATTACATAGTGGAATGTGTTGAGAACAGTAAAACCTAAAAATTGTCAACGTACATCACAACTAATATCCCACGGAGGTCTGGAGTTGGAATGATACTCAAAATCAAAGTAGAAAATGAAGTTACAGGCTGATCAAACTTCAGTGGAAATGCCTCAAGACAAGAATATGATTCTCAGTAGTGTGTGTGGCCTCCATATGCCGGTATTACCTCCCTACAATGCCTGGGCATGCTCCTGATGAGGCGGCAGATGGTCTCCTGAAGGATCTCCTCCCAGGCCTGGACTAAAGCATCCGCCAACCACTGGACATTCTGTGGTGCAAAGTGACATTGGTGGATGGTGCGAGACATGATGTCCCAGATGTGTTCAATTGGATTCAGGTCTGGGGAACAGGCGGGCCAGTCCATAGCTTCAATGCCTTCATATTGCAGAAACTGCTGACACACTTCAGTCACATGAGGTCTGGCATTGTTCTGCATTAGGAGGAACCCAGTGCCAACCGCACCAGCATATGGTCTCACAAGGGGTCTGAGGATATCATCTCGGTACCTAATGGCAGTCAGGCTACCTCTGGCAAGCACATGGAGGGCTATGCGGCCCTCCAAAGAAATGCCACCCCGCATCATTACTGATACACTGCCAAACCGGTCATGCAAAAGGATGTTGCAGGCAGCAGATTGCTCTTCATGGCGTCTCCAGACTATGTCACATCTGTCACACATGCTCAGTGTGAACCTTCTTTCATCTGTGAAGAGCACTGGGTGCCAGTGGCGAATTTGCCAATCCTGGTGTTCTTTGGCAAATGCCAAGCACCTTGCACAGTGCTGGCCTGTGAGCACAACCCTCATCTGTGAACGTCGGGCACTCAGACCATCCTCATGGAGTCAGTTTCTAACCATTTGTGCAGACACATGCACATCTGTGGCCTGTTGGAGGTTATTTTGTAGGGCTCTGGCAGTGCTCCACCTGTTCTTTCTTGCACAAAGGCTAAAGCAGTGGTCCTCCTGCTGGGTTGTTGCCCTCCTATGGCCCCCTCCATGTCTCCTGGTGTACTGGCCTGTCTCCTGGTAGAGCCTCCAGCCTCTGGACACTACACTGACAGACACAGCAAACATTCTTGCCACAGCTTGCATTGATGTGCCATCCTTGATGAGCTGCACTACCTGAGTTGGTTGTAGAATTCATCTCATGCTACCACGAATGTGAACGCACAGGTAACATTCAAAAGTGACCAAAACATCAGCCAAAAAGCAATGATAGAGAGATGTGGTCTGTGGTCTCCACCTGCAGAAACACTCCTTTATTGAGTGTGCCTTGATAATTGCCAATAAATTCCATCTGTTGTCTATTCCATTTGCACAACAGCATGTGAGATTGATTGTCAAACAGTGTTGCTTCCTAAGTTGACAGTTTGATTTCACAGAAGTTTGATTTACTTGGAGTTATATTTTGTTGTTTAAGTGTTCCCTTTATTTTTTTGAGCAGTGTATGTTGTGGTAGGCTGACTCACTCAGCTTCTTAAAGAGCTAGTCACAGGAACACTTTCATTTTAAATTTTAAATGTGCTGCATAAACCAGTTTAAAATTAGGAAAATAAACAGCCCTTTTGGCATAACAGGAAAACAAAAGGAGCATACAGTAAAATCTGTGTGGCCCACTCAGGGGAACAAAGCAAGGATCAATTCTCTTTAACACGAGCACAGCTCTGAAGCTCTCATCTCCAGACGTATCGAACACTGAATGAGTCCAAAGGCTCCATATTTACATTCTGAACCATACCCTGATTGTAGAGATATGGTGAACAGTTTCCCATCCACTCTTCAGGTGTTCACAAAAACCGAGTCTTTAAAATGACTGATTAACCATTTTTCGGGTCGATGAGCTCATTGAGCTGTTGGGGTCAGCCAGATATATTACCACCCTTTACCTAACAAAAGGATACTGGAAGATCCCCATGTCCCAAACTGCAAAAGAGAAGACAAACTTCTCTACAACTGATGGGTGTTTTCAATACATCAGGATGCCTTTTGTTCCGCAAGGAGCCCCAGCAACCTTTCAGAGGGCAACTGATTGGCTCCTAACTCCTCACAAGAAATATGCTGCAGCATACCTAAATGATATTGTAATCTTCAGCCCGGATTGGGAAAGTTATCTGCAGAAGGTCCAGGTTGTACTGCATGCACTGAGGAAGGCAGGGTTTACTATAAACTAGAAGAAGTGTGCCATGAGGAAGGAGAAAGGCAAATACTGTATGTACCTAGGCTAAATCATTGGTAGGGGAGCAATCAAACAGCTGGAAATCAAGGTGGAAGTGATCCAAAATTGGCCACAACCAGTCTACAAGAAACAGGTTAGGGAGTTTCTAGGAATTGTGGAATACTATTAGCAATTCCTACTGAATGTCATCATGAGAGTTTTACCCGTGATCAACCTCCTTAAGGGCACAAAGTCATTGATGGCCAAGTGGACTTCCAAAGTAGGGACCGCTTTCCAGGAGTTAAAGCTAGCCCTGTGTAAACAGCCAGTCTTGGTTGCCAGACATCAAAAAGTATGTGGTCCAGATGGATGCTTCAGAGGTCAGGTTGAGAGCCGTCTTGTCACAAGAAATAAATGAGGAGGAACATTCAAACCTGTACCTTAATAGGAAACTTTCCACCTGTGAAAAGGATTACGCTATTGCGGAAAAAGAATGTTTATCAAATGGACAATTTACACTTTGAACTACTACCTGCTAGGCCGAAAGTTCTGGTTAGAGACAGACCATGCACCCCTGAAATGCATGAGGGAAAGGAGTGGGAATAATGCCTGGGTGACTATGTAGTTTCTGTCACTCCTGGACTTCAGCTTCCTTGTGGTGCATAGGCCAGGAAAACTACACGTTAATGCAGATGTCCTGCTGAGGCTTCTCTGTAAAGTAACTGAAGGTGTCAAACCCCCCAACATGTGGCAGAGGGAGGATATGTAACATGGTAACTGGTAATGTCCTGGACAGGAGATATGTTTCACTGAAGTTATTAGCTTTTGTGATATGAACCTGGAAGATTGTTCCAGCATGATATGTGCTGAGAGGAATGAATTGGCCATGACAGAACTAGGTTTTTATATTTAACAGCTAAAGAGTGGAGCGTGATGGATGTTCACCATATCTTCTTCCTAGGGTGTGGTCCAGGTTGTAAAGGTGAAGCCTCTGGACTTAATAGTTGCTCGGTGTGTGCTCTGAAGGTGTAGCTGACCTTCAGAGCTGTGCCCTGTTTTCTGAGTGGGCAGATCCCCAAAGCTATATAGACTTTAAAGTATGCTGTTTTTATATGCTAAAAAGTCTGAATACAGCTATTTTTCTATTGACCTGGTTTATGATGTACAATTAAAAAAAACTGAATATTTAAACAAAAAGCATTCACATGCCTACCTCATTAAGCAGCAGAGTGAGCAGATCTACCACACTTCATTGTTTGTCATTTACAATAATAAGCTATTTGTGTAATTTATGGGTGCTGAATAGTGTTGAGCGATACTTTCCGATATCGGAAAGTATCGGTATCGGAAAGTATCGGTCGATACCGTCAAAATATCGGATCCAATCCGATACCGATACCCGATCCCAATGCAAGTCAATGGGACGAAAATATCGGAATAAAAATAAACCCTTTATAAACTTGTAGGTTCATTCTACATGAAGGAAAACAACTAAGAATAATGTAGGATGTATTGGGGGACGTGGCGGAGACATTAAAGGCACAGAGGTTTAGCCCAATGTAATAGAATAGCAGGATTTTGGGTTTTTTTTATGACGTTCGGCGGTAGAAAGATTTTGACTATGTTATTTTTTTTTTTTATTTTGTCAGATATTGATGTTTCACTACTTCCACGCCCTTCACCTTCTTTTTTACTTCTCCCACACTTTCTTCTTCATTATCCTCATCATCAGCTTCTTTGACATCAACGTCTTCACCTTATTCATCTTCTTCTTCATCTTCTACCTATTATTTTTTTGGTTACATTGTTCATATTCTTTTTATTTTACTATTATCTTCATCATATTCTACTTCTTCATCATATTCTTATTTGTGACAGGCATTCCCGTAGTTGTTATCTATAAAAGTTTGAAGATTACACCTTCCGTTCTGCCTGTCACAAAAGAGTTACATTTGTCCGCGTTCAGTTTGGCCTGCAGCATCAGGCTTTATCCAGGGGCACCACGAGGAGGAACGGACTCACCCCCATACACTGCTTAGTCTTCTTCTGCTTATAATTTAGATAATATTTTTTGCTCTGATATTTAGTGTTATGCTTAATGTTCTTCTGCTCTTTGTTCTGCAGCCTCTTGTTCTTCTGCTTCTCGGTCTTCCAGGTCGTCGTCGTCTCCAGGGTCGTCGTCTCCGGGGTCGTCGTCATCGGGGTGGTCTTCAGGGTCGTCGTCTCCGGGGTCGTCGTCATCGGGGTGGTCTTCGGGGTCATCGTCTCCAGGGTCGTCGTCATCACGGTGGTTGTCGTCTCTGGTGTCGTCGTCATCTTAGGGGTGGTCTTCCGGGTCATCGTGTTTAGTCTCTTGAACTTGGAAATGTAGCAGAAGGTACAAGAAGGCTGAGAAAATGCCGAGAACCAGCTGATGGAACTGGAACTCGGATGGCTACCCGAAGGTCCAAGAGCCAATGGAACTACCGAGGACCAGCTGACGTTACTGGAACCCGGTTACTAAGCAGGACGTACCCGTGCCTGAAAGCACTACCAAGGACCACCTGACGTTGGTGGAACTCGGATACCCAGAGGGAGGCACCTAAGCCAAAGGCTCTGCCCGGAACCAGCTGACGGTACTGGAACCAGGATGGGGAGCAGAAGGTACAAGAGCAAGTGTCTGCGTGGCTTTTGCAGGACACGATGCCGGCTGCACAGCAGGGGAACAGCTGGCGGTGCTGAACCCCACTGACACATTGGCTGGTGTTTTTCTCTGTGCAGCTAGCAGTACCGGGCCCCAACTGGCGGTGTTGGAGCCCGGGGTCAGCAGGAGGAGGAGATGGAGCAGAGTGTAGGCCGAAGCCTGCACTGGCGGCAGCTTTTGGGTCTGTTGTGCCTGCGTGGCAGTTGCAGGACACGTTGCCGGCTGCACAGCAGGGGAACAGCTGGCGGTGCTGAACCCCACTGACACATTGGCTGGTGTTTTTCTCTGTGCAGCTAGCAGTACCGGGCCCCAACTGGCGGTGTTGGAGCCCAGGGCTCTGCAGGGGGAGCAGAGTGTAGGCCGAAGCCTAATTGAACCAATTTCAAAGGTAACCTTTAACCCCCCCTCAGGGGTTACAAAGTAGAAGAGCCACAGCTTATGCAGCAGTAGTGCTGCACAAGTAAAAGGTTGCTCTTTTAATTTCGCTCCTTGCACACGCTGAATGAAACACGTATAACATTTAGCCCTTTAAACAGTCAAACTGTGTTGGAGGCGCGAGTTCCCTTTGTAATGAGACGCAGCACAGATGTCAAGAATCCCACCTTGGTGCTGGGTGCAGCCTCCTGAGCATTGTTATTTGCTGTACAGGAGTCTGCGCTGTCGTGTGATCCCCTGGCCTAGCGCTGTTAGCGCTGCCCATGTTCTGGCATCATTTAATGTCGGCCGGTGCGGTTCGCGATGACCATGAATCCCAGCCCCGCAGTGTCTTAACATTGTTAAAACACTGCGGGGCTGGGATTCAGGGCCTGGCGCAGCACATATGTTCGCCTCTCACACTCGGGTCCTTACACCCGCTTCAGACTGTGCGGCGTCATCTGATCCCTTATCGCATGCCACGGCCATGAAGCCGCACAGTCCGCAGAAGGCGGAAGGAGATGAGGGACAGGCTAACTGATGCACTGATCATGCCCGTCAATCACACCCTCGCAGTCCCAATAAATAAGACAACGAGGGGCGTTGTGTGGGTCAGGGCGGCCGCAGAGGCGCAGGCAGCCAAACAATGATGCCAGAAGACGGGCAGCGCTACCAAGGGGGTTGCAGCATGTCATTACAAAGGAAAGTCACACCACCGGGACGGTTAAATGGTCACACAGAGGACACATTTTAGACGTGTTTTCAGTTCCACATGTGCGAGGAGAATACGTTTATGAGCCACCTTGCACACATGCAGCATTACCGCTGTACAAGGTGGCCTTTAAAACGTACAAACGCCTGGGGGAGGGGGGACAGGTTCCCTTCAATTTCAGTTCTTGTGTCTGCGTGGCTTTTGCAGGACACGATGCCGGCTGCACAGCAGGGGAACAGCTGGCGGTGCTGAACCCCACTGACACATTGGCTGGTGTTTTTCTCTGTGCAGCTAGCAGTACCGGGCCTCAACTGGCGGTGTTGGAGCCCGGGGTCAGCAGGAGGAGGAGATGGAGCAGAGTGTAGGCCGAAGCCTGCACTGGCGGCAGCTTTTGGGTCTGTTGTGCCTGCGTGGCAGTTGCAGGACACGTTGCCGGCTGCACAGCAGGGGAACAGCTGGCGGTGCTGAACCCCACTGACACATTGGCTGGTGTTTTTCTCTGTGCAGCTAGCAGTACCGGGCCCCAACTGGCGGTGTTGGAGCCCAGGGCTCTGCAGGGGGAGCAGAGTGTAGGCCGAAGCCTAATTGAACCAATTTCAAAGGTAACCTTTAACCCCCCCTCAGGGGTTACAAAGTAGAAGAGCCACAGCTTATGCAGCAGTAGTGCTGCACAAGTCAAAGGTTGCTCTTTTAATTTCGCTCCTTGCACACGCTGAATGAAACACGTATAACATTTAGCCCTTTAAACAGTCAAACTGTGTTGGAGGCGCGAGTTCCCTTTGTAATGAGACGCAGCACAGATGTCAAGAATCCCACCTTGGTGCTGGGTGCAGCCTCCTGAGCGTTGTTATTTGCTGTACAGGAGTCTGCGCTGTCGTGTGATCCCCTGGCCTAGCGCTGTTAGCGCTGCCCATGTTCTGGCATCATTTAATGTCGGCCGGTGCGGTTCGCGATGACCATGAATCCCAGCCCCGCAGTGTCTTAACATTGTTAAAACACTGCCGGGCTGGGATTCAGGGCCTGGCGCAGCACATATGTTCGCCTTTCACACTCGGGTCCTTACACCCGCTTCAGACTGTGCGGCGTCATCTGATCCCTTATCGCAAGCCACGGCCATGAAGCCGCACAGTCCGCAGAAGGCGGAAGGAGATGAGGGACAGGCGAACTGATGCACTGATCATGCCCGTCAATCACACCCTCGCAGTCCCAATAAATAAGACAACGAGGGGCGTTGTGTGGGTCAGGGCGGCCGCAGAGGCGCAGGCAGCCAAACAATGATGCCAGAAGATGGGCAGCGCTACCAAGGGGGTTGCAGCGTGTCATTACAAAGGAAAGTCACACCACCGGGACGGTTAAATGGTCACACAGAGGACACATTTTAGACGTGTTTTCAGTTCCACATGTGCGAGGAGAATGCGTTTATGAGCCACCTTGCACACATGCAGCATTACCGCTGTACAAGGTGGCCTTTAAAACGTACAAACGCCTGGGGGAGGGGGGACAGGTTCCCTTCAATTTCAGTTCTTGTGTCTGCGTGGCTTTTGCAGGACACGATGCCGGCTGCACAGCAGGGGAACAGCTGGCGGTGCTGAACCCCACTGACACATTGGCTGGTGTTTTTCTCTGTGCAGCTAGCAGTACCGGGCCCCAACTGGCGGTGTTGGAGCCCGGGGTCAGCAGGAGGAGGAGATTGAGCAGAGTGTAGGCCGAAGCCTGCACTGGCGGCAGCTTTTGGGTCTGTTGTGCCTGCGTGGCAGTTGCAGGACACGTTGCCGGCTGCACAGCAGGGGAACAGCTGGCGGTGCTGAACCCCACTGACACATTGGCTGGTGTTTTTCTCTGTGCAGCTAGCAGTACCGGGCCCCAACTGGCGGTGTTGGAGCCCAGGGCTCTGCAGGGGGAGCAGAGTGTAGGCCGAAGCCTAATTGAACCAATTTCAAAGGTAACCTTTAACCCCCCCTCAGGGGTTACAAAGTAGAAGAGCCACAGCTTATGCAGCAGTAGTGCTGCACAAGTCAAAGGTTGCTCTTTTAATTTCGCTCCTTGCACACGCTGAATGAAACACGTATAACATTTAGCCCTTTAAACAGTCAAACTGTGTTGGAGGCGCGAGTTCCCTTTGTAATGAGACGCAGCACAGATGTCAAGAATCCCACCTTGGTGCTGGGTGCAGCCTCCTGAGCGTTGTTATTTGCTGTACAGGAGTCTGCGCTGTCGTGTGATCCCCTGGCCTAGCGCTGTTAGCGCTGCCCATGTTCTGGCATCATTTAATGTCGGCCGGTGCGGTTCGCGATGACCATGAATCCCAGCCCCGCAGTGTCTTAACATTGTTAAAACACTGCGGGGCTGGGATTCAGGGACTGGCGCAGCACATATGTTCGCCTCTCACACTCGGGTCCTTACACCCGCTTCAGACTGTGCGGCGTCATCTGATCCCTTATCGCATGCCACGGCCATGAAGCCGCACAGTCCGCAGAAGGCGGAAGGAGATGAGGGACAGGCGAACTGATGCACTGATCATGCCCATCAATCACACCCTCGCAGTCCCAATAAATAAGACAACGAGGGGCGTTGTGTGGGTCAGGGCGGCCGCAGAGGCGCAGGCAGCCAAACAATGATGCCAGAAGACGGGCAGCGCTACCAAGGGGGTTGCAGCGTGTCATTACAAAGGAAAGTCACACCACTGGGACGGTTAAATGGTCACACAGAGGACACATTTTAGACGTGTTTTCAGTTCCACATGTGCGAGGAGAATACGTTTATGAGCCACCTTGCACACATGCAGCATTACCGCTGTACAAGGTGGCCTTTAAAACGTACAAACGCCTGGGGGAGGGGGGACAGGTTCCCTTCAATTTCAGTTCTTGTGTCTGCGTGGCTTTTGCAGGACACGATGCCGGCTGCACAGCAGGGGAACAGCTGGCGGTGCTGAACCCCACTGACACATTGGCTGGTGTTTTTCTCTGTGCAGCTAGCAGTACCGGGCCCCAACTGGCGGTGTTGGAGCCCAGGGCTCTGCAGGGGGAGCAGAGTGTAGGCCGAAGCCTAATTGAACCAATTTCAAAGGTAACCTTTAACCCCCCCCTCAGGGGTTACAAAGTAGAAGAGCCACAGCTTATGCAGCAGTAGTGCTGCACAAGTCAAAGGTTGCTCTTTTAATTTCGCTCCTTGCACACGCTGAATGAAACACGTATAACATTTAGCCCTTTAAACAGTCAAACTGTGTTGGAGGCGCGAGTTCCCTTTGTAATGAGACGCAGCACAGATGTCAAGAATCCCACCTTGGTGCTGGGTGCAGCCTCCTGAGCGTTGTTATTTGCTGTACAGGAGTCTGCGCTGTCGTGTGATCCCCTGGTCTAGCGCTGTTAGCGCTGCCCATGTTCTGGCATCATTTAATGTCGGCCGGTGCGGTTCGCGATGACCATGAATCCCAGCCCCGCAGTGTCTTAACATTGTTAAAACACTGCGGGGCTGGGATTCAGGGCCTGGCGCAGCACATATGTTCGCCTCTCACACTCGGGTCCTTACACCCGCTTCAGACTGTGCGGCGTCATCTGATCCCTTATCGCATGCCACGGCCATGAAGCCGCACAGTCCGCAGAAGGCGGAAGGAGATGAGGGACAGGCGAACTGATGCACTGATCATGCCCGTCAATCACACCCTCGCAGTCCCAATAAATAAGACAACGAGGGGCGTTGTGTGGGTCAGGGCGGCCGCAGAGGCGCAGGCAGCCAAACAATGATGCCAGAAGACGGGCAGCGCTACCAAGGGGGTTGCAGCGTGTCATTACAAAGGAAAGTCACACCACCGGGACGGTTAAATGGTCACACAGAGGACACATTTTAGACGTGTTTTCAGTTCCACATGTGCGAGGAGAATACGTTTATGAGCCACCTTGCACACATGCAGCATTACCGCTGTACAAGGTGGCCTTTAAAACGTACAAACGCCTGGGGGAGGGGGGACAGGTTCCCTTCAATTTCAGTTCTTGTGTCTGCGTGGCTTTTGCAGGACACGATGCCGGCTGCACAGCAGGGGAACAGCTGGCGGTGCTGAACCCCACTGACACATTGGCTGGTGTTTTTCTCTGTGCAGCTAGCAGTACCGGGCCCCAACTGGCGGTGTTGGAGCCCGGGGTCAGCAGGAGGAGGAGATGGAGCAGAGTGTAGGCCGAAGCCTGCACTGGCGGCAGCTTTTGGGTCTGTTGTGCCTGCGTGGCAGTTGCAGGACACGTTGCCGGCTGCACAGCAGGGGAACAGCTGGCGGTGCTGAACCCCACTGACACATTGGCTGGTGTTTTTCTCTGTGCAGCTATCAGTACCGGGCCCCAACTGGCGGTGTTGGAGCCCAGGGCTCTGCAGGGGGAGCAGAGTGTAGGCCGAAGCCTAATTGAACCAATTTCAAAGGTAACCTTTAACCCCCCCTCAGGGGTTACAAAGTAGAAGAGCCACAGCTTATGCAGCAGTAGTGCTGCACAAGTCAAAGGTTGCTCTTTTAATTTCGCTCCTTGCACACGCTGAATGAAACACGTATAACATTTAGCCCTTTAAACAGTCAAACTGTGTTGGAGGCGCGAGTTCCCTTTGTAATGAGACGCAGCACAGATGTCAAGAATCCCACCTTGGTGCTGGGTGCAGCCTCCTGAGCGTTGTTATTTGCTGTACAGGAGTCTGCGCTGTCGTGTGATCCCCTGGCCTAGCGCTGTTAGCGCTGCCCATGTTCTGGCATCATTTAATGTCGGCCGGTGCGGTTCGCGATGACCATGAATCCCAGCCCCGCAGTGTCTTAACATTGTTAAAACACTGCGGGGCTGGGATTCAGGGCCTGGCGCAGCACATATGTTCGCCTCTCACACTCGGGTCCTTACACCCGCTTCAGACTGTGCGGCGTCATCTGATCCCTTATCGCATGCCACGGCCATGAAGCCGCACAGTCCGCAGAAGGCGGAAGGAGATGAGGGACAGGCGAACTGATGCACTGATCATGCCCGTCAATCACACCCTCGCAGTCCCAATAAATAAGACAACGAGGGGCGTTGTGTGGGTCAGGGCGGCCACAGAGGCGCAGGCAGCCAAACAATGATGCCAGAAGACGGGCAGCGCTACCAAGGGGGTTGCAGAGTGTCATTACAAAGGAAAGTCACACCACCGGGACGGTTAAATGGTCACACAGAGGACACATTTTAGACGTGTTTTCAGTTCCACATGTGCGAGGAGAATACGTTTATGAGCCACCTTGCACACATGCAGCATTACCGCTGTACAAGGTGGCCTTTAAAATGTACAAACGCCGGGGGGAGGGGGGACAGGTTCCCTTCAATTTCAGTTCTTGTGTCTGCGTGGCTTTTGCAGGACACGATGCCGGCTGCACAGCAGGGGAACAGCTGGCGGTGCTGAACCCCACTGACACATTGGCTGGTGTTTTTCTCTGTGCAGCTAGCAGTACCGGGCCCCAACTGGCGGTGTTGGAGCCCGGGGTCAGCAGGAGGAGGAGATGGAGCAGAGTGTAGGCCGAAGCCTGCACTGGCGGCAGCTTTTGGGTCTGTTGTGCCTGCGTGGCAGTTGCAGGACACGTTGCCGGCTGCACATCAGGGGAACAGCTGGCGGTGCTGAACCCCACTGACACATTGGCTGGTGTTTTTCTCTGTGCAGCTAGCAGTACCGGGCCCCAACTGGCGGTGTTGGAGCCCAGGGCTCTGCAGGGGGAGCAGAGTGTAGGCCGAAGCCTAATTGAACCAATTTCAAAGGTAACCTTTAACCCCCCCTCAGGGGTTACAAAGTAGAAGAGCCACAGCTTATGCAGCAGTAGTGCTGCACAAGTCAAAGGTTGCTCTTTTAATTTCGCTCCTTGCACACGCTGAATGAAACACGTATAACATTTAGCCCTTTAAACAGTCAAACTGTGTTGGAGGCGCGAGTTCCCTTTGTAATGAGACGCAGCACAGATGTCAAGAATCCCACCTTGGTGCTGGGTGCAGCCTCCTGAGCGTTGTTATTTGCTGTACAGGAGTCTGCGCTGTCGTGTGATCCCCTGGCCTAGCGCTGTTAGCGCTGCCCATGTTCTGGCATCATTTAATGTCGGCCGGTGCGGTTCGCGATGACCATGAATCCCAGCCCCGCAGTGTCTTAACATTGTTAAAACACTGCGGGGCTGGGATTCAGGGCCTGGCGCAGCACATATGTTCGCCTCTCACACTCGGGTCCTTACACCCGCTTCAGACTGTGCGGCGTCATCTGATCCCTTATCGCATGCCACGGCCATGAAGCCGCACAGTCCGCAGAAGGCGGAAGGAGATGAGGGACAGGCGAACTGATGCACTGATCATGCCCGTCAATCACACCCTCGCAGTCCCAATAAATAAGACAACGAGGGGCGTTGTGTGGGTCAGGGCGGCCGCAGAGGCGCAGGCAGCCAAACAATGATGCCAGAAGACGGGCAGCGCTACCAAGGGGGTTGCAGCGTGTCATTACAAAGGAAAGTCACACCACCGGGACGGTTAAATGGTCACACAGAGGACACATTTTAGACGTGTTTTCAGTTCCACATGTGCGAGGAGAATACGTTTATGAGCCACCTTGCACACATGCAGCATTACCGCTGTACAAGGTGGCCTTTAAAACGTACAAACGCCTGGGGGAGGGGGGACAGGTTCCCTTCAATTTCAGTTCTTGTGTCTGCGTGGCTTTTGCAGGACACGATGCCGGCTGCACAGCAGGGGAACAGCTGGCGGTGCTGAACCCCACTGACACATTGGCTGGTGTTTTTCTCTGTGCAGCTAGCAGTACCGGGCCTCAACTGGCGGTGTTGGAGCCCGGGGTCAGCAGGAGGAGGAGATGGAGCAGAGTGTAGGCCGAAGCCTGCACTGGCGGCAGCTTTTGGGTCTGTTGTGCCTGCGTGGCAGTTGCAAGACACGTTGCCGGCTGCACAGCAGGGGAACAGCTGGCGGTGCTGAACCCCACTGACACATTGGCTGGTGTTTTTCTCTGTGCAGCTAGCAGTACCGGGCCCCAACTGGCGGTGTTGGAGCCCAGGGCTCTGCAGGGGGAGCAGAGTGTAGGCCGAAGCCTAATTGAACCAATTTCAAAGGTAACCTTTAACCCCCCCTCAGGGGTTACAAAGTAGAAGAGCCACAGCTTATGCAGCAGTAGTGCTGCACAAGTCAAAAGTTGCTCTTTTAATTTCGCTCCTTGCACACGCTGAATGAAACACGTATAACATTTAGCCCTTTAAACAGTCAAACTGTGTTGGAGGCGCGAGTTCCCTTTGTAATGAGACGCAGCACAGATGTCAAGAATCCCACCTTGGTGCTGGGTGCAGCCTCCTGAGCGTTGTTATTTGCTGTACAGGAGTCTGCGCTGTCGTGTGATCCCCTGGCCTAGCGCTGTTAGCGCTGCCCATGTTCTGGCATCATTTAATGTCGGCCGGTGCGGTTCGCGATGACCATGAATCCCAGCCCCGCAGTGTCTTAACATTGTTAAAACACTGCGGGGCTGGGATTCAGGGCCTGGCGCAGCACATATGTTCGCCTCTCACACTCGGGTCCTTACACGCGCTTCAGACTGTGCGGCGTCATCTGATCCCTTATCGCATGCCACGGCCATGAAGCCGCACAGTCCGCAGAAGGCGGAAGGAGATGAGGGACAGGCGAACTGATGCACTGATCATGCCCGTCAATCACACCCTCGCAGTCCCAATAAATAAGACAACGAGGGGCGTTGTGTGGGTCAGGGCGGCCGCAGAGGCGCAGGCAGCCAAACAATGATGCCAGAAGACGGGCAGCGCTACCAAGGGGGTTGCAGCGTGTCATTACAAAGGAAAGTCACACCACCGGGACGGTTAAATGGTCACACAGAGGACACATTTTAGACGTGTTTTCAGTTCCACATGTGCGAGGAGAATACGTTTATGAGCCACCTTGCACACATGCAGCATTACCGCTGTACAAGGTGGCCTTTAAAACGTACAAACGCCTGGGGGAGGGGGGACAGGTTCCCTTCAATTTCAGTTCTTGTGTCTGCGTGGCTTTTGCAGGACACGATGCCGGCTGCACAGCAGGGGAACAGCTGGCGGTGCTGAACCCCACTGACACATTGGCTGGTGTTTTTCTCTGTGCAGCTAGCAGTACCGGGCCTCAACTGGCGGTGTTGGAGCCCGGGGTCAGCAGGAGGAGGAGATGGAGCAGAGTGTAGGCCGAAGCCTGCACTGGCGGCAGCTTTTGGGTCTGTTGTGCCTGCGTGGCAGTTGCAGGACACGTTGCCGGCTGCACAGCAGGGGAACAGCTGGCGGTGCTGAACCCCACTGACACATTGGCTGGTGTTTTTCTCTGTGCAGCTAGCAGTACCGGGCCCCAACTGGCGGTGTTGGAGCCCAGGGCTCTGCAGGGGGAGCAGAGTGTAGGCCGAAGCCTAATTGAACCAATTTCAAAGGTAACCTTTAACCCCCCCTCAGGGGTTACAAAGTAGAAGAGCCACAGCTTATGCAGCAGTAGTGCTGCACAAGTCAAAAGTTGCTCTTTTAATTTCGCTCCTTGCACACGCTGAATGAAACACGTATAACATTTAGCCCTTTAAACAGTCAAACTGTGTTGGAGGCGCGAGTTCCCTTTGTAATGAGACGCAGCACAGATGTCAAGAATCCCACCTTGGTGCTGGGTGCAGCCTCCTGAGCGTTGTTATTTGCTGTACAGGAGTCTGCGCTGTCGTGTGATCCCCTGGCCTAGCGCTGTTAGCGCTGCCCATGTTCTGGCATCATTTAATGTCGGCCGGTGCGGTTCGCGATGACCATGAATCCCAGCCCCGCAGTGTCTTAACATTGTTAAAACACTGCGGGGCTGGGATTCAGGGCCTGGCGCAGCACATATGTTCGCCTTTCACACTCGGGTCCTTACACCCGCTTCAGACTGTGCGGCGTCATCTGATCCCTTATCGCAAGCCACGGCCATGAAGCCGCACAGTCCGCAGAAGGCGGAAGGAGATGAGGGACAGGCGAACTGATGCACTGATCATGCCCGTCAATCACACCCTCGCAGTCCCAATAAATAAGACAACGAGGGGCGTTGTGTGGGTCAGGGCGGCCGCAGAGGCGCAGGCAGCCAAACAATGATGCCAGAAGACGGGCAGCGCTACCAAGGGGGTTGCAGCGTGTCATTACAAAGGAAAGTCACACCACCGGGACGGTTAAATGGTCACACAGAGGACACATTTTAGACGTGTTTTCAGTTCCACATGTGCGAGGAGAATACGTTTATGAGCCACCTTGCACACATGCAGCATTACCGCTGTACAAGGTGGCCTTTAAAACGTACAAACGCCTGGGGGAGGGGGGACAGGTTCCCTTCAATTTCAGTTCTTGTGTCTGCGTGGCTTTTGCAGGACACGATGCCGGCTGCACAGCAGGGGAACAGCTGGCGGTGCTGAACCCCACTGACACATTGGCTGGTGTTTTTCTCTGTGCAGCTAGCAGTACCGGGCCCCAACTGGCGGTGTTGGAGCCCGGGGTCAGCAGGAGGAGGAGATGGAGCAGAGTGTAGGCCGAAGCCTGCACTGGCGGCAGCTTTTGGGTCTGTTGTGCCTGCGTGGCAGTTGCAGGACACGTTGCCGGCTGCACAGCAGGGGAACAGCTGGCGGTGCTGAACCCCACTGACACATTGGCTGGTGTTTTTCTCTGTGCAGCTATCAGTACCGGGCCCCAACTGGCGGTGTTGGAGCCCAGGGCTCTGCAGGGGGAGCAGAGTGTAGGCCGAAGCCTAATTGAACCAATTTCAAAGGTAACCTTTAACCCCCCCTCAGGGGTTACAAAGTAGAAGAGCCACAGCTTATGCAGCAGTAGTGCTGCACAAGTCAAAGGTTGCTCTTTTAATTTCGCTCCTTGCACACGCTGAATGAAACACGTATAACATTTAGCCCTTTAAACAGTCAAACTGTGTTGGAGGCGCGAGTTCCCTTTGTAATGAGACGCAGCACAGATGTCAAGAATCCCACCTTGGTGCTGGGTGCAGCCTCCTGAGCGTTGTTATTTGCTGTACAGGAGTCTGCGCTGTCGTGTGATCCCCTGGCCTAGCGCTGTTAGCGCTGCCCATGTTCTGGCATCATTTAATGTCGGCCGGTGCGGTTCGCGATGACCATGAATCCCAGCCCCGCAGTGTCTTAACATTGTTAAAACACTGCGGGGCTGGGATTCAGGGCCTGGCGCAGCACATATGTTCGCCTCTCACACTCGGGTCCTTACACCCGCTTCAGACTGTGCGGCGTCATCTGATCCCTTATCGCATGCCACGGCCATGAAGCCGCACAGTCCGCAGAAGGCGGAAGGAGATGAGGGACAGGCGAACTGATGCACTGATCATGCCCGTCAATCACACCCTCGCAGTCCCAATAAATAAGACAACGAGGGGCGTTGTGTGGGTCAGGGCGGCCGCAGAGGCGCAGGCAGCCAAACAATGATGCCAGAAGACGGGCAGCGCTACCAAGGGGGTTGCAGCGTGTCATTACAAAGGAAAGTCACACCACCGGGACGGTTAAATGGTCACACAGAGGACACATTTTAGACGTGTTTTCAGTTCCACATGTGCGAGGAGAATACGTTTATGAGCCACCTTGCACACATGCAGCATTACCGCTGTACAAGGTGGCCTTTAAAACGTACAAACGCCTGGGGGAGGGGGGACAGG
Source organism: Ranitomeya variabilis (assembly GCF_051348905.1). NCBI lineage: Eukaryota > Metazoa > Chordata > Amphibia > Anura > Dendrobatidae > Ranitomeya > Ranitomeya variabilis. The sequence continues at coordinate 300,485,446 of NC_135237.1, read as the reverse complement.
TTCCCTTCAATTTCAGTTCTTGTGTCTGCGTGGCTTTTGCAGGACACGATGCCGGCTGCACAGCAGGGGAACAGCTGGCGGTGCTGAACCCCACTGACACATTGGCTGGTGTTTTTCTCTGTGCAGCTAGCAGTACCGGGCCCCAACTGGCGGTGTTGGAGCCCGGGGTCAGCAGGAGGAGGAGATGGAGCAGAGTGTAGGCCGAAGCCTGCACTGGCGGCAGCTTTTGGGTCTGTTGTGCCTGCGTGGCAGTTGCAGGACACGTTGCCGGCTGCACAGCAGGGGAACAGCTGGCGGTGCTGAACCCCACTGACACATTGGCTGGTGTTTTTCTCTGTGCAGCTAGCAGTACCGGGCCCCAACTGGCGGTGTTGGAGCCCAGGGCTCTGCAGGGGGAGCAGAGTGTAGGCCGAAGCCTAATTGAACCAATTTCAAAGGTAACCTTTAACCCCCCCTCAGGGGTTACAAAGTAGAAGAGCCACAGCTTATGCAGCAGTAGTGCTGCACAAGTCAAAGGTTGCTCTTTTAATTTCGCTCCTTGCACACGCTGAATGAAACACGTATAACATTTAGCCCTTTAAACAGTCAAACTGTGTTGGAGGCGCGAGTTCCCTTTGTAATGAGACGCAGCACAGATGTCAAGAATCCCACCTTGGTGCTGGGTGCAGCCTCCTGAGCGTTGTTATTTGCTGTACAGGAGTCTGCGCTGTCGTGTGATCCCCTGGCCTAGCGCTGTTAGCGCTGCCCATGTTCTGGCATCATTTAATGTCGGCCGGTGCGGTTCGCGATGACCATGAATCCCAGCCCCGCAGTGTCTTAACATTGTTAAAACACTGCGGGGCTGGGATTCAGGGCCTGGCGCAGCACATATGTTCGCCTCTCACACTCGGGTCCTTACACCCGCTTCAGACTGTGCGGCGTCATCTGATCCCTTATCGCATGCCACGGCCATGAAGCCGCACAGTCCGCAGAAGGCGGAAGGAGATGAGGGACAGGCGAACTGATGCACTGATCATGCCCGTCAATCACACCCTCGCAGTCCCAATAAATAAGACAACGAGGGGCGTTGTGTGGGTCAGGGCGGCCGCAGAGGCGCAGGCAGCCAAACAATGATGCCAGAAGACGGGCAGCGCTACCAAGGGGGTTGCAGCGTGTCATTACAAAGGAAAGTCACACCACCGGGACGGTTAAATGGTCACACAGAGGACACATTTTAGACGTGTTTTCAGTTCCACATGTGCGAGGAGAATACGTTTATGAGCCACCTTGCACACATGCAGCATTACCGCTGTACAAGGTGGCCTTTAAAACGTACAAACGCCTGGGGGAGGGGGGACAGGTTCCCTTCAATTTCAGTTCTTGTGTCTGCGTGGCTTTTGCAGGACACGATGCCGGCTGCACAGCAGGGGAACAGCTGGCGGTGCTGAACCCCACTGACACATTGGCTGGTGTTTTTCTCTGTGCAGCTAGCAGTACCAGGCCTCAACTGGCGGTGTTGGAGCCCGGGGTCAGCAGGAGGAGGAGATGGAGCAGAGTGTAGGCCGAAGCCTGCACTGGCGGCAGCTTTTGGGTCTGTTGTGCCTGCGTGGCAGTTGCAGGACACGTTGCCGGCTGCACAGCAGGGGAACAGCTGGCGGTGCTGAACCCCACTGACACATTGGCTGGTGTTTTTCTCTGTGCAGCTAGCAGTACCGGGCCCCAACTGGCGGTGTTGGAGCCCAGGGCTCTGCAGGGGGAGCAGAGTGTAGGCCGAAGCCTAATTGAACCAATTTCAAAGGTAACCTTTAACCCCCCCTCAGGGGTTACAAAGTAGAAGAGCCACAGCTTATGCAGCAGTAGTGCTGCACAAGTCAAAGGTTGCTCTTTTAATTTCGCTCCTTGCACACGCTGAATGAAACACGTATAACATTTAGCCCTTTAAACAGTCAAACTGTGTTGGAGGCGCGAGTTCCCTTTGTAATGAGACGCAGCACAGATGTCAAGAATCCCACCTTGGTGCTGGGTGCAGCCTCCTGAGCGTTGTTATTTGCTGTACAGGAGTCTGCGCTGTCGTGTGATCCCCTGGCCTAGCGCTGTTAGCGCTGCCCATGTTCTGGCATCATTTAATGTCGGCCGGTGCGGTTCGCGATGACCATGAATCCCAGCCCCGCAGTGTCTTAACATTGTTAAAACACTGCGGGGCTGGGATTCAGGGCCTGGCGCAGCACATATGTTCGCCTTTCACACTCGGGTCCTTACACCCGCTTCAGACTGTGCGGCGTCATCTGATCCCTTATCGCAAGCCACGGCCATGAAGCCGCACAGTCCGCAGAAGGCGGAAGGAGATGAGGGACAGGCGAACTGATGCACTGATCATGCCCGTCAATCACACCCTCGCAGTCCCAATAAATAAGACAACGAGGGGCGTTGTGTGGGTCAGGGCGGCCGCAGAGGCGCAGGCAGCCAAACAATGATGCCAGAAGACGGGCAGCGCTACCAAGGGGGTTGCAGCGTGTCATTACAAAGGAAAGTCACACCACCGGGACGGTTAAATGGTCACACAGAGGACACATTTTAGACGTGTTTTCAGTTCCACATGTGCGAGGAGAATACGTTTATGAGCCACCTTGCACACATGCAGCATTACCGCTGTACAAGGTGGCCTTTAAAACGTACAAACGCCTGGGGGAGGGGGGACAGGTTCCCTTCAATTTCAGTTCTTGTGTCTGCGTGGCTTTTGCAGGACACGATGCCGGCTGCACAGCAGGGGAACAGCTGGCGGTGCTGAACCCCACTGACACATTGGCTGGTGTTTTTCTCTGTGCAGCTAGCAGTACCGGGCCCCAACTGGCGGTGTTGGAGCCCGGGGTCAGCAGGAGGAGGAGATGGAGCAGAGTGTAGGCCGAAGCCTGCACTGGCGGCAGCTTTTGGGTCTGTTGTGCCTGCGTGGCAGTTGCAGGACACGTTGCCGGCTGCACAGCAGGGGAACAGCTGGCGGTGCTGAACCCCACTGACACATTGGCTGGTGTTTTTCTCTGTGCAGCTAGCAGTACCGGGCCCCAACTGGCGGTGTTGGAGCCCAGGGCTCTGCAGGGGGAGCAGAGTGTAGGCCGAAGCCTAATTGAACCAATTTCAAAGGTAACCTTTAACCCCCCCTCAGGGGTTACAAAGTAGAAGAGCCACAGCTTATGCAGCAGTAGTGCTGCACAAGTCAAAGGTTGCTCTTTTAATTTCGCTCCTTGCACACGCTGAATGAAACACGTATAACATTTAGCCCTTTAAACAGTCAAACTGTGTTGGAGGCGCGAGTTCCCTTTGTAATGAGACGCAGCACAGATGTCAAGAATCCCACCTTGGTGCTGGGTGCAGCCTCCTGAGCGTTGTTATTTGCTGTACAGGAGTCTGCGCTGTCGTGTGATCCCCTGGCCTAGCGCTGTTAGCGCTGCCCATGTTCTGGCATCATTTAATGTCGGCCGGTGCGGTTCGCGATGACCATGAATCCCAGCCCCGCAGTGTCTTAACATTGTTAAAACACTGCGGGGCTGGGATTCAGGGCCTGGCGCAGCACATATGTTCGCCTCTCACACTCGGGTCCTTACACCCGCTTCAGACTGTGCGGCGTCATCTGATCCCTTATCGCATGCCACGGCCATGAAGCCGCACAGTCCGCAGAAGGCGGAAGGAGATGAGGGACAGGCGAACTGATGCACTGATCATGCCCGTCAATCACACCCTCGCAGTCCCAATAAATAAGACAACGAGGGGCGTTGTGTGGGTCAGGGCGGCCGCAGAGGCGCAGGCAGCCAAACAATGATGCCAGAAGACGGGCAGCGCTACCAAGGGGGTTGCAGCGTGTCATTACAAAGGAAAGTCACACCACCGGGACGGTTAAATGGTCACACAGAGGACACATTTTAGACGTGTTTTCAGTTCCACATGTGCGAGGAGAATACGTTTATGAGCCACCTTGCACACATGCAGCATTACCGCTGTACAAGGTGGCCTTTAAAACGTACAAACGCCTGGGGGAGGGGGGACAGGTTCCCTTCAATTTAAGTTCTTGTGTCTGCGTGGCTTTTGCAGGACACGATGCTGGCTGCACAGCAGGGGAACAGCTGGCGGTGCTGAACCCCACTGACACATTGGCTGGTGTTTTTCTCTGTGCAGCTAGCAGTACCGGGCCCCAACTGGCGGTGTTGGAGCCCGGGGTCAGCAGGAGGAGGAGATGGAGCAGAGTGTAGGCCGAAGCCTGCACTGGCGGCAGCTTTTGGGTCTGTTGTGCCTGCGTGGCAGTTGCAGGACACGTTGCCGGCTGCACAGCAGGGGAACAGCTGGCGGTGCTGAACCCCACTGACACATTGGCTGGTGTTTTTCTCTGTGCAGCTAGCAGTACCGGGCCCCAACTGGCGGTGTTGGAGCCCAGGGCTCTGCAGGGGGAGCAGAGTGTAGGCCGAAGCCTAATTGAACCAATTTCAAAGGTAACCTTTAACCCCCCCTCAGGGGTTACAAAGTAGAAGAGCCACAGCTTATGCAGCAGTAGTGCTGCACAAGTCAAAGGTTGCTCTTTTAATTTCGCTCCTTGCACACGCTGAATGAAACACGTATAACATTTAGCCCTTTAAACAGTCAAACTGTGTTGGAGGCGCGAGTTCCCTTTGTAATGAGACGCAGCACAGATGTCAAGAATCCCACCTTGGTGCTGGGTGCAGCCTCCTGAGCGTTGTTATTTGCTGTACAGGAGTCTGCGCTGTCGTGTGATCCCCTGGCCTAGCGCTGTTAGCGCTGCCCATGTTCTGGCATCATTTAATGTCGGCCGGTGCGGTTCGCGATGACCATAAATCCCAGCCCCGCAGTGTCTTAACATTGTTAAAACACTGCGGGGCTGGGATTCAGGGCCTGGCGCAGCACATATGTTCGCCTCTCACACTCGGGTCCTTACACCCGCTTCAGACTGTGCGGCGTCATCTGATCTCTTATCGCATGCCACGGCCATGAAGCCGCACAGTCCGCAGAAGGCGGAAGGAGATGAGGGACAGGCGAACTGATGCACTGATCATGCCCGTCAATCACACCCTCGCAGTCCCAATAAATAAGACAACGAGGGGCGTTGTGTGGGTCAGGGCGGCCGCAGAGGCGCAGGCAGCCAAACAATGATGCCAGAAGACGGGCAGCGCTACCAAGGGGGTTGCAGCGTGTCATTACAAAGGAAAGTCACACCACCGGGACGGTTAAATGGTCACACAGAGGACACATTTTAGACGTGTTTTCAGTTCCACATGTGCGAGGAGAATACGTTTATGAGCCACCTTGCACACATGCAGCATTACCGCTGTACAAGGTGGCTTTTAAAACGTACAAACGCCTGGGGGAGGGGGGACAGGTTCCCTTCAATTTCAGTTCTTGTGTCTGCGTGGCTTTTGCAGGACACGATGCCGGCTGCACAGCAGGGGAACAGCTGGCGGTGCTGAACCCCACTGACACATTGGCTGGTGTTTTTCTCTGTGCAGCTAGCAGTACCGGGCCCCAACTGGCGGTGTTGGAGCCCGGGGTCAGCAGGAGGAGGAGATGGAGCAGAGTGTAGGCCGAAGCCTGCACTGGCGGCAGCTTTTGGGTCTGTTGTGCCTGCGTGGCAGTTGCAGGACACGTTGCCGGCTGCACAGCAGGGGAACAGCTGGCGGTGCTGAACCCCACTGACACATTGGCTGGTGTTTTTCTCTGTGCAGCTAGCAGTACCGGGCCCCAACTGGCGGTGTTGGAGCCCAGGGCTCTGCAGGGGGAGCAGAGTGTAGGCCGAAGCCTAATTGAACCAATTTCAAAGGTAACCTTTAACCCCCCCTCAGGGGTTACAAAGTAGAAAAGCCACAGCTTATGCAGCAGTAGTGCTGCACAAGTCAAAGGTTGCTCTTTTAATTTCGCTCCTTGCACACGCTGAATGAAACACGTATAACATTTAGCCCTTTAAACAGTCAAACTGTGTTGGAGGCGCGAGTTCCCTTTGTAATGAGACGCAGCACAGATGTCAAGAATCCCACCTTGGTGCTGGGTGCAGCCTCCTGAGCGTTGTTATTTGCTGTACAGGAGTCTGCGCTGTCGTGTGATCCCCTGGCCTAGCGCTGTTAGCGCTGCCCATGTTCTGGCATCATTTAATGTCGGCCGGTGCGGTTCGCGATGACCATGAATCCCAGCCCCGCAGTGTCTTAACATTGTTAAAACACTGCGGGGCTGGGATTCAGGGCCTGGCGCATCACATATGTTCGCCTCTCACACTCGGGTCCTTACACCCGCTTCAGACTGTGCGGCGTCATCTGATCCCTTATCGCATGCCACGGCCATGAAGCCGCACAGTCCGCAGAAGGCGGAAGGAGATGAGGGACAGGCGAACTGATGCACTGATCATGCCCGTCAATCACACCCTCGCAGTCCCAATAAATAAGACAACGAGGGGCGTTGTGTGGGTCAGGGCGGCCGCAGAGGCGCAGGCAGCCAAACAATGATGCCAGAAGACGGGCAGCGCTACCAAGGGGGTTGCAGCGTGTCATTAGAAAGGAAAGTCACACCACCGGGACGGTTAAATGGTCACACAGAGGACACATTTTAGACGTGTTTTCAGTTCCACATGTGCGAGGAGAATACGTTTATGAGCCACCTTGCACACATGCAGCATTACCGCTGTACAAGGTGGCCTTTAAAACGTACAAACGCCTGGGGGAGGGGGGACAGGTTCCCTTCAATTTCAGTTCTTGTGTCTGCGTGGCTTTTGCAGGACACGATGCCGGCTGCACAGCAGGGGAACAGCTGGCGGTGCTGAACCCCACTGACACATTGGCTGGTGTTTTTCTCTGTGCAGCTAGCAGTACCGGGCCCCAACTGGCGGTGTTGGAGCCCGGGGTCAGCAGGAGGAGGAGATGGAGCAGAGTGTAGGCCGAAGCCTGCACTGGCGGCAGCTTTTGGGTCTGTTGTGCCTGCGTGGCAGTTGCAGGACACGTTGCCGGCTGCACAGCAGGGGAACAGCTGGCGGTGCTGAACCCCACTGACACATTGGCTGGTGTTTTTCTCTGTGCAGCTAGCAGTACCGGGCCCCAACTGGCGGTGTTGGAGCCCAGGGCTCTGCAGGGGGAGCAGAGTGTAGGCCGAAGCCTAATTGAACCAATTTCAAAGGTAACCTTTAACCCCCCCTCAGGGGTTACAAAGTAGAAGAGCCACAGCTTATGCAGCAGTAGTGCTGCACAAGTCAAAGGTTGCTCTCTTAACCCCTTCCCGACATGTGACGGTATAGTACGTCACATGTCGGGACCCCCGCTTTGATGTGCGCTCCGGCGGTGAGCGCACATCAAAGTCGCGACATGTCAGCTGTTTTTTACAGCTGACATGTGCGCGCAATAGCGGCGGGTGAAATCGCGATCACCCGCCGCTATTAACTAGTTAAATGCCGCTGTCAAGCGCAGACAGCGGCATTTAACTACCGCATCCGGCCGTGCGGCCGGATATGAGCGCATCGCCGACCCCCGTCACATGATCGGGGGTCGGCGATGTGTCAGGAAGGTAACCATAGAGGTCCTTGAGACCTCTATGGTTACTGATTGCCGGTGGCTGTGAGCGCCACCCTGTGGTCGGCGCTCACAGCACACCTGCAAATCTGCTGTGTAGCAGCGATCTTATGATCACTGCTGCATAGCAGAGCCGATCGGGCTGTGCCTGCTTCTAGCCTCCCATGGAGGCTATTGAAGCATGGCAAAAGTAAAAAAAAAAAGTTTTTAAAAATGTGAAAAAAATAAAAAAAATATAAAAGTTTAAATCACCCCCCTTTCGCCCCAATCAAAATAAATCAATAAAAAAAAAACCCAACCTACACATATTTGGTATCGCCGCGTTCAGAATCGCCCGATCTATCAATAAAAAAAAAGCATTAACCTGATCGCTAAATGGCGTAATGAGAAAAAAATTCGAAACGCCAGATTTACGTTTTTTTGGTCGCCACGACATTGCATTAAAATGCAATAACGGGCGATCAAAAGAACGTATCTACACCAAAATGCTATCATTAAAAACGCCAGCTCGGCACGCAAAAAATAAGCCCTCACCTGAACCCAGATCACGAAAAATGGAGACGCTACGAGTATCGGAAAATGGCGCAATTTTGTTTTGTTTTGTTTTTTGCAAAGTTTGGAATTTTTTTTCACCACTTAGGTGAAAAATAACCTAGTCATGTTAGGTGTCTATAAACTCGTAGTGACCTGGAGAATCATAATGGCAGGTCAGTTTTAGCATTTAGTGAACCTAGCAAAATAGGCAAGCAAAAAACAAGTGTGGGATTGCACTTTTTTTGCAATTTCACTGCACTTGGAATTTTTTTCCCGTTTTCTAGTACACGACATGCTAAAACCAATGATGTCGTTCAAAAGTACAACTCGTCCCGCAAAAAATAAGCCCTCACATGGCCAAATTGACGGAAAAATAAAAAAGTTATGGCTCTGGGAAGGAGGGTAGCGAAAAACGAAAATGGAAAAACGGAAAAAGCTCCGGGGGTGAAGGGGTTAATTTCGCTCCTTGCACACGCTGAATGAAACACGTATAACATTTAGCCCTTTAAACAGTCAAACTGTGTTGGAGGCGCGAGTTCCCTTTGTAATGAGACGCAGCACAGATGTCAAGAATCCCACCTTGGTGCTGGGTGCAGCCTCCTGAGCGTTGTTATTTGCTGTACAGGAGTCTGCGCTGTCGTGTGATCCCCTGGCCTAGCGCTGTTAGCGCTGCCCATGTTCTGGCATCATTTAATGTCGGCCGGTGCGGTTCGCGATGACCATGAATCCCAGCCCCGCAGTGTCTTAACATTGTTAAAACACTGCGGGGCTGGGATTCAGGGCCTGGCGCAGCACATATGTTCGCCTCTCACACTCGGGTCCTTACACCCGCTTCAGACTGTGCGGCGTCATCTGATCCCTTATCGCATGCCACGGCCATGAAGCCACACAGTCCGCAGAAGGCGGAAGGAGATGAGGGACAGGCGAACTGATGCACTGATCATGCCCGTCAATCACACCCTCGCAGTCCCAATAAATAAGACAACGAGGGGCGTTGTGTGGGTCAGGGCGGCCGCAGAGGCGCAGGCAGCCAAACAATGATGCCAGAAGACGGGCAGCGCTACCAAGGGGGTTGCAGCGTGTCATTACAAAGGAAAGTCACACCACCGGGACGGTTAAATGGTCACACAGAGGACACATTTTAGACGTGTTTTCAGTTCCACATGTGCGAGGAGAATACGTTTATGAGCCACCTTGCACACATGCAGCATTACCGCTGTACAAGGTGGCCTTTAAAACGTACAAACGCCTGGGGGAGGGGGGACAGGTTCCCTTCAATTTCAGTTCTTGTGTCTGCGTGGCTTTTGCAGGACACGATGCCGGCTGCACAGCAGGGGAACAGCTGGCGGTGCTGAACCCCACTGACACATTGGCTGGTGTTTTTCTCTGTGCAGCTAGCAGTACCGGGCCCCAACTGGCGGTGTTGGAGCCCGGGGTCAGCAGGAGGAGGAGATGGAGCAGAGTGTAGGCCGAAGCCTGCACTGGCGGCAGCTTTTGGGTCTGTTGTGCCTGCGTGGCAGTTGCAGGACACGTTGCCGGCTGCACAGCAGGGGAACAGCTGGCGGTGCTGAACCCCACTGACACATTGGCTGGTGTTTTTCTCTGTGCAGCTAGCAGTACCGGGCCCCAACTGGCGGTGTTGGAGCCCAGGGCTCTGCAGGGGGAGCAGAGTGTAGGCCGAAGCCTAATTGAACCAATTTCAAAGGTAACCTTTAACCCCCCCTCAGGGGTTACAAAGTAGAAGAGCCACAGCTTATGCAGCAGTAGTGCTGCACAAGTCAAAGGTTGCTCTTTTAATTTCGCTCCTTGCACACGCTGAATGAAACACGTATAACATTTAGCCCTTTAAACAGTCAAACTGTGTTGGAGGCGCGAGTTCCCTTTGTAATGAGACGCAGCACAGATGTCAAGAATCCCACCTTGGTGCTGGGTGCAGCCTCCTGAGCGTTGTTATTTGCTGTACAGGAGTCTGCGCTGTCGTGTGATCCCCTGGCCTAGCGCTGTTAGCGCTGCCCATGTTCTGGCATCATTTAATGTCGGCCGGTGTGGTTCGCGATGACCATAAATCCCAGCCCCGCAGTGTCTTAACATTGTTAAAACACTGCGGGGCTGGGATTCAGGGCCTGGCGCAGCACATATGTTCGCCTCTCACACTCGGGTCCTTACACCCGCTTCAGACTGTGCGGCGTCATCTGATCCCTTATCGCATGCCACGGCCATGAAGCCGCACAGTCCGCAGAAGGCGGAAGGAGATGAGGGACAGGCGAACTGATGCACTGATCATGCCCGTCAATCACACCCTCGCAGTCCCAATAAATAAGACAACGAGGGGCGTTGTGTGGGTCAGGGCGGCCGCAGAGGCGCAGGCAGCCAAACAATGATGCCAGAAGACAGGCAGCGCTACCAAGGGGGTTGCAGCGTGTCATTACAAAGGAAAGTCACACCACCGGGACGGTTAAATGGTCACACAGAGGACACATTTTAGACGTGTTTTCAGTTCCACATGTGCGAGGAGAATACGTTTATGAGCCACCTTGCACACATGCAGCATTACCGCTGTACAAGGTGGCCTTTAAAACGTACAAACGCCTGGGGGAGGGGGGACAGGTTCCCTTCAATTTAAGTTCTTGTGTCTGCGTGGCTTTTGCAGGACACGATGCCGGCTGCACAGCAGGGGAACAGCTGGCGGTGCTGAACCCCACTGACACATTGGCTGGTGTTTTTCTCTGTGCAGCTAGCAGTACCGGGCCCCAACTGGCGGTGTTGGAGCCCGGGGTCAGCAGGAGGAGGAGATGGAGCAGAGTGTAGGCCGAAGCCTGCACTGGCGGCAGCTTTTGGGTCTGTTGTGCCTGCGTGGCAGTTGCAGGACACGTTGCCGGCTGCACAGCAGGGGAACAGCTGGCGGTGCTGAACCCCACTGACACATTGGCTGGTGTTTTTCTCTGTGCAGCTAGCAGTACCGGGCCCCAACTGGCGGTGTTGGAGCCCAGGGACAGGTGGAGGAGGAGGAGGTTGGAGGAGGTAGGAGGGATTGCCACACACACAGCAGGGGAACAGCTGACGTTACTGAACCCCAATAACAGAGGAGGGACTGTTGACTGTGCGTACAGCACTTCTGGACGGCAACTGGCGGTGTTGGAGCCCAGGGACAGGTGGAGGAGGAGGAGGTTGGAGGAGGTAGGAGGGATTGCCACACACACAGCAGGGGAACAGCTGACGTTACTGAACCCCAATAACAGAGGAGGGACTGTTGACTGTGCGTACAGCACTTCTGGACGGCAACTGGCGGTGTTGGAGCCCAGGGACAGGTGGAGGAGGAGGAGGTTGGAGGAGGTAGGAGGGATTGCCACACACACAGCAGGGGAACAGCTGACGTTACTGAACCCCAATAACAGAGGAGGGACTGTTGACTGTGCGTACAGCACTTCTGGACGGCAACTGGCGGTGTTGGAGCCCAGGGACAGGTGGAGGAGGAGGAGGTTGGAGGAGGTAGGAGGGATTGCCACACACACAGCAGGGGAACAGCTGACGTTACTGAACCCCAATAACAGAGGAGGGACTGTTGACTGTGCGTACAGCACTTCTGGACGGCAACTGGCGGTGTTGGAGCCCAGGGACAGGTGGAGGAGGAGGAGGTTGGAGGAGGTAGGAGGGATTGCCACACACACAGCAGGGGAACAGCTGACGTTACTGAACCCCAATAACAGAGGAGGGACTGTTGACTGTGCGTACAGCACTTCTGGACGGCAACTGGCGGTGTTGGAGCCCAGGGACAGGTGGAGGAGGAGGAGGTTGGAGGAGGTAGGAGGGATTGCCACACACACAGCAGGGGAACAGCTGACGTTACTGAACCCCAATAACAGAGGAGGGACTGTTGACTGTGCGTACAGCACTTCTGGACGGCAACTGGCGGTGTTGGAGCCCAGGGACAGGTGGAGGAGGAGGAGGTTGGAGGAGGTAGGAGGGATTGCCACACACACAGCAGGGGAACAGCTGACGTTACTGAACCCCAATAACAGAGGAGGGACTGTTGACTGTGCGTACAGCACTTCTGGACGGCAACTGGTGGTGTTGGAGCCCAGGGACAGGTGGAGGAGGAGGAGGTTGGAGGAGGTAGGAGGGATTGCCACACACACAGCAGGGGAACAGCTGACGTTACTGAACCCCAATAACAGAGGAGGGACTGTTGACTGTGCGTACAGCACTTCTGGACGGCAACTGGCGGTGTTGGAGCCCAGGGACAGGTGGAGGAGGAGGAGGTTGGAGGAGGTAGGAGGGATTGCCACACACACAGCAGGGGAACAGCTGACGTTACTGAACCCCAATAACAGAGGAGGGACTGTTGACTGTGCGTACAGCACTTCTGGACGGCAACTGGCGGTGTTGGAGCCCAGGGACAGGTGGAGGAGGAGGAGGTTGGAGGAGGTAGGAGGGATTGCCACACACACAGCAGGGGAACAGCTGACGTTACTGAACCCCAATAACAGAGGAGGGACTGTTGACTGTGCGTACAGCACTTCTGGACGGCAACTGGCGGTGTTGGAGCCCAGGGACAGGTGGAGGAGGAGGAGGTTGGAGGAGGTAGGAGGGATTGCCACACACACAGCAGGGGAACAGCTGACGTTACTGAACCCCAATAACAGAGGAGGGACTGTTGACTGTGCGTACAGCACTTCTGGACGGCAACTGGCGGTGTTGGAGCCCAGGGACAGGTGGAGGAGGAGGAGGTTGGAGGAGGTAGGAGGGATTGCCACACACACAGCAGGGGAACAGCTGACGTTACTGAACCCCAATAACAGAGGAGGGACTGTTGACTGTGCGTACAGCACTTCTGGACGGCAACTGGCGGTGTTGGAGCCCAGGGACAGGAGGAGGTTGGAGGAGGTTGGAGGAGGTAGGAGGGATTGCCACACACACAGCAGGGGAACAGCTGACGTTACTGAACCCCAATAACAGAGGAGGGACTGTTGACTGTGCGTACAGCACTTCTGGACGGCAACTGGCGGTGTTGGAGCCCAGGGACAGGTGGAGGAGGAGGAGGTTGGAGGAGGTAGGAGGGATTGCCACACACACAGCAGGGGAACAGCTGACCTTACTGAACCCCAATAACAGAGGAGGGACTGTTGACTGTGCGTACAGCACTTCTGGACGGCAACTGGCGGTGTTGGAGCCCAGGGACAGGTGGAGGAGGAGGAGGTTGGAGGAGGTAGGAGGGATTGCCACACACACAGCAGGGGAACAGCTGACGTTACTGAACCCCAATAACAGAGGAGGGACTGTTGACTGTGCGTACAGCACTTCTGGACGGCAACTGGCGGTGTTGGAGCCCAGGGACAGGAGGAGGTTGGAGGAGGTTGGAGGAGGTAGGAGGGATTGCCACACACACAGCAGGGGAACAGCTGACGTTACTGAACCCCAATAACAGAGGAGGGACTGTTGACTGTGCGTACAGCACTTCTGGACGGCAACTGGCGGTGTTGGAGCCCAGGGACAGGTGGAGGAGGAGGAGGTTGGAGGAGGTAGGAGGGATTGCCACACACACAGCAGGGGAACAGCTGACGTTACTGAACCCCAATAACAGAGGAGGGACTGTTGACTGTGCGTACAGCACTTCTGGACGGCAACTGGCGGTGTTGGAGCCCAGGGACAGGTGGAGGAGGAGGAGGTTGGAGGAGGTAGGAGGGATTGCCACACACACAGCAGGGGAACAGCTGACGTTACTGAACCCCAATAACAGAGGAGGGACTGTTGACTGTGCATACAGCACTTCTGGACGGCAACTGGCGGTGTTGGAGCCCAGGGACAGGTGGAAAAGCAGAGGAACACAATGTAGGCCGAAGCCTGAGAAAGTCGAAAGGGAACCTTTAACCCCCCCCCAAGGCGTTTGTAGCTGAAAGAGCCAGCTTGTGCAGCACAAAAGATGCAAAAGGAAAAGGTGGCTCTTTTCATCATGCTCCTTGCAAACACAGAACTAAACACTTATAAAATGTGTCCCCTGCAACCGTAAAACCGTCCTGGAGGTGGGACTTTCCTTCGTAATGTGACGCAGCACAGCCGTCATTCCTACCCCCCCGGCGACGCGCACCGGCTCCTCAGCGTTGTTTGATTCCGTCCCGGAGCCTGCGCTGTTATGTTATCCCGTGGCCAGGCACACTTAGCGCTGCCCGTCTTCTGGCATCATTTGGTGTCAGGATGGCTGCGCCTGTGCGGCCGCGCTGGCCGAGAGCCCGCCTCGCAGTGTCTTCTGATTTAATCCCACTGGGGGCCTGGGATCCATGGACATGCGCAGTGCATATCCTCGCCTCTCACTCCCCTCCCTACGGCTTCTTAAGACTGTGCGGTGTCACGGCCGTGGCATGCTATTAGGGACCAGCTGACACCGAACAGTCTGAAGAAGCCATAGGGAGATGAGTGAGAGGTGGAGGTTCAGATATGCACTGCGCATGTCCATGGATCCCAGGCCCCCAGTGGGATTAAATCAGAAGACACTGCGAGGCGGGCTCTCTGCCAGCGCGGCCGCACAGGCGCAGCCATCCTGACACCAAATGATGCCAGAAGACGGGCAGCGCTAAGTGTGCCTGGCCACGGGATAACATAACAGCGCAGGCTCCGGGACGGAATCAAACAACGCTGAGGAGCGGGTGCGCGGCACCGGGGGGGTAGGAATGACGGCTGTGCTGCGTCACATTACGAAGGAAAGTCCCACCTCCGGGACGGTGTTACGGTATCAGTGGACACATTTTATAAGTGTTAAGTTCTGCGTGTGCAAGGTGCTAAACAAAAATAGCTACCTTTTCCTTGTGCAGCATTACTGCTGCACAAGGTGGCTCTTTCAGTAACAAACGCCTTGGGGGGGGGACAGATTCCCTTACATTGCAGTTGTTGTGTCAGCGTGGCGGTCGCATGACACATTGCCGGCTACACAGCTGGGGATCAGCTGACGTTACTGAAACCCAATAACACTGGGTCGTATGTTTTGACTGTGCAGACGGCACTTCTGAGCCTCAACTGGCGGTGTTGGAGCCCAGGAATTTAAGTTCAGGTGGTAGAAAGATGAACACAACAGGAGACCTGGATAACGTATACAGTGACCTAATTATTTAATCAGGAGGAGGAGTGGCAAATTCCTGCGAGATCCAGGCCTTGTTCATTTTCAGGAAAGTAAGCCGGTCAACGTTATCGGAGGATAGTCGCATGCGACGGTCAGTTAGTACACCACCTGCAGCACTAAAGACACGTTCCGATAATACACTGGCTGCAGGGCAAGACAGCACCTCCAATGCATACTGGCTTAGCTCTGGCCATGTATCCAGCTTTGAGACCCAAAACTTGAAAGGGGAAGAGCCGTCTGGGAGTACAGCAAGAGGGCAAGACATGTAGTCTGTCACCATCTGACGGAACCGTTGCCTCCTGCTGACTGGAGCCGTCTGTGATGGTGTAGACTTTTGTGGGGGGCACAGAAAACTGTGCCACAGTTGGGCCATACTGGTCTTGCCTTGGGCAGAGGCACTGCTTCTGCTCCCTCTTTGTGCAGAGCCTCCACCACTGCCTGGACGCACTGAGCTGCTTTGGAATGCACTAGCAGAACTTCTCTCAGTTGGAATGGAGAAGATGATGGAATTGACCAGTGTGTCTTGGTACTCCCGCATTTTTCGCTCCCGGTTCAACGGTGTGATGAGGCTTTCTACGTTGTCCCGGTAGCGAGGATCGAGGAGGGTGAACACCCAATAATCAGACATGTTGAGAATGTGGGCGATGCGGCGGTCGTTTCTCAGGCACTGCAGCATGTAATCCACCATGTGCTGCAGACTGCCAACTGCCCAAGAAACGCTGTCCCCTGCTGGAGGCGTGATCTCTGCCTGCTCGTCATCACCCCACCCTCGCTGTACACACTGAGTACTGGACAATTCGGTAACTCCCTCCTCTGGACGGACGTCTTCCTCCTCCATTGACTCCTCCTCATCCTCCTCACAAACTGTCCCCTGCCTACGCGTTTGTGAGGAACCACGTGGCGCTGACTGTCCAGAAGATGATGGAAATGGTGAATCCTCATCCTCCACCTCTTCCACAACATCATCCCTTAGCGCTTGCAGTGATTTTTCAAGCAGGCAGATAAGGGGGACAGTCATGCTGACTAGTGCATCATCTGCACTCGCCATCCGCGTGGAATAATCAAAGGGACGCAAAACCTGGCAGACGTCATTCATAGTGGCCCACTCTGTGGTTGTGAAGTCTGTACGGCGCTGACTGCGACTTTTTTGCGCCTGAAGCAGCTGGTACTCCATTACAGCTTGTTGCTGCTCACACAACCACTCCAACATATGTAACGTGGAATTCCACCTGGTAGGTAGGTCACATATGATGCGATGTTCCGGCAGGCGGTGTCGGCGCTGCAGAGCCGCAATGCGCGCTTTTGCCGTGCTGGAACGCCGCAAGTGAGCACACTCTAGGCGGACCTTGTGCAGCAGTGCATCAAGATCCGGATAGTCCCTCAAAAAGCTCTGCACGACCAAATTGAGCACATGTGCCAGACATGGGATGTGAGTGAGGTTGCCGAGGCCCAGAGCTGCCACCAGATTTCGGCCATTATCACACACTACCATGCCTGGCTGGAGATTCGCTGGCACAAACCACACATCGCTCTCCTGCTTGATGGCATTCCAGAGCTCCTGCGCTGTGTGGCTATGATTCCCCAAAAAAATTAATTTCAACACGGCCTGTTGACGTTTGGCCACGGCTGTGCTCATGTCGGTCGTAACAGGTACACGTTCATCACGGGTCCATGTGGAGGTGGACTGTGACGGCTCCTGCAACGATGATTCTGAGGAACTGGTGTAAGAGGAGGAGTCAATGCGTACAGAATGGATTCCTGCAATCCTTGGAGTGGGCAGGACACGTCCTGCGCCACTCGCACGGTCTGTACCCGGCTCAACGACATTAACCCAATGGGCAGTGAGGGAAAGGTATCGCCCCTGTCCATGTTGACTGGTCCACGCATCGGTGGTGAGGTGGACCTTGCTACTGACGGCGTTCAGTAGCGTGTGTTTTATGTGTCCCTCCACATGCTTGTGCAGGGCAGGGACGGCTTGCCTGCTGAAGTAAAAGCGGCTGGGCACATTGTACTGTGGGACTGCCAATGACATCAAGTCACGGAAGCTGTCAGTCTCCACCAGCCTGAATGACAGCATTTCCAGTGACAGAAGTTTGGCAATGCCTGCAGTCAGAGCCTGTGCTCGTGGGTGGTTTGACGAGAAAGGCCGCCTTTTCTCCCATGCCTGTACTACCGATGGCTGTAGACTGGGCTGGGAGTGTGTGGATGACTGGGAAAGTGGTGCTGCGGGTGGAATTACAGCGGGTCTCTGGACAACAGGGCCAGAGGTTCTTCCACGGCGATCCTGGGAGGAAGCCGAACCAGCTGCGTGTGAGCTAGAGGAAGAGGCAACACGAGCTGAAGAGGTGGTAGCTGCCGCTGTTGGTTGGCCTACCTCTTCAGTGTGTTTTTCTAACTCCGCCGGGTGCCTGTTGCGCACATGTTTCCACATGTTGGAGGTATTGAGGTTGCTGACATTTTTCCCTCTTTTGACTTTTTGATGACACACCTTGCATCTGACATAGCAAATGTCATCTGCAACTGTGTCAAAAAAGGACCAGGCACTGCAAGTCTTGGGAGCGCCCTTTTTGGCTTTTGGAAGAGACATGCTCCTAACGGGTGCCAAAGCGGAGGCTGCAGGATCCGCAGTCTTCCCCCTCCCTCTCCCTCTTTGGGTCGTACGGGGAATCTCTTCCTCAGAGCTGCTCCCACCACCTTCCTGTCCCTCACGCCAAGATGGGTCGAGGACCTCATCATCTACACTACCCTCTGCCCCCAACTGCTCCTCCTGGGTAGTCTCAGCAGCAGAGCACGCACCAGTAAGTGGCACCTGAGTGTCATCATCAGCTGATGCGGCCTGCGATGTGGTGACCGGAGCCACTGGCCCACCCGCCTCTTCAGAGGAAGACAGAAAAAGCTGTTGGGCATCACTGCACCCTGCCTCTTCTTCCATTTCTCCAATGCTGCTTGGCTGGCCCCCTGTTTCCAAGCCAAGAGATTCAGAGAACAGAAGTAGAGACGGCTCCTGTCCTGGGCTCTCTGTCTGCCTGGGCAATTTGGCAGGTGGTGAAGAGACAGATGGCTGCTCTCCAGTGCTCTGTGTCTGAGAGGATGTGGCACTAATGGAAGTTGATGCATTAGCTGCCATCCATCCGACAACAGCTTCAATTTGTTCTTGACGCAGCAGCGGTGTACGGCGCTCTGACACAAAGCTGTGCATGAACGACTGTTGCCTGGTGAAAGTGGGTGCTGATGAGTCACCGGTGCCCGCAGCAGGCACAGAATCCCCACGTCCCCTCCCTGCTCCGCGCCCACGCCCACGCCCACGTGCCTTACTCACTGCCTTCTTCATCTTGGTTGACTGATAAAGATAAGCAGAAAAGTACTAACGGATTTGTGTGCTTATTCCTGAGCAACTCCTCCTAACAGGTATAAGAAACACTAATTTTCTAAAGTGTGGACTAGACTTTAATATGAGCTAATGTGGCCTACACAAATGTAAAGTGGTGTAACTGGTGTGTTTGGTGAACTTTATTATTTATTTCTTTTTTGGGGGCTGAACTGACAACAGATAGAGCTGCAGTCACACGGAGACCGTGCAGACAGACGTAAACGGCGCTGCAAGGCCCAAAAACCCTCCTCTACGTTATCCTATGTAGTGTTTTTCCACAAGTTAGCTGGAGACGGGTGGAAAGACACTAATAGGATTTTTTTAAATAAATTAGCAGCAACCTACACTACTTGAAAAAAAAAGAAAATTGATTTGGCGGTATGACGCAGTGAACAACCCTGAGCTGGAGACAACCAGGCTATGGCTGCTCACAGACTACAGGGCGAGCTGCAATCACACGGAGACCGTGCAGACAGCGGTAAACGGCGCTGCAAGGCCCAAAAACCCTCCTCTACTTTATCCTATGTAGTGTTTTTCCACAAATTAGCTGGAGACGGGTGGAAAGACACTAATAGGATTTTTTAAAATAAATTAGCAGCAGACTACACTACTTTGAAAAAAAATTAAAATTGATTTGGCGGTATGACGCAGTGAACAACCCTGAGCTGGAGACAACCAGGCTATGGCTGCTCACAGACTACAGGGCGAGCTGCAATCACACGGAGACCGTGCAGACAGCCGTAAACGGCACTGCAAGGCCCAAAAACCCTCCTCTACTTTATCCTATGTAGTGTTTTTCCACAAATTAGCTGGAGACGGGTGGAAAGACACTAATAGGATTTTTTTGAATAAATTAGCAGCAGACTACACTACTTGAAAAAAAAAAAAAAAAGAACAGTATGAGGCAATGAACCACCCTCCCTGAACTGAATACAACCAGCTATGGATGGCCTATGTGGCTGCACTCAGACTAGAGAGTGGGCTGCACTCACACACACACACACAGACCTTGCAGATCGCTGTGAAAACAGCGCTACAAGGCAAAAGCAAGGTGAATAGTAGGTGAACACAGCGGTTGCTAAATTAGCCTTTGGAAAGCACAAAGAAGCAAATCGCTATCTCTAAACTGTCCCTCAGTCAGCAAACAGCGTCCTGTCACTAACTGAATTCACAGCAGAGTGATCGCAAAATGGCGCCAGCGACTTTTAAACTGCAGCATGACATCATTTCAGCAGCCAATCACAGCCTTGCCAGTAGTTTCATGCCCTCCATGGTAAACAGGATGTGCCCACACTTGGAATCATTCTCATTGGCTGAATTTCTGCATTTTGAATCTTGGAACTTCCGATTCCGGTATCCGATACGCGGCAAGTATCGGAATCCCGGTATCGGAATTCCGATACCGCAAGTATCGGCCGATACCCGATACTTGCGGTATCGGAATGCTCAACACTAGTGCTGAATCTTGTAAGGAAGAAATGAAACTAGATTGTAAGGTATTGCTGATTAAAAAAGGGAGTAGGTCTTTCATATTTGTATTCTAACAATTCCTTTCTAGAAAAAAAAAAAAGAACCCATGATTAGGCATATTCAGAAATATAATTTGAGTCCAAGAGGGTCACATAAATTGTTACATGCAATGCATACAATGTAATGTGTCAGTATAAATTGGTGTGCAAATAAAAGAGATGTGCTATGAGCAATATACAGTGCCTTGAAAAATTATTCATAGCTAGTGAACGATTCTATGTTTTCATGTTACACCCACAAATTAAAATGTTCTTATTTGAATTTTATGCGCTATACCAACACAAAGCAGAAAGTATTTGTAAAGTGAAAACTAAAAAAAGTTGTCTTAATTATTTAAAAATTATAAATCTGAAAATTGTGACTTGAGCTTGTTTTCAGCCAACTGTAGTGTGATACTCATAAATAAAATCATGATTGGCTAATTGCGTCCAAAAGTCACATAATTAGTGAATTGAGTTCCCCTGTGTAATTTAATCTCAGTATAACTACAGCTATTCTGTGAAGACTTCAGTTGTTTGTGTGATTTGAAAATATTAGGGATCCAACAGTATCATGAAAACTAAGGAACAGAACAGACAGGTCAGGGAACAAGTTATGAAGAAGAGTAAAGGAGGGTTAGGTTATAACAAAATATCCCAAGCTCTGAACTAGGGTTTGAGCGAAACGGGTCGACCATTTTCAGAAGTCGCCGACTTTTGGCAAAGTCGGGTTTCATGAAACCCGACCCGACCCCTGTGTGGGGTCGGCCATGAGGTCGGCGATCTTCTGAATCTGGTATCGGGATTCCGATACCGAGTTCCGATATGTTTGCGATATCGGAAATCGGTATCAGAATCCACATTTAAGTGTAAAATAAAGAATTAAAATAAAAAAATATTGATATGCTCACCTCTCCGACGCAGCCTGGACATTGCCGCTGGTAACCGGCATCTTCCGTTCCTAAAAATGGCGCTTGAAAGACCTTTCGAATGCTTCACGGCTTGTGATTGGTCGCGGCGGCCCACGTGACCGCTGAGCGACCAATCACAAGCCGGTGACGTTATTCTCAGGTCCTGTTCTGGTTCTCAGGTACATGAGAATTAGGTCACGGCTTGTGATTGGTCGCTGAGCGGTCACGTGGGCCGCCGCGACCAATCACAAAGCCGTGACGTCATCGGAAGGTCCTTCACGCGTTCATTCTTAAGAAGGAAGGCTGCCAGAAAGAAGCCGAGGGTGAGTATATTCCTATTAGGTATATACTCACCCTCGTACGTGCCCTGCTTCTTTCTGAGCTGTTGGCGAGAACGTGCTGGTGGCCACATATGGTCCGTGATGTCAGAGATTATATTCAGGCGTGTGTCTCCTGCGCCAAAAATAAGTCTCCTCGACAACGGCCAGCTGGGTTACTCTATCCCTTGCCGGTGGCAGACAGGCCCTGGGAAATGGTCGGGATGGACTTTGTGGTGGGTTTGTCAATGTCTCGTGGCTGTACCATCATTTGGGTTATTACTGATCATTTCTCAAAAATGGTGCATTTGGTGCCGCTTCCACGGTTACCTTCTGCACGGGCTTTGGCAGCGTTGTTCATAAAACACATCTTCCACCTACACGGTATGCCGGACAAAATTGTCAGTGACCGGGGTCCCCAGTTTGTGTCTCGGTTCGGGAGAGAGCTTTGTCATCTTTTCAGCATTGAGTTAAATCTCTCTTCCGCATATCATCCAGAGATGAATGGGTTGGTAGAGAGCACCAACCAGACCTTGGTCACATATTTGCGACATTTTGTCTCAGCCAGGCAGGATGACTGGGCATCCTTGCTACCGTGGGCAGAGTTTGCACTGAACAATGCTGTAGCCAACTCCACTGGTCAAACCCCATTCCTCCTCAACTGTGGTCAGCATCCGCGGGTACCTGCGCCTATGTCCTTGTCTTCCGCCGACTTCAGGGTGGCAGACTGGGCTGTGGAGGCACGGGATATTTGGGACCGCACTCAGGATGCCATTCGGGCCTCCGAGGAGAGAATGAGGTCTTCCGCCGATGCACATCGGCGCCCCGCTCCGACCTTTGCTCCTGGTGACTTGGTGTGGCTCTCCGCCCGTAACATCAGGCTGCGAGTTGAATCCACTAACTTTGCACCTCACTACTTGGGTCCTTTCAAGGTCCTCGAACAGGTTAACCCTGTGGTCTATCGTTTAGCCCTTCCGCCACGCCTGGGTATCACCGACACCTTTCATGCGTCCCTCTTGAAACCCGTACACATGTCCCTGTTTTCCGAGTCATCTGCTGGGACATCGGGTTCGTCTACGGACGATTACGAGGTGAACGCTATTTTGGGGTGCAAGGTGGTACGTGGCAAAAAACTTTCTTTGGTGGACTGGAAGGGTTATGGTCCTGAGGACAGGTCTTGGGAGCCTGCTGAGCACATTAGAGCTCCGCAGCTCATTGCTGCCTTCGAGCGTAGCGAGGCCCAAGGAGGGTGGCGCCCTAGAAGGGGGGTAATGTTAGGGGTCGAGTTCCCGCCTCTGCACAGGGGGAATCTCGGGCCATCTCCGCTGCGGTCTCCCATTCTTCTTCTGCCGCAGTGGAGGCTGCTCAGCGGAGACGTCGGTCTCAGCATTTCGCTCAATCTGAGTCTGTGAGGAGGATTACTGCTGCTCTTCCAGCTTCTGCTATTGTAGTCAGTGCTGGGCAGCAGCGAGCAGACGCTTTTGGGACTAAGTCTTGCTTTTCTCCTTCTGAGCATGCCCAGGGTAAGATCTCTCATTGGAGATCGAGGGTCACATGCTTGGATACTGCAGCAAAGCCCATTGGTCCTCCAGGAAGGTCCTGAAGGTGCTCAGGCTTTGTGGCAGCTTCTCATTGGTCCTTTTTGGAAGGTCCTGTTCGGGCTGCAGCTATAAAAGGCTCGCATGGCCACACGGCCATACGCTAGTGTCTTTCTAAATTATGTGCTTTGCGCCAGTGTGGTCATGTGTGATTGTGTTCAGGGATCCGGCTGAAATAAGCCCCTAGAATGCTGGCACCTCCGGCGAGGAGTTTGTGTGTCTGAGTGCAGCGCCCCAGAGTCCTGGTCGTTGCAGTACTGTCGCTCCGCCGCTAAGGGGAGTGATAGTATGTCTGATGGCACGAAAGGAGTTCACCTGACCAGGTATCACAGACACACATTACACTTCACACTCCGGCCACCAGGGGGAGTGGTTCTATCTAGTAGGCCACTCCTCACACTCTGGTAAAACTGGGGGTTGGATAGGAAGCGAGGGAGAAAGTAGCTGGGAAGAGCTCGAGAGAGGACCTGTCAGGGGTGGGATCCTGGCAGAGTCCTAGAAAGGGACAGATCGTTACGGAGTTGTGCCTGTGCCTTACAGCGGCAGGCTCCTAAGAAAGGACAAGAAGCAAGGTTTATTGTGGAGAAGTGAGAAACAGGAATACAGCAAAAAGGAGATAATACCAGAAGGAGTCGTGCCTCAAGAACAGCAACATCCTTCTGAGGCGCGTAGCCGGTGGCCGGAACGCCGAGAAAGTAAGAGACTCCACGCATTACTTTAAACTACGGCCGGGCAGTTAACTATAGGTTGGCTGTCTCACCATTACACCTAACGAAGACAACGGAGGCAAACTGTGGGAGAGGGGCATCCCTAGGGTCCCAATAAAATAGCTCCAGGCCTACCCCGTCATACGGGTGCATCCTAGCCATATCATCTGGGGGACGAAGAGAGAGAGAGAAAGAACAGAAATATACATGACAGTTGTGAGGACTATCCCGTGGTGCTCAGCAGGGAGGTACTACAACACACAGGCGCTAGAAGGTAGACACTGATTTCCACCTGCAAAGGGGACTCTGGATGTGCCTTCGGACCGGTCTCAGCCAGCCCTGTTAGCAGTGCTCTGGATTGAGGATCCCGAAGCCTTCAGTAAAGAGGTAAAGAGACTGCAACCCTGTGTCCTCGTTATTCATTGCGGCTTGCACCAAGCATCACCACATCTTTCATTGGACTCCCCTTAGCAGGGTCACGGACCGGGTCTAGCCACCGTGACAACCCCAGAACTGAGAGAGAGATTAGCCCGGTACCGAGTACCCCGTGGCCCTGCATCTGGGGGCGCTCCAAACTTGGCGTCACGAACAGGATCTACTTAAGCCTGAAGAATCAGGTCATGTGTGCCTTAGAACTGTGATTAAACTGTGCTTGAACTGTGATTTATTGCAAAGACTGTGTGTTGCTATTTGCCGCCAAAATCCGCCATCGCCGCGCACGAAGGGAGGAGCCATAGCTTCGTGGGCGGAGCTGGTCAAAAAGAGCGCGGGACCAGCAGACGCGGTAAAGCGACGATCCCGGAAGAGGAACACCAACTTCCAGCAGGTTAGCAGGGGGAAGGAGCGGCCATGTCTGAGTCGGGGTGAGCAGAGGCGGCGGTCGCAGCCGTAGACCCAGAGGCATCTTTGGCCCCCGTAGTAGATGCCGCCGCGGGCCTTGTACCACAGCCGGTTGCCGCAGAGCTCGCCAACCCTCTCCACCAGCCGCAGGCTGCTGCGGCTACAACAGCCATCATGCCCTTCTCCATGCCGTACCTACCTGGAGCAGCCTGGCTCCCGCGATACTCTGGAGAGTCACATACATTAACTGACTTTAAAGAGGGGATCTGCAGCCTGCTCGAGTTCTATCCCTTGACAGAGCCTCAGAAAGTTCATATGATAACAGGCCAACTCTTTGGGGTGGCTCTGAGAGAAGTGAAGTCCTGGCCCGCCGCGGATAAGGGAACTGCACAGCAGGTCTTTGCAAAGCTTAAAGCCACCTTTGACACCCGCACCGCTACAGAAATTAAGTTGACTCTCTATGGGTGCAAACAGAGGCCGCAGGATAACCTACGGGACTATGCCCTTAACCTCCAGGATGCGCTGCGGGCTATCAAGCAGAGTGACCCCGGCAGCATGCAAGATGAAGATAAACTCCTGAAGGAGAGGTTCATTGAGGGGCTCCTGTGCAGCCACCAAAGAGGTCAACTTCACTTCCTGGCCATGCAGAATCCAGACCTGACTTTTGCGCAATTCAAGGATAAAGCCATCCAGGTGCTACAAGAGCGACAGGCCAGCCGTGCAGTGCCTCCCAGGCGTCCAGCTCTCACATACCACCAGGAGGTGGTGTCGGATGCCCCAATTGCTGCCGAGGCCGATGCCCAGAGCCTAGAGGACGACTCCCCTACAGGACTCCGCCTCCAGATGCAGGAGCTGACCAAGAGCGTTGCTGCCCTAGCCTGGACCATGCAGTCCCTACAGGAGGCCCCCAAGGAGAAGATCCAGCTGGCCTCCAGACCAGAGTATGTCCCTTGGATGCGACAGAGGAGGACTCCGCCGACCAGAGGCAGGGACGACGATCGCTTCCATCGGGACGGACGACCTATCTGCCGCCACTGTCAACAGGTGGGCCACCTTGCAAGGTACTGTCATTTAAACGAGCAACCCCTGGGGCAAAGGGCCAACCCCCAGGAGTATGACGATCAGGCCCGCAGCATTGGAGTGCCAAATACATTGGAGGGCGACCAGTTCTTCTTATTGTGATCGACGGTATCCCCATGAACACTTTGCTGGACACCGGTTCTCAGGTGACGACTATGCCTTACGTGCTTTATGAATGGTATTGGGAGGACACCGATATTACACGTGGCCCCGATGACTATTTCACCATAATAGCCAGTAATGGTCAGCCATTGCCACAAGTGGGGTATAAAGAGGTCACCATCAAAGTGGGGCGGGTGGAATTGAAGGCCCAAGGTATTGTAATTGTTGATATTGACTGCCGTGAATGTAATCCCATGATGACCATTGGTACTAATGTTATAGAAAATTGTCTTGCAGAAGTTATTGTCCTATTACAACAGGTAGCAGAAACAGCTGGCTACAGTGAACAACGTGCCCTGCAAAAATAAATCAGGGCCCTGATGCAAAGACAGCAGGTGGAGCTGACTGGTGGTGAAATTGGTCGTGTCACAGTGAGTGATTCAAACCCCATTGCGATACCCCCCAGGAGTGAAATGTCAATATGGTGTCGGGCAGCCATAGGCCTCAGGGGTAAAGACTATCAGGCCCTGGTAGAACCCGTATATTCAGATAATAGGCCTACCCTCCTTACAGCCAGAGGGGTGGTTGAAGTCCGCAAGGGGAGGGTGCCAGTACGTGTTCTCAATTGTGGGGAGGAAGAAGTCCAGCTAACCAAATATGCCACACTTGCCAAACTGTTTACTGTTAATAGTAGTGTGATACAGGCACCTGGGCCCTTGGTCCCGTCCAATCCGGCGGAGAACAACGGTTCTGCAGGGCAACCGAAAGATTGGTGCCGGGAATTACACGTGGGCATTGACTCTACCCCACCTCACCAGAAACAGGGGGCCTACAGGGTGGTTCATGAGTACAAGCGGGTCTTTAGCAAACACCCCCTAGATTTTGGGCAGGTAAAAGGGATCCAACATGATATCCCCACAGGGGATCATTGACCCATAAAAGAGAGATACCGTCCTGTACCCCCAGCTCATTATCAGTGTGCCAAGGACATGTTGCGAGAGATGAAGGAGGTTGGGGTAGTGAGGGACAGTTGTAGCCCCATGGGCAGCTCCATTAGTCCTCGTTAAGAAGAAAGATGGCACAATGAGAATGTGTGTGGATTATAGGCAGTTAAATCGCATTACACATAAAGATGCATACCCACTGCCCAGGATAGAGGAGTCCCTGGCTGCTTTAAAATCTGCTAACTACTTCTCTACCTTGGATCTCACCAGTGGGTACTGGCAGGTTCCCATGGCGGAGGCGGACAAGGAGAAGACGGTCTTCACGACGCCGATGGGTCTCTGTGAATTCAACTACATGCCCTTCGGATTGTGCAATGCCCTGGGGACGTTCCAGAGGATGATGGAGTGCTGTCTAGGGCACAAGAACTTTGAAACCATACTGCTGTATCTGGACAATGTCATTGTCTTCTCCAAGACCAATGAAGACCATCTGAAGCACCTGGCCAAGGTGTTTGAAGCCCTGTCTAACTTTGGCTTAAAGGTGAAACCGTCCAAATGCCACCTGCTGAAACCCAAAGTACAGTATCTCGGCCATGTGGTGAGTGCTGAAGGAGTGGCCCCAGACCCCGACAAGGTTACGGTGATTAAGGACTGGCCGAAACCCAGCAACCTCCATGAAGTCCGGCAGTTCCTCGGGTTGGTAGGCTATTACAGGAGGTTCATCAAGGACTTCACAAGAAGGCTGCGCCATTGCAAGATCTGTTGGTGGGCCAATCCAAGAAGACGAAGGGGAAGAGTACCCCATTTGATTGGAACGAAGGACTGGAAGGATCATTCACTTGCTTGAAGATGGCGCTGACGGGAGAAGAGGTACTGGCCTACCCTGAGTATGATCAACCGTTTGTACTGTATATGGATGCCAGCAACGTAGGACTGGGAGCTGTGTTGTCCCAGGTCCGGAAAGGCAAGGAGAAGGTAATTGCTTACGCCAGCAGGAAACTTTGTCCCACAGAAAGGAACCATGACAACTACAGTTCCTTCAAGCTGGAATTCCTCGCCATCATTTGGGCAGTGACGGAGAGGTTCAAGCACTACCTGGCCTCAGCAAAATTCACCGTCTTCATGGATACCAATCCACTAACGCACTTGGACACAGCAAAACTCGGGGCCTTGGAACAGTGGTGGAAGGCCCGGCTGTCCAATTACGACTTCACCATCAAGTACCGGGCAGGACGCAAGAATGCAAATGCCGATGCCTTGTCCCGGATGCCCAATTTGCCGGAAACGGGGGAGGACCCGGAGGAACTTGAAGAAGTAGAACTGCCCACTTTCCATCGCCCCAAAGCCACTCAATGCTCCCATCATGTGAAGAACAGGCACATAAACAACCACGATGCCACGCTGAATCCCCTGCCCCACCACGGGTGGGCAGAGACCCAGGATGGTGACCCTGCAGTCCATCGGGTGAAAGAACTCCTGACAAAGGCAGGTTTGCATCCCGGCCCGGATGATCCACAAGAAACCCAACAGCTGTGGAAGGGGAGAAGCAAATTGTTTATTCACGATGGTAAGCTGTGCCGAAGAAGTATCGACCCCCGCACTCATGAATTGGTATGGCAGATAGTGGTTCCGAGGCAAGATGCACCAATGGTTCTGGGAGCGTACCACAATGGGGCTAGACACTTCGGGTGGAGGAAGTTGGAGAGACTACTCCAAAGGAGATTGTATTGGATTGGCATGAAAAGAGCCATCGAGAAGTGGTGTCGGGAGTGTGGCCCGTGCAGCCTACGCAGGAAGAACCGTGACAGCCAACGGGCTCCTTTGCAGCCCATCATCACCAAACGGCCGCTAGAACTGGTCGCGCTAGACCACGTGAAGCTGACGCCTAGCAGGTCGGGCTATATTTATGCTCTCACCATCGTGGATCACTACTCCAGGTTCCTGGTGGTTGTACCTGTCAAGGATCTAACGGCCAGGACGGCCGCCAAAACCTTCCAGCAGTACTTCTGTAGGCCCCATGGGTATCCGGAGAAGGTACTGACCGATCAGGGACCAACGCTTGAGGCGGAGGTGTTCCAGGAGTTCTGCAACCTGTACAGGTGTAAGAAGATCAGAACCACACCGTACCATCCACAAACCAATGGGATGTGTGAAAAGATGAACCAAGTGGTGATCGACTTACTGAAGACCTTGCGTGTAGAGGAACGGAACTTGTGGCCAACAAAATTGCCCGACCTGGTAGACATGTACAACCACATCCCAGTGAATTCTACCAATTGCACTCCGGCGTACCTGATGCGAGAAAGGTCTAGTAAGTTGCCCTTTGATCTGGACATGGGGGTTCTAACCCCCGAAGATACGTCGCCGGATGCCGACTGGGATACAGAGAGGCAGCAAAGGTACCGCAAAGTACAGGAATGCGTGGAAAGAAGTCTCGCTCAGGCCAGGCAAAAACAGGAAAGAGACTACAAGCAGCATGCTCCTGCGATCCCCTTGCCACCTGGTGAGCAAGTACTCAAGCGGAAGAGAAGGCTACACAAGCTTGACGACCAATGGGAAGCGGAACCGTATACCATCCTGCCGTCCGATTTCGACAATACTAAAGTCTGTCTCATCAGCAAAGATGGGGGGGAAACCTCAACGGCAATATCCAGAGACCACCTTAAGGTATGCCCTGATAAGTTGAGGGAGAAGGAAACAGATCCAAGAGCCTCTCCACCTGTAGAAGAGGAGAAGATGATACACACTGTTCTTGGTGATTTTCCCCAGTCTTGGACTCAAATAAATCAGGCCATTGTGGTACCTGTCTTAACATTTCGTCAACCGAACCCGCCTGAATTAAACGTGGTGCCAGATTCCCCGGACCCGCCATCACCACAGACCCCGCCGGACGATGCCATGCCCACCATCGGACGATGCCATGCCCACCGTCGGACCGGCGGAGCCTCCCTCTGCTATCGGCGAACCTGCCATGCCCACTGTTGGTAGCGGCAGCTCTGAGAGATCCAGCATGCCAGTGCTACCCAGACTCACTAGAAGCGTAGCTAGAAGGCAGTGCACTACACCAGTGGTAGCAAGCATAGTGAGCCCTGCTAGGCCAATAGCAACCCCTGCACTCAGGAGGTCTACACGTAGCACCCAGAATCAAACTCCCCTTCGCTACAAAACTTGGAGGTATTAACAAAAGTTGCTAATTGTGTTTGTGTAAATATCTTTGCTACAAGTTTAAAAAACGGACAACGGAGCAATGGACAGTGAATTGCTCCAAAACTTCCAAACTTTTGTTTACCCGGGGTCCCTGCTGTTTTAAAGTTACAACCATTGAACTGAGAGTCATAAACTGTGCATGACCAAACTTTTGCAACGTTCAAGAGTCCTCACCTCCCATAAAGGGAAGCACTGTTATTATTACTTATTACTTGTTTATTGCATTTCAAAACTTTGTATGTTTGTTGTTAACATGTATTGTTGTTTTTCTTTTCCCAGTCCGGGAGTACTGGATTTAACCGGGGGGGAGTGCAGCACCCCAGAGTCCTGGTCGTTGCAGTACTGTCACTCCACCGCTAAGGGGAGTGATAGTATGTCTGATGGCACTAAAGGAGTTCACCTGACCAGGTATCACAGACACACATTACACTTCACACTCTGGCCACCAGGGGGAGGGGTTCTATCTAGTAGGCCACTCCTCACACTCTGGTAAAACTGGGGGTTGGATAGGAAGTGAGGGAGAAAGTAGCTGGGAAGAGCTCGAGAAAGGACCTGTCAGGGGTGGGATTCTGGCAGAGTCCTAGAAAGGGACAGATCGTTACGGAGTTGTGCCTGTGCCTTACAGCGGCAGACTCCTAAGAAAGGACAAGAAGCGAGGTTTATTGTGGAGAAGTGAGAAACAGGAATACAGCAAAAAGGAGATAATACCAGAAGGAGTCGTGCCTCAAGAACAGCAACATCCTTCTGAGGCGCGTAGCCGGTGGCCGGAACGCCGAGAAAGTAAGAGACTCCACGCATTACTTTAAACTACGGCCGGGCAGTTAACTATAGGTTGGCTGTCTCACCATTACACCTAACGAAGACAACGGAGGCAAACTGTTGGAGAGGGGCATCCCTAGGGTCCCTATAAAATAGCTCCAGGCCTACCCCGTCATACGGGTGCATCCTAGCCATATCATCTGGGGGACGAAGAGAGAGAGAGAAAGAACAGAAATATACACGACAGTTGTGAGGACTATCCCGTGGTGCTCAGCAGGGAGGTACTACAACACACAGGCGCTAGAAGGTAGACACTGATTTCCACCTGCAAAGGGGACTCTGGATGTGCCTTCGGACCGGTCTCAGCCAGCCCTGTTAGCAGGGCTCTGGATTGAGGATCCCGAAGCCTTCAGTAAAGAGGTAAAGAGACTGCAACCCTGTGTCCTCGTTATTCATCACGGCTTGCACCACGCATCACCACCACATCTTTCATTGGACGCCCCTTAGCATGGTCACGGACCAGGTCTAGCCACCGTGACAACCCCAGAACTGAGACAGAGAAGCCCAGTACTGAATACCCCGCAGCCCTGCGTCTGGGGGCGCTCCATGAGTACATTCAGGGACCAGGCTGAAATAAGCACCTAGAATGCTGGCACCTCCGGCGAGGAGTTTTGTGTGCATGCATGACCACTGACTGCTCTCTCTTGGGTAGTTAGCCTGTGCTCCTGTGAAGTTAACTATAGGTTGGCTGTCTCACCATTACACCTAACGAAGACAACGGAGGCAAACTGTGGGAGAGGGGCATCCCTAGGGTCCCTATAAAATAGCTCCAGGCCTACCCCGTCATACGGGTGCATCCTAGCCATATCATCTGGGGGACGAAGAGAGAGAGAGAAAGAACAGAAATATACACGACAGTTGTGAGGACTATCCCGTGGTGCTCAGCAGGGAGGTACTACAACACACAGGCGCTAGAAGGTAGACACTGATTTCCACCTGCAAAGGGGACTCTGGATGTGCCTTCGGACCGGTCTCAGCCAGCCCTGTTAGCAGGGCTCTGGATTGAGGATCCCGAAGCCTTCAGTAAAGAGGTAAAGAGACTGCAACCCTGTGTCCTCGTTATTCATCACGGCTTGCACCACGCATCACCACCACATCTTTCATTGGACGCCCCTTAGCATGGTCAAGGACCAGGTCTAGCCACCGTGACAACCCCAGAACTGAGACAGAGAAGCCCGGTACTGAATACCCCGCAGCCCTGCGTCTGGGGGCGCTCCATGAGTACATTCAGGGACCAGGCTGAAATAAGCACCTAGAATGCTGGCACCTCCGGCGAGGAGTTTTGTGTGCATGCATGACCACTGACTGCTCTCTCTTGGGTAGTTAACCTGTGCTCCTGTGAAGTTAACAGGGCGCAGAGCTTTGCTTTCACGGCTGCTCTGTGAGTTAACCGAGCTAGCCAATACTGCCATATAGTGCTGACATTTGTCTAGCAGCAGGTTCTCCTGCACGGTGGACCCCGGGCTGCGAACGCACCGATAACAATAAAAACTATTTTCCTCTGTGCTTTCCGCTAGCCCTAACACCCTGTCTCTAATGACTGAATGCAAAGTCCTCCTCTTAGGTTTGAGAGAACCTGGATATGTTTATTATGCTGATGTACACCAGGGTGGAATGGGGACTGTGGAGTTTATTAACAAAGGTTGTTACATAAAATGAGAATAATGGGGATAGGGGAAAATATGTGTAAGTGGATTGAGAGCTGGCTCAGGGATAGGAAGCAAAGCGTGGTTATTAATGGAGCACATTCGGACTGGGTCGCGGTTAGCAGTGGGGTACCACAGGGGTCAGTATTAGGCCCTCTTCTTTTTAACATATTTATTAATGACCTTGTAGGGGGCATTCAGAGTAGAATTTCAATATTTGCAGATGACACTAAACTCTGCAGGGTAATAAATACAGAGGAGGACAATTTTATATTACAGGATGATTTATGTAAACTAGAAGCTTGGGCTGACAAATGGCAAATGAGCTTTAATGGGGATAAATGTAAGGTCATGCACTTGGGTAGAAGTAATAAGATGTATAACTATGTGCTTAATTCTAAAACTCTGGGCAAAACCGTCAATGAAAAAGACCTGGGTGTATGGGTGGATGACAAACTCATATTCAGTGGCCAGTGTCAGGCAGCTGCTACAAAGGCAAATAAAATAATGGAATGCATTAAAAGAGGAATAGATGCTCATGAGGAGAACATAATTTTACCTCTATACAAGTCACTAGTTCGACCACACTTAGAATACTGTGCTCAGTTCTGGTCTCCGGTGTATAAGAAAGACGTAGCTGAACTGGAGCGGGTGCAGAGAAGAGCGACCAAGGTTATTAGAAGACTGGGGGGTCTGCAATACCAAGATAGGTTATTACACTTGGGGCTATTTAGTTTGGAAAAACGAAGGCTAAGGGGTGATCTTATGTTAATGTATAAATATATGAGGGGACAGTACAAAGACCTTTCTGATGATCTTTTTAATCATAGACCGGTGACAGGGACAAGGGGGCATCCTCTACGTCTGGAGGAAAAAAGGTTTAAGCATAATAACAGACGCGGATTCTTTACTGTAAGAGCAGTGAGACTATGGAACTCTCTGCCGTATGATGTTGTAATGAGTGAGTCATTACTTAAATTTAAGAGGGGACTGGATACCTTCCTGGAAAAGTATAATGTTACAGGGTATATATATTAGATTCTTTGATAGGGCGTTGATCCAGGGAACTAGTCTGATTGCCGTATGTGGGGTCGGGAAGGAATTTTTTTCCCCATGGTGGAGCTTACTCTTACCACATGGGGTTTTTTTGCCTTCCCTTGGATCAACATGTTAGGGCATGTTAGGCTATGGGTTGAACTAGATGGACTTAACGTCTTCCTTCAACCTTAATAACTATGTTACTATGTTACTATGTTACATGGAATATGCTTTGAGGAAAATGGATACAAAGTTTAATTATCATGAAGGTGAAACCTCTTGCATTTGTTTCCATGCTGAAAAAGTAGGGGAGGATTGTAAGGAGCTGGCCTTGTTCTGCAGCTCTAAGGAATGCAAACTTTTTCCAGCATGGACCACCAGTTACATACAGTAAGTATTATTGCTGTGCTCTGTTGGAGATTTGCTTGCTTTGTTTTATTAGAGATTTACTTGTTTGTCAGTTCAGTCTCAGGAATGTTTCCATTCAGTGACAGTAAGCAGAGGAAGACCTACAGGCTGGATTTTATGCATACATAAGACCAGACCCAAGACTGGTTATCAAGGAAAGCAATCATTCCATTATTTTCTCAGTCATCAGTCACATTGTTGGATGGTGATATTAGAGCTGAGCCGTCACTGCAGGGGGTCTCACATGCAACCCCAGGTGATAGGTTTGACCTGAGGAAAATACCTCCACCAATGCACAGTTTTCTGTGGGGAAGGGTGGGAACATTTATTCCCATTCAGGGGGCTGATCCCAGGTAGGAAGCAAAATAAGCCACTTGCTTATTGATAATAAATAATTAGTGGAGTTGAGGGGAGATGGGTGAGGTTAAAAAATCACTCGCTTCTTCATTTTATAAACAGCAATCCTGTTTCTTATTCCAAAATATGGATCAATATTAACCCCTTAAGCCCCGAGGGTGGTTTGCACGTTAATGACCGGGCCAATTTTTACAATTCTGACCACTGTCCCTTTATGAGGTTATAACTCTGGAACGCTTCAACGGATCTTGGCGATTCTGACATTGTTTTCTCGTGACATATTGTACTTCATGTTAGTGGTAAAATTTCTTCGATATAACTTGCGTTTATTTGTGAAAAAAACGAATATTTGGCGAAAATTTTGAAAATTTCGCAATTTTCCAACTTTGAATTTTTATGCCCTTAAATCACAGACATATGTCACACAAAATACTTAATAAATAACATTTTCCACATGTCTACTTTACATCAGCACAATTTTGGAACCAAAATTTTTTTTTGTGACGGAGTTATAAGGGTTAAAAGTTGACCAGCAATTTCTCATTTTTACAACACCATTTTTTTTTAGGGACCACATCTCATTTGAAGTCATTTTGACGGGTCTATATGATAGAAAATACCCAAGTGTGACACCATTCTAAAAACTGCACCCCTCAAGGTACTCAAAACCACTTTCAAGAAGTTTATTAACCCTTCAGGTGTTTCACAGGAATTTTTGGAATGTTTAAATAAAAATGAACATTTAACTTTTTTTCACACAAAATTTATTTCAGCTCCAATTTGTTTTATTTTACCAAGGGTAACAGGAGAAAATAGACCCCAAAAGTTGTTGTACAATTTGTCCTGAGTACGCTGATACCCCATATGTGGGGGTAAACCACTGTTTGGGCGCATGGCAGAGCTTGGAAGCAAAGGAGCGCCATTTGACTTTTCAATGCAAAATTGACTGGAATTGAGATGGGACGCCATGTTGCATTTGGAGAGCCCCTGATGTGCCTAAACATTGAAACCCCCCACAAGTGACACCATTTTAGAAAGTAGACCCCCTAAGGAACTTATCTAGATGTGTGGTGAGCACTTTGACCCAACAAGTGCTTTACAGAAGTTTATAATGCAGAGCCGTAAAAATAAAAAATCATATTTTTTCACAAAAATTATCTTTTCACCCCCAATTTTTTATTTTCCCAAGGGTGAGAGAAGAAATTGGACCCCAAAAATTGTTGTGCAATTTGTCCTGAGTACGCTGATACCCCATATGTGGGTGTAAACCATTGTTTGGGCGCAGGGCAGAGCTCGGAAGGGAAGGAGCGCCATTTGACTTTTCAATGCAAAATTGACTGGAATTGAGATGGGACGCCATGTTGCATTTAGAGAGCCCTTGATGTGCCTAAACATTGAAACCCCTAACAAGTGACACCATTTTGGAAAGTAGACCCCCTAAGGAACTTATCTAGATGTGTGGTGAGCACTTTGACCCAACAAGTGCTTTACAGAAGTTTATAATGCAGAGCCGTAAAAATAAAAAATCATATTTTTTCACAAAAATGATCTTTTCACCCCCAATTTTTTATTTTCCCAAGGGTAAGAGAAGAAATTGGACCCCAAAAATTGTTGTGCAATTTGTCCTGAGTACACTGATACCCCATATGTGGGTGTAAACCATTGTTTGGGCGCAGGGCAGAGCTCAGAAGGGAAGGAGCGCCATTTGACTTTTCAATGCAAAATTGACTGGAATTGAGATGGGACGCCATGTTGCGTTTGGAGAGCCCCTAATGTGCCTAAACATTGAAACCCCCCACGAGTGACACCATTTTGGAAAGTAGACCCCTTAAGGAACTTATCTAGATGTGTGATGAGCACTTTAACCCAACAAGTGCTTCACAGAAGTTTATAATGCAGAGCCGTAAAAATAAAAAATCATATTTTTTCACAAAAATGATCTTTTCACACCCATTTTTTTATTTCCCCAAGGGTAAGAGAAGAAATTAGACCACAATAGTTGTTGTGCAATTTGTCCTGAGTACGACGATACCCCATATGTGGGTGTAAACCATTGTTTGGGCGCATAGCAGAGCTCAGAAGGGAAGAAGCGCTATTTTACTTTTCAATGCAAAATTGACTGGAATTAAGATGGGATGCCATGTTGCGTTTGGAGAGCCCCTGATGTGCCTAAACATTAAACCCCCCCACAAGTGACACCATTTTGGAAAGTAGACCCCCTAAGGAACTTATCTAGATGTGTTTTGAGAGCTTTGAACCCCCAAGTGTTTCACTACAGTTTATAACGCAGAGCCGTGAAAATAAAAATTATTTTTTTTTTTCACAAAAATGATTTTTTAGCCCCCAGTTTTGTATTTTCACAAGGGTATCAGGATAAATTGGACCCCAAAAGTTGTTGTCCAATTTGTCTGGAGTACGCTGATACCCCATTTGTGGGGAGGGACCACTGTTTGGGCGCATGACAGAGCTCGGAAAGGAAGGAGCGCCATTTGGAATGCAGACTTAAATGGATTGGTCTGCAGGCGTCACGTTGCATTTGCAGAGCCCCTGATGTACCCAAACAGTACAAACCCCCCACAAGTGACCCCATATTGGAAACTAGACCCCCCAAGGAACTTATCTAGATGTGTTGTGAGAACTTTGAACCCCCAAGTGTTTCACTACAGTTTATAACGCAGAGCCGTGAAAATAAAAATTATTTTTCTTTTTCACAAAAATGATTTTTTAGCCCCCAGTTTTGTATTTTCACAAGGGTATCAGGATAAATTGGACCCTAAAAGTTGTTGTCCAATTTGTCCTGAGTACGCTGATACCCCCTATGTGGGGGGGAACCACTGTTTGGGCGCATGACAGAGCTCGGAAGGGAAGGAGCGCCATTTGGAATGCAGACTTAAATGGATTGGTCTGCAGGCGTCACGTTGCATTTGCAGAGCCCCTGATGTACCCAAATAGTACAAACCCCCCACAAGTGCCCCCATATTGGAAACTAGACCTCCCAAGGAACTTATCTAGATGTGTTGTGAGAACTTTGAACCCCCAAGTGTTTCACTACAGTTTACAACGCAGAGCCGTGAAAATAAAACATATTTTTTTTCCCACAAAAATGATTTTTAGCCCCCCAAATTTTTATTTTCCCAAGGATAACAAGAGAACTTGGACCCCAGAAGTTGTTGTTCAATTTGTCCCTAGTACGCTGATACCCCATATGTTGGGGTAAACCCCTTTTTGGACGCACGGGAGAGCTCGGAAGGGAAGGAGCACTGTTTTACTTTTTCAACGCAGAATTGGCTGGAATTGAGATTGGACGCCATGTCGCGTTTGGAGAGCCCCTGATGTGCCTGAACAGTGGAAACTCCCCAATTCTACCTGAAACCCTACCCCTAACCGTTTACTGAACATTTTCTGACAGTCATAAGTGCCACGTATATAAGTGCCACGTATATAAGTGCCACGTATATAAGTGCCACGTATATAAGTGCCACGTATTTAAGTGCCACGTATTTAAGTGCCACGTATTTAAGTGCCACGCATTTAAGTGCCACGCATTTAAGTGCCACGTATTTAAGTGCCACGTATTTAGGTGCCACGTATTTAAGTGCCACAATATTTCAGTGCCACAATATTTCAGTGCCACGTATTTCAGTGCCACGTATTTCAGTGCCACGTATTTCAGTGCCACGTATTTCAGGCACTGAAAAATACGTGGCACGTAAATACTTCAGTGCCACGATATTTCAGTGCCACGATATTTCAGTGCCACGTATTTCAGTGCCACGTATTTCAGGCACTGAAAAATACGTGGCACGTAAATACGTGGCACTTAAATACGTGGCACTTAAATACGTGGCACTTAAATACGTGGCACTTAAATACGTGGCACTTAAATACATGGCACTTAAATACGTGGCCACTGAAATATCGTGGCACTTATATACGTATATACGTATATAAACATATATTTCAGTGCCACGTATTTCAGTGCCACGTATTTCAGGTTAGGGGTAGGGTTAGGGGTAGGGTTAGGGTTTTTTGTTTTTTTCTTGTATTCTTGTGTTTTTCTATAAAAACGCATGCGTTTTACCGCGTTTACATGCATTTTTTCACACATGCGGTTTTTTTAAAAAACGCATGCAGATAAAAACGCAAGTGTGAAACCAGACTAAAAGACGCTTTTTATAGCAAAAAAGTTTTTGCGTCTCCACATTTTGAGAGCTATAATTTTTCCACATTTTGGTCCACAGAGTCATGTGAGGTCTTGTTTTTTGCGGGACGAGTTGACGTTTTTATTGGTAACATTTTCGGACACGTGACCATTTTTTATCACTTTTTATTCCGATTTTTGTGAGGCAGAATAACCAAAAACCAGCTATTCATGAATTTCTTTTGGGAGAGGCGTTTATACCGTTCTGCGCTTGGTAAAGTTGATAAAGCAGTTTTATTCGTCGGGTCAGTACGATTACAGCGATACCTCATTTATATCATTTTTTTATGTTTTGACGCTTTTATACGATAAAAACTATTTTATAGAAAAAATAATTATTTTTGCATCGCTTTATTCTGAGGACTATAACTTTTTTATTTTTTTGCTGATGATGCTGTATGGCGGCTCGTTTTTTGCGGGACAAGATGACGTTTTCAGCGGTAACATGGTTATTTATATCCGTCTTTTTGATCGCGTGTTATTCCACTTTTTGTTCGGCGGTATGGTAATAAAGCGTTGTTTTTTGCCTCGTTTTTTTTTTTTTCTTACGGTGTTTACTGAAGGGGTTAACTAGTGGGCCAGTTTTATAGGTTGGGTCGTTACGGACGCGGCGATACTAAATATGTGTACTTTTATTGTTTTTGTTTGTTTTTTTTAGATAAAGAAATGTATTTATGGGAATAATATTTTTTTTTTTATTATTATTTATTTAGGAATTATTATTTTTTTTTTTAACACATGTGGAAATTTTTTTTTTTACTTTTTTACTTTGTCCCAGGGGGGGACATCACAGATCGCAGATCTGATAGTGTGCACAGCACTCTATCAGATCCGCGATCATACTTTCATCGGAGCAGGCTGCAGCTTTCATCTGCAGCCTGCTCCGACCCGGAAGTGCTCCCTGCAGGACCCGGATACAGCCCCTCGGCCATTTTGGATCCGGGGCCTGCAGGGAGAAGACGTTCGGTACGAGGTGAGTACATCACCTTGTACCGATCGTCTCAGGGAAGCACGCAGGGAGCCCCCTCCCTGCGCGATGCTTCCCTGTACCGCCGGTACACCGCGATCATGTTTGATCGCGGTGTGCCGGGGGTTAATGTGCCGGGGGCGGTCCGTGACCGCTCCTGGCACATAGTGCCGGATGCCAGCTGCGATATGCAGCCGACACCCGGCCGCGATCGGCCGCGCTCCCCCCGTGAGCGCGGCCGATCGCGTATGACGTACTATACCGTCACCGGGAATTAAGGCCCACCCCACCTCGACGGTATAGTACGTCATATGGGATTAAGGGGTTAAGCAGCTTATCAACAATCTACCGTATTTTTCGGACTATAAGACGCACTTTTTTTCCTCCAAATTTGGGAGGAAAGTGTGGGTGCGTCTTATAGCACGGATATAGCATGTGGGGAGGGGGGCAGCAGCGAGTGGGATCGCAATGATAGCCCACTTCAGGATGTCCCCGCTGCCCGGAATCTGCTGCTGGGGAAAGCACATGGCCCCGCTGATTAAGTGCAGTGAATATTCATTAGCGGCTCCCCACCCACCGATCAGCTGAGCAGTGAGCCGGGAGCAGCAAATGAATGCTGCACTTAAGCAGCGACACACAGTTTCCCCAGCACTGATTCTGGGGAGAATCTGTGTGTCCGGGGGGAGGAGGAGGCAGCAGCAGGGGCCAGGAGATCGCTGTCTACCTGCCTGTGCTGGTCGCTGAGCTGTCTGGTGCACAGGAAGGACCTGTGTGATGTCAGAAGTGGGTGGGCTGGAGCATCACATGGCAGCTCAGAGCCCTCCCTCTTCTGACATCATCACAGGTCCTTCAGACTCCCATCTAGAATCTGCAGCTTCCTCTTATGTCCTGCGCTCTGGAAAGGCAACAACAACAGGGAGGGCTCTGTGTGTGTGTGCAGCCATGGGATGCTCCAGCTTTTACCTCACAACAGTGTGGCTGGCTGCCACAATTAAGAGGTCAGTCTTTACAAAACACAATAAAGCACTCTGCCACTCCTTTGGTGAACTATAACTCCCAGCATGTCATAGGATCTGCAGGACATGCTGGGAGTTATAGTTCTCCCATGGGATTTTAAAGCAGCACTCCAGTGCTATTTTGCAGTGCTGGAGTGGTGCTTTCACTATAAGCCCTGTGCACCCATTCTTAGGGCTCATTTCCACATGCGAGGCACACGTCCGTATCTCGCATGTGGAAACCAAGCTGTGGAGCCGGCACTCCAGAGCGGAGCATGCGGCCGCATAGGAACACATGGAGCTGCACAGCTCCACTCCAAAGTGCCGGCGCCAGAGCTTGGTTTCCACATGCGAGATACGGACGTGTGCCTCGCATGTGGAAATGAGCCCTTATACTCACCCTCCAGCATCTTCATAACGTACTTCACAGACACCACACTGGTCCCGCAGCTTCCAACATAATAACATACTATTATATATAATAACACCACATATAATAGTATGTTATTTATGTTATTAAATATTTTACCACATTTTTTTTGCTTCAAATATTTTTTTCCCTATTTTCCACCTCTAAAACCTGGGTGCGCCTTATAGTCCGGTACGTCTTATAGTCCGAAAAATACGGTATTTATTCCTCTCTTTCCAAAGAGTGAACCTTTTGCTGTGGTCTAAAAATTGATAATTTTTAAAAGCTTGCTAAAATGTATACCTTCTTTATTCAACAAACAACAAACCTTTTGCTACTCCCCAAATGAGGATAATTCTTGAACCATCACTTCTTAAATAGTCATTGCTCCTTCCTTGTACACCGCGTGGGTATAAACAAAAGTACAGCAGTCATTTCTCAAAAATATGGATCATTTTTAATTTCTTTTACTCTTTAAAAAGCTTAAAAAGTCTTTCAGAACAATGTTAGTTACCACAGGTGATCATGTATCTAATGTTCATCACTATACAGTATACTGTTTATTAAGTCTGTTTTGTATTAAATGGTATCTGTGAGTAGGATCTACCCTGGTAAGCCATCAACATGGGCATGTAGATCATATAAAGTTGAATAATAATAATAATAGCAAGAATGATAAGCAAATGAGCTATTAATATCTATGAGCCAGACTCAGATCTGCATGAGAAGAGGGGTGTTACTAGTGTGAAGCAAGTAATGACTGACACTTTTCTCTCATAATCACAAATAGCTCTGCAGTGAGACCTGTGCTAAAACCATACCACACAAATAAACGGTCCCATTACAAACATTTGCAGCAGCAGTTGACCTTTCAAAGTGCTGTACATTCTGTTGGAAAGCTACAGTAGGGAAAAAAAATTATTTAGTCAGCCACCAATTGTGCAAGTTCTCCCACTTAAAAAGATGAAAGAGGCCTGTAATTGACATCATAGGTAGACCACAATTTTGAGAGTTAAAATGAGAAAACAAATCCAGAAAATCACCTATTCTGATTTTGCAAGATTAATTTTGCAAATTATAGTGGAAAATAAGTATTTGGTCATTAACAAAAGTTCATCTCAATATTTTGTTATATATACTTTGCTGGCAAATACAGAGGTCAAAGTTTTCTGTAAGTCTTCACAAGGTGGACACACACTGTTGGTGGTATGTTGGCCCATTCCTCCATGCAGATCTCCTCTAGAGATGTTTTGGGCCTGTCGCTGGGCAATACGGACTTTCAACTCCATCCAAAGGTTTTCTATGAGGTTGAGATCTGGAGACTGGCTTGGCCACTCCAGGACCTTTATATGTTTCTTACGAAGCCACTCCTTCATTACCCTGGTGGTGTGCTTGGGATCATTATCATGTGAAACACTCATCCACGTTTCGTCTTCAACGCCCTTGCTGATGGAAGGAGGTTTGCACTCAAAATCTCACGATACATGATCCCATTCATTCTTTAATGCACATGGATCAGTCATCCTGGTCCCTTTGCAGAAAAACATTCCCAAAGCATAATATTGCCACCTCCATGCTGCACAGTAGGTATGGTGTTCTTTGGATGCAACTCAGCATTCTGTCTCCTCCAACCCCTACAAGTTTTGTTTCTACCAAACAGTTCTACTTTGGTTTAATCAGACCATATGACATTCTCCCAATACTCTTCTGAATAATCCAAATGCTCTCTAGCAAACTTCATATTGGCCCGGACATGTACTGGCTTAAGCAATGAGACACATCTGGCACCACAGGATCTGAGTTAATGGAGGCATAGTGTGTTACTGATGGTAGCCTTTATTACGATGGTCCTAGCTCTATGCAGGTCATTCACTAGGTGCCCTTGTGTGGGTCTGGGATTTTTGCTTACCGTTCTTGTGATCATTTTGACCTCTCGGAGTGAGATCTTGTGTGGAGCCCCAGATCAAGGGAGATTATCAGTGTTCTTGTATGTCTTCCGTTTTCTTATTAT
This sequence comes from Ranitomeya variabilis, assembly GCF_051348905.1. Classification (NCBI taxonomy): domain Eukaryota; kingdom Metazoa; phylum Chordata; class Amphibia; order Anura; family Dendrobatidae; genus Ranitomeya; species Ranitomeya variabilis. The sequence continues at coordinate 300,442,840 of NC_135237.1, read as the reverse complement.
TGCTCCCTTAGTTGATTTAATCACACCAAGCTGCTTGCCTATTGCAGATTCTGTCTTCCCAGCCTGGTGCAGGGCTACAATTTTGTGTCTGTGTCCTTCAACAGCTCTTTGGTCTTCACCATAGTGGAGTTTGGAGTGTGACTGTTTGTGGTTGTGGAGAGGTGTCTTTTATACTGATACCAAGTTCAAACACCTGCAATTACTACAGGTAATGAGTGGAGTACACAGGAGCCTCCAAGAAGAAGTTAAAGGTCTGTGAGAGCCAGAAATCTTGCATGTTTTTAGGTGACCAAATACTTTTTTCCACCGTAATTTGCAAAATAAATCTTGCCAAATCAGACTCTGATTTTCTATATTTGTTTTCTCATTTTGACTCTCATGGTTGCGGTCTACTTATGATGTAAATTACAGGCCTCTCTCATTTTTTTAAGTGGGAGAACTTGCACAATTGGTGGCTGACTAAATACTTTTTTTTCCTACTGTACATACTTATGACCATGTGATATTCCAACTTTTCTTAAATTTTCAAACATTACTACATTTCATTTTTGTCAGTCAAGTTAGGGTGCAGAGTGTACATTAATGAGAAAAAAAATAACTTTTTTAAATTTTACCAAATGGTTCGAATGAAACAAATAGCAAAAAATTTAAAGGAGTATGCATACTTTCTGTACCCACTGTATGTATTATATGTGATTACCTATATTGTTGTTACAATTTAACCCCTTAGTGACAGAGCCAATTTGGTACTTAATGACCGAGCCAATTTTTACAATTCTGACCAGTGTCACTTTAAGAGGTTATAACTCTGGAACGCTTTATCGGATCCCGCTGATTCTGAGTTTGTTTTTTCATGACATATTGTTCTTCAAGTTAGTGGTAACATTTCTTCGATATTACTTGCGATTATTTATGAAAAAATTGGAAATATGGCGAAAATTTTTAAAATTTTGCAATTTTCAAACTTTGTATTTTTATGCCCTTAAATCAGAGAGATATGTCACAAAAAATAGTTCATAAATAACATTTCCCACATGTCTACTTTACATCAGCACAATTTTGGAAACAATTTTTTTTTTGTTAGGGAGTTATAAGGGTTAAAATTGACCAGCAATTTCTCATTTTTACAACACCATGTTTTTTTTAGGGACCACATCACCTTTGAAGTCATTTTGAGGGGTCTATATGATAGAAAATAACCAAGTGTGACACTATTCTAAAAACTGCACCCCTCAAGCTGCTCAAAACCACATTCAAGAAGTTTATTAACCCTTTACGTACTTCACAGGAACTGAAACAATGTGGAAGAAAAAAATGAACATTTAACTTTTTTTTGCAAACATTTTACTTCAGAACCATTTTTTTTAATTTTCACAGGTGTAAAAACAGACATTTAACCACAAATTTTGTTTTGCAATTTTTCCTGAGTATGTCGATACCCCATATGTGGAGGTAAACCACTGTTTGGGCGCACCGCAGAGCTTGGAAGCGAAGGAGCACCGTTTGACTTTTTCAATGCAGAACTGGCTGGAATTGAGATCGGATGCCATGTCGCGTTTGGAGAGCCCCTGATGTGCCTAAACAGTGGAAACCCCCCACAAGTGATACCATTTTGGAAACTAGACCCCTTAAGGAACTTATCTAGATGTGTGGTGAGCACTTTGAACCCCCAAGTGCTTCACAGAAGTTTATAACGTAGAGCCGTGAAAATAAAAAAATCGCATTTTTTCTACAAAAATGATCTTTTTGCCCCCAAATTTTTATTTTCACAAGGGTAACAGGAGAAATTAGACCACAAAAGATGTTGTGCAGTTTCTCCTGAGTATGTCGATACCCCATATGTGGGGGTAAACCACTGTTTGGGCGCACCGCAGAGCTTGGAAGAGAAGGAGTGTCGTTTTACTTTTTCAATGTAGAATTGGCTGGAATTGAGATCGGACGCCATGTCACGTTTGGAGAGCCGCTGATGTGCCTAAACAGTAGAGACCCCCCACAAATGACACCATTTTGGAAACTAGACCCCTTAAGGAACTTATCTAGATGTGTGGTGAGCACTTTAATCCCCCAGGTGCTTCACAGAAGTTTATAACGTAGAGCCGTGAAAATAAAAAAATCGCATTTTTTCTACAAAAATGATTTTTTGCCTCCAAATTTTTAATTTACCAAGGGTAACAGGAGCAAATGGACCCCAGAAGTTGTTGTACAATTTGTCTTGAGTACGCTGACACCCCATATGTGGGGGTAAACTACTCTTTGGGTGCATGGCTGAGCTCGGAAGCAAAGGAGCGCCATTTGACTTTTCAATGCAAAATTGACTGGAATTGATATCTGACGCCATGTCGCGTTTGGAGAGCCCCTGATATGCCTAAACAGTAGAAACCCCCCAAAAGTGACCCCATTTTGGAAACTAGACCCCCCATGGAATTTTTCTAGATGTGTAGTGAGAACTTTGAATGCCCAAGTGCATCACAGAAGTTTATAATGCAGAGTCGTAAAAATAAAAAATATTTTTTTTTAACAATAAAGATATTTTAGCCCCCAAGTTTTTATTTTCACAAGGGTAACAAGAGAAATTGGACCCCAAAAGTTGTTCTCTAATTTGTCCTGAGTATGCTGGTACCCCATATTTGGGGTTAAACCACTGTTTGGGCGCACGGCAGAGCTCGGAAGGGAAGGAGCGCCATTTTGGAATGCAGACTTTGATAGGATTGTCTGTGGGTGTTATGTTGTGTTTGCAGAGCCCCTGATGTACCTAAACAGTAGAAACCCCCCACAAGTGACCAAATTTTGGAAACTAGACCCCCTAAGGAACTTATCTAGATATGTGGTGAGAACTTTGAATGCTCAAGTGCTTCACAGAAGTTTATAATGCAGAGTAGCGAAAATAAAAAAATATTTTTTTCCCCACAAAAAAGATTTTTAGCCCCCAAGTTTTTATTTTCACAAGGGTAACAGGAGAAATTGGACCCCAAAAGTTGTTGTCCAATTTATCCCGAGTACGCTGATGCCCCATATGTGGGGGTAAACCACTGTTTGGGCGCACGGCAAAGCTCAGAAGGGAGGGAGCACCATTTGACTTTTTTAGCGCAAAATTGGCTGTCGTGTTTGGAGACCCCCTGATGTACCTAAACAGTGGAAACCCCCAAATTATAACTCCAACTCTAACTCCAACACACCCCTAACCCTAATCTCAACCCGATCCATAATCCTAATCACAACCCTAACGATAATCACAACCCTAACCCCAAAACAGCCATAATCTCAACCCTAACCATAACCCTAATCAAAACCCTAAATCCAACACACCCCTAACCCTAATCCCAACCCTAATCCCAACCCTAACCCTAATCCCAACCCTAATCCAAACCCTAACCCTAATCCCAACTCTAACCCTAACTTTAGCCCCAACCCTAACCCTAACTTTAGCCCCAACCCTAACCATAACTTTAGCCCCGTCGTCACAAAAAAGTTCAATGTAACCTTTTTTTTGTACGTCGCGTCCGCCATTTCCACGCATGCATGGCCGTAACTCTGCCCCCTCCTCCCCAGGACATAGACTGGGCAGCGGATGCATTGAAAAACTGCATCCGCTGCCCACGTTGTGCACAATTTTCACAATGTGCGTCGGTACGTCGGGCCGACGCATTGCGACCGCCCCGTACCGATGCAAGTGTGAAAGAAACCTAAGGCTACTTTCAGACTAGCGTCATACTTGGCCCATCGCAGTGTGTCGGGCCGACGTACCGACGCTAGCGTTGTAAGCACCGCACAACGGGTGCAGCGGATGCTGTTTTTTCAACGCATCCGCTGCCCCATTGTGAGGTGCGGGGAGGCGGGGGCGGAGTTCCGGCAGTGCATGCGCGGTCAGAAATGGCGGACACGTCGCACAAAACAGTTACGTGTAGCTTTTTTTGTGCCGACGGTCTGCCGTGGCACGACGGATGCGACGTGTGGCAATCCTTCGCAATGCGTCACTAATGCAAGCCAATGGAGAAAAAACGCATCCTGCAAGCACTTTTGCAGGATGAGTTTTTTCTCCAACGACGCATTGCGACGGAATCCAAAAAACGCTAGTGTGAAAGTAGCCTAACCCTAACCCTAGCCCTAACCCTAACCCTAACACTAGCCCTAACCCTAACCCTAAATTTAGCCCCAACCCTAACCCTAACCCTAGCCCTAACCCTAACCCTAACCCTAGCCCTAGCCCTAACCCTAGCCCTAACCCTAACCCTAACCCTAATTTTAGCCCCAACTTGTCTCTCCTGCCGGCCGGCAGATGGCAGCAGATGGCGGGCGCACTACGCATGCGCCCGCCATTTTCTTTGCAGAGGAAGAAGCCGGCCGGCAAGAGGAGACGCAGGAGGACCCAGGGACACCGGGTGAGTATGATAGGGTCCCCGAATCCCCCTATTTCTCTGTCCTCTGATGTGTGATCACATCAGAGGACAGAGAATTACAGATCACTTTTTTTTTTTTTTTTTGCGGTCGCCGGTAAACTGTTAATTACCGGCGATCGCAAAACAGGGGTCGGTGCAAACCGACCCCGATCATGTTCTTTGGGGTCTCGGCTACCCCCGGCAGCCGAGACTCCAAAGATCTTCCGGGTGCCGGGCGGCGGGCGCACTGCGCATGTGCCCGCCATTTTTTCCCGGAAAAAAGATGGCGGCGCCCATGGGGAGCCACAAGGAGCACCGGGGGAGATAGGTGAGTATTGGGGGGCTATCAGGGGCCATCGGGGACCCAATTTCTCTGTCCTCCGATGTGCGATCACATCGGAGGACAGAGAAATTAAATGGCAAATCGCGTTTTGTTTTTTTTTGTTGCGACCGCCGGTAAACGGTTAATTACCGGCGATCGCAACTTGGGGGTTGGTAAAAAACCTCCGAATCATGTTCTCTGGGGTCTCGGCTACCCTCGGCAACCGAGACCCCAGAGAAAATACGACTCTGGGAGGAGCTATTCACTTTTTCCACAGCGCCGTTAATTAACGGCGCTGTGGTTTAAGTACCCTTAGCGGCCGCCGTTAAAAGGCGTATCGGTGGTCGTTAAGGGGTTAATACAGAAAGTTTTTATTTTTGATAGACTATTTTGGCTCTGTGTTTATAGTGTTATGTTCTTGTTGTCAGTGGCTTCTGGTGTGCTTAGTTGTGAGGGGATTAGGTGTCACACAGCTGATCAGTGAGTGTGCTCCACATAAAACTCCAAATTAATTTTATGTGGATGACCTATCCTGAGGATAAAATGGGAGGCAGTAATGATCAATGCATATAAAATGCGCACACCTAATATATGATAAAGTACAAAACAAGAATTTATTAACACCAAAAACATTTGAACACGATAAAAACATTTAAAACCACATGAAATGTTACAATACCCCATAATCTTTTATAAAATAGATGGCAAAACGTGTTTATATATACCATGCAAGGTCAATTCAATATTATACAAGGAATAAAATAAAAACAAGTATATACAACCACGGGCAGTGAAGTGAACTGTCTTAAAAATAGGTAACCACATGTATAATAGATACCTCATGATAGGCTATCTGTATAAAAGTACTGGGCAACTCTTTTTAAATAAAGTTAGCCACTAATATATGTAAAATATCTCTATTTCATGTCACATCCTTTAAGTCTGATCTTAAAAACACTTGATTTTCCAATGATTTTTTCAAAATGCGAAAAAGTGAAACAAACTCATAATTTAAATATTTTAACTGTAATGATAAGTCATTAGTAATTTAAGTGTAAATAAGCAAATCCAAAAATAAGTAAAAAAAAAACTAATTTGTAATTGTTCTTTACAGATATAGTGTTAGTACTGTATCTGCTAATTATTTGTATCTTTGTTTCCAAAATTGATTTGGCAGTCTTTGAAACAACAGTTATGAACTAGCTCTTTTTATTTAAAATAAAATAAACTTACAAAAATTAACTCTATATTGTTGTGTGATAATGTATTAATGAAAGGTAATGAAATTCAAAGATCTGTTATCTTAATGTTGGTATGGGTAATATTTGATATTACACTTAGATCTGTAAAAATATTACTCTCTATTATTGTACATTTTATCTATTTTTTAGCTTAAAAGAAATCGAATCAATATGAATAAATTATATTGTATGGCTTCACAGCAAAATGCAGTGTTAATTAGCATAGACAGAATGTAATTACCGCAGCAGAACTTGTCTGTGCAGTCAATATATTTTAGCAAAGTGTCCAATTGACACAGCTAATTTATCTCAAAATCTATTGCACTAATAGAAAAAATAACAAATGTACAGTAGAATTGTAATTTATGTTTTATTTTTATAAGTTTCATTCTGCTAAAGTGTTTTGACAAGTCAAAAGATAATGTTGCAGTCTTTGTATGTTTAATATACACTACTCACAAAAAGTTAGGGACATTTGGATTTATGAAAGGGTAAAAAGATCATGTTGCAGTGATATTTTATCATGAAAGTAGAATATTTAATTAGAAGAAGGCAATGGCGATTTCCTCATTTCAAACAATTTATTGAAGCAAAAGCAAACAACAGTGGTGGGTATACCCCAACAAAAAATGTCAATGTTTCAATAACTTGTCATGTGGCTTGAGCATCAATTACAACTTGACAGCAATGTCTCATGCTGTTCACAAGTCAAGTTATTGTCTACAGAGGCACAACATCCCACTCTTCTTGAAGGGTGGCCCTCAGGTCATTGAGGCTTTGGGGTACAGTGTTATGAGCTTTTGCATGATGACTCAGCTGATCCCCTATGTTTTCTATGGGATTTAGGTCTGGAGAAAGTACAGGCTACTCCATTTGATGAACCCCAGTCTCAAGCATCCACTTCCTAATGATGCGACCTCGATGTGCTTGAGCATGTCTTCCATGAAGATGAAAATAAGCTAATGTTGTTGGTGCAGGTGCACAATGTCTGGATTAATAATTTTATTCAAGTAGTAAGAGTTTGTCACTTTTCTACTCATAAAGTGTAGGAAAGTTCTGTATTGACTAGACACAACTGCCCACACTGTGATACAGCTACTACCAAAGGCTCCTCTGGTGACAACAGTGGCTGATGCCTAACGCTCTCCTTGACATGTTCAACATCATTGGCAGCCATCATTTCTGCTCAGCATGAATCGACTTTAACAACGAAAAGCACTGAGGCCCACTGGTCTCTCATCTAGTGTAGATGCTCTCTGGCCTATGCAAGATGATGACACCTGTGCCTAGTGGTGTGGCCAGATAACCTTGCAGATCATCTAGCGCACAGATGATGCATATGTAAATGGTTTTTAATGGTGTGACGTGACACTTGGGTGCCTCTCACCTCCATAATATGTGCCTGGAGTTGAGGTGCATTCATCATCATCAGTTCCAAAGGTCATTGTTCACAAAGAAGCAATCATCAGTGTGGGATGTGGCCAAGATTTGCCCACTTCTCTGCCTTTCTGTCACTCTTCCAATCTTTCTGTATTTCTGTGGCAACCTGCTGATAACACTCTGTTACACTTTAAACTCAATGGCAACTTCCATCTGAGAACGATCAATTAGTAAAGTTGTCTTGGTCTCATGATACCAAAATGTGGACAGTGTGGTGTGGAGGACTGTTTAAATACCAATTCTAATTAAACCATAAAAGTTATTGGTTAATTCATAGATCATACACCTGTTGTGAATTTTTCCATTAACCTCCTTGTTAGGAAACAGAGTTATGCAACAAGGTTTGAAACATTGAACAGTTGGTCAATGCATTCAAAAGTTTAGAGAATGTCACATTAAGCTCACTTGAAAAGGTTAGTGTACATTTTAGGCTCATCTCCTGAAAGCTGTGAACATTTGGTTTTCGTTTTATTGTGAAGCAAAAAACAAATAGTACAAAATAGCTTAAAACTTCAGTGTGCTTATTTACTACCCTAAAGTCAGTACTTTGTAGAACCTCCTTTTGCAGCAATTACAGCTGCAAGCTAAATGGTTCTTTGCACTTTCCACATCTTGCCATTGTTATTTTTGGTCATTCCTGAAGTCAATACTGCTACTACCCCTTCAAGTTTGATGGTTTCCTCCGGTGAACATTAATTTTTAAGTTTGACCACAGATTACCAGTTGGATTCAGGTCTAGGTTTTGACTATGCCACTCCAAAATATTTCCAAGTTTTCCCTTAAACCACTTGTGTTGCTTAAGCAGCATCATTGTCTTGTTAGTAGAAGGTGAATCTCCACTCCAGTCTCAAATCACTGTCAGACTGAAACACATTTTTCTCTAGACTATCCATGAATTTTGAACCATCCATTTTCCCATTGACTCTGACCATTTTCCCTGTCCCTGAAGCCAAAAATCATCCCCATACCATGATGTCATCACCACCATCTTTTTCTGTGGGGATGGTGTTTTTGGAGTGATAAGCTGTGTTGTTTTGGGGTCAGACATAGCATTTACCTTTGTGGCTAAAAAGTTCGAAGTTGATATCTTCTGACCACAGCACTTTCCTCCATATATTTTTGGAGCTTCCCACATGTCTTTTGGCAAACCATAAATGAGCCTTACAATTCTTGTGTGTAAATAAAGGCTTTTTTTCTGCCCACTCTTCCATAAAGGCCACCTCTATGGAGTGTACTGCTCTTTGTAGTCATATGGACAGATACTCCCGTCTCTGTTTGGGAATTCTGCAGTTCCTTCCAGGTTATCTTTAGTTTATGTGCTGCTTCTCTGATTAATGGCCTCTTTGCCTGGGCTGAAAGCTTTGGTGGGCTGCCTTCTCTTGGCAGGTTTATTGTTAGAGCATATTCTTTTTATTTTCTGTCAATGGATATGATGGTGCTTTAGGCGGATCATCAGAGATTGGGAATTTTTTTTATAACCCAATTCTGACTTGTACTTCTCAATAATTTTTTCCCTCACTTGTTTGGAGATCTCTTTGGTCTTCATTGTGTTGTTAGGCTTCTGATGCCTTTTGCTTAATGGTGTTTAAACCTATGTGGCCTTTCAGAAAAGTGTGTATATACTGACAGACCATGTGACACTTAGACTGCACACAGGTGGACTTCCTTTCACTAAGCATGTGACACAAAAAAGTAATTGCTTGCACCATAAATCTTTAGGACCTTCAAAGCAAAAGGGATGAATACTTATGCACATGCCAATTTTCAGTTATTTCATCCCATAAGTTTGATTTATGCCTATATTTTTATCACTTCACTTCACTTCAAGAACTCTTTAGAACTTTTTAGTTTTGATGCATGACACACAAATCGGACAATAAAAATATTTAAACACAGGTTGCAAAGTAACAAAACAGATAAAAAGCCAAGGCGTTGTTTGCTTTCACAAGCCATTGTACGTGTCACAATTTATTGAGTCTGTGCACATTGGTTTTTTTAATTCAAATTTGATGTACATACAGTGCATATCACACCAATACCAAGGCCAGTTAATCCTTTTTTGGGCATGTATCTAGCATTTCTTGGTTCTGGTTGCTTCTTTTTTGCGTTAAAAAATGAGAAAGCAAAAACTGCAAATAATTAACTGTATCTTTCCGCCTCACAAAGTGTGCATGCCACTAAGTAATGAATTTTTTGCACTTATTATATTAGTTAAGTTTAATATAATTACATTGCAACTGAACACTTTTGTATTTTTATATTGTTGTTTTGGTATGTACCTAGCATTTCTTTGTCACTCATTTTTGGGAAGAAGGAATTGTGGTTCAAGCCAAAAAAGTTAATATGATATAATAAAAATACAATGTTAAATGCAATGGCAATGGAGTTAATGAAAAAATTAAGAAACATACCAAGGTTCCTTGCAACATGAATATTGAAGTTGTAAGTAATACCAAGTAAAGGTCACAATTATCCTCCCTTTCTTAAAGCAAGAGTAATAATGGGGAAAATGTGAAGAATGATATGGACTATTCGGCACGACACTCATCTCAGCTGCAGCATGATGATGTTGCTTCTGAATGTAGCTTCATTAGTTTGAATAAGCGTTCTGAACATTTTTTCTCCTTCACGGTTATAGGATTTCATATGTTACATTATAGAGTTTCAGAGTTGATGTGTTGGAACTTGGATGAGATGTGGAGATCAGGTGGATGACAAGACTCAAACACATAGCTGTGTTGGTAGTAATAGTTTAATTGGCATCTGATTTAGGACCACTGGTATTGACAGCTGATGTGTGCTACTGGTACTACGTCATGGCAAATCTAACAGTGGAAATCGGGAGGGTGGAGGTAAAAATCAAGGCACCAAGAACATTTCCCACACTTAGGTAACTGTCATTCAAGTTAGAAATGATGACAATGATGGTGATGGTGATGATGATTATGATAATTGTGTGATGTACAGGACCTGGAAATTATATTAGAGTGTCAAAGAGGTGATTATGACAGAGATAAAGATTGCTGTCTTGCAATAAATAGTCTACAACCTGCTTAAAATGCTCTAAGGGCCAATCAACTTCATCTGTGGTCAAATCAGGGGTAGGTGATGCTGCAACTGCTGTTAGTGGAGGAGGTTGAACAACAACTAAAAGATCTGGCCATAGTGATTGTGAGTCCTATGTGTGGTTCTTTTAGGTGTGATAATTAATTTGTATGTTGCATTCAATCATGAAGGTCCTGCAGCAACATAATAAGCAAAAGGTGTTCGGGAGCAAATCAATTAGAAAATATAGCTCAACATAAGTAAAACAAGCATCATAACCTGCACATGTGTCAAAATCAGACTGGCCACTAATATGAGCAAGTCTCATTTTCTTACCATCCTTCTCCTTATTATAGTCTTTCTGGTAGCCTCTATGCATCCGCAAGTAGGACCTGGTCACTGTCATAATCACATTATCATTATATACTGATTTCCATACTCTTCCTCCTTGAATTACATTACATCATCAGGTATTCATATATGCCGTCAGGAATCTTAACCATTTCATACTGTCCTTTTGTGTAGAAACTCAACTCCAACATATGCAAATAACCTACAGTTGCTGTCTTACAACATGGATTCTACTGCAATTGCTGGAATTCTGAATGTGCCAAGCTTTGATGGGCAACTCTGGCTAAAAAACATAATTCCTCACATAATTACATTAGAAAGAATGCTATCACGGAATAAACAAATAATGAATCAAGATTAGCAACTTACACATTTTCCCCATTGCACAGGCTCTGCTTTCCATTGATTTTTGCTCGTCGTGTATGGGCCTCTACTGCTTCATATTGCTTTATTAATGTCAAGAATACCTTTTTGTGTCTTTCTTTGGGCTGTCATGGGCACGAAAATGTAAATGTTTTAGATATTGCTGCATTGCCAAATCAATTTATTTTATCATGGCCATAATAAGCCATTGCTTCAATGATTCATAATATACCTTCCTCATCATCTTTTGGAAAAATTAGATTTTTGGGGACATTGGCTCACATATTTCTCCCTGTGGGACCCTGCACAGGACTGGACACAAAAGGTCAACATTTACAAAAATCTACTGCCTCTATGATTCTATTTTATTGACCACAATTTTCATATTTTGCAAAAATTAAGATTTTTTTGCATTGACCCATGTGACTTTCCTCAATAGACTATACGCTTGATGGAGCATGAACCCCCAAAAATCTATTGCTTCTATCATTACTATTTTTTTTAGACCCCTGTGCAGGATTGGGAACAAAGACTACAATTCTCATAAAAAAATACATGGCATTCATTATTACTATTTTCTTTACCATCATGCTTATTTTATGCAAACGCAAGTATTTTTGGCGGCATTGACTGGTGTGAATTCCGCTGGTTAGCCCCTTCCACTGGCCATGGGGAAGAACACTGGATTCCATTGATATGCGTCACCATGTGTTTTCCTGCTCCCTGCTTGATTGACGTGGATTTTTAAATGTTTGAATAAGTACCCAAAACTTTTTATCATTTATACCAGAAGCTGTATATTCCCAGTATGAAACACACTGAGCTGTTAAGGAATGTAGGAACAGGTAGCATTTTGTAATATACAGGAAGAAATAGATTTTTCCACCACCAGGAGCAAAACAGTAGTAATGCAGCCAGTGACATTACAAGAATCTGATTAACTAATCATATGCAAAACAGTTGGAAATCAAATTTTTGTATAAGGTAGCCAAAAAGATTGTCTATAATGTCTATTATGGCTTGTCAGTCTCACAGGACACACGAAGCACACATTTTCAGAGAGATAAGTCTTGATTTCAGTATCTTTCTTCCTTAGGAAAATAGGACTGAGGACTTGAAATGCCCTCTTTGATTATAGAGCACAAAGAATGAAAAAAACTGTTCTGCAGTATATTGCAAGTGAATCAATTTACAATCACAAAGACTTTACAGTTCCTGGACCTCCTTGTCATATAGATCCATGGAATATTATTCACAAACTGAAAGTACCATTCATATTTTCAATAATCTTCAGAGCAGCAGTAGTACATCACACTCAAATTTAGGCTTTTCTAACCCTGTATGTAATAATGAACTGTGCACAATTATTTCCTATTTCTGGGCTGTAAAACCTGAAAATTGCTACTGTCTGTCTGTGATAGTCTACAATCATTGGCTTCAGTAGACCATGTGATACAAGCTTTTAATGGGAAGCCCACACAGCAGCACCTGCTTGATGTAATCTGCAGCAATGTGTGAAACGGTGTGTTTTTTAGCAATCTGCACATATAATGTCAACATTTTTACAAAATTTGGGGGACCTGGGGAGTGGTATTTATTGTCAGTACCTTATCCGGTCTGACAGGATAATGTAATCAGGAATCAAACTGTGACTCAGTTATCTTTGGTCTGGTCACCATGATAGCAACAGAACGCAAAGTTGATAGAGCAAAACCTAACACCACTACCTTGTTGTCTTATTTTTAAGATGCATGGTCCAACCAGAGTTGAAAATGACTAAAGGCCAATCAAGGTAGGACACAGCAAAGGATACCGAATTAGCAATTCTTGAGAAGAGTTTGTCCTTTTCTCCTGCGGCAAGCTTTGATGTATTCTTAGCAATTAAGGACTTGCATCTGTTTGCCCGCTCTTTGATTTTCAAAAAACATTTTTTTGATGGCAACCTCTCTCAACTATTTCCCACAGAAGAAGAGCAAGTAGCTTTACGTATTGTGGAAGAATTAGCCACCGAGCACAGTACGCCAGAGGGAGGTAAAGTACCAACTTCAATACACCCTAAATCTAAGAAGTTTCCCCCCTGTCATGTCCGAATGTTGATCTATTCATGCAGATTGTCTCTAGAGAATTTATGGAGATCTCACGTTACATCTATAAGGATAATCTCACAATGGAGGAGAGGGGGCGTCTGTGCGTCATGTAGAATTTGACAGATGTGGTATATAAACTGACAGATAAGAGGGTAATGTGGTTATTTGGCCAAAGACACTCTATGAGAAGGAGGCCTTTCGGCAATTGAACAATAACACCTGTTATAAAAAAACTTATGTTGAACCCATTGTCCTCCTTTACCACACAACTATATTTGATTATTAATCAGGTGAAAGAGTCGGTATTATTACTAAAGAACTGGCAACATCCTTGATTGCATCTGAGCCAACTATCCCGACCTTTTACCTGTTACCCAAAATTCATAAGGACGCGCAGACTCCCCCTGGACTCCCAATTATCTCAGGAAGGGGAAACTACCTTGAACATGCATGTGAATCGGTGAATAGATTCCAAGGTACAACCAATAGTAGAGGGGTTGCCAACTGTCCTAAAATACACTGGGGAATTATTGAGAAGGGTGGATGGCTGTTGTGAATTCTGTTCTCAAGCTCCCTCCTGTGGTTATGAATGGTACTTTGGCGAGTTCTGTTCATGGACTCCCTCTGGTGGCTGTGAGTGGAGCTGCTGGTTCTGAGGTTCCTTCCCCAGCTGATCTCGTTTAGGCCTTGGCTGGCTGCTCTATTTAACTCCACTCAGATAGTTACTTGATGCCAGCTGTCAATGTCCTAGTACTGGTTCAGTTCTCTTGGATCTTTCAGATGACCTGACTACTTCGGCAAAAGCTATGTCCCTGCTAGCTTATTTGTTACCACTGTTTTTTGTCCAGCTTGCTATCATGATTTTGTCCTGTTAGCTGGAAGCTCTGGGATGCAGAGTGGCACCACCGCACCTTGAGTCGGTGCGGTGGTTTCTTTTGCACACTCTGCATGGTTTTTTGTGCTGACCGCAAAGATACCTTTTCTATCCTCAGTCTGTTTAGTTAAGTCTGGCCTCCTATGCTGAAACCTATTCCATTCCTGCTGTTTGTGACTTCCATCTTAACTCACAGTCAATATATGCGGGGGGCTGCCTATTTCTTTGGGGAATTTCTCTGAGGCAAGGTAGGCTGTATTTTCTATCTTTAGGGGTAGTTAGCTCTTAGGCTGTGAAGAGGCGTCTAGACAGAGTCAGTAACGCTCCACGGCTATTTCTAGTTGTTGTGATAGGATTAGGGGTTGCGGTCAGCAGAGCTCCCACTTCCCAGAGCTCGTCTTGTATTACTAGTTTGCTCATCTGGTCATTTCTAGTGCTCCTAACCACCAGCTCATCATAACAGTACAGCTGGCCCACAAAGTGTTAATGCATCTCAATAGAGGGATAAGAGAAGTTCTGAGACCATTTTTTTTTTCTCTGCAGTGTGTTTTGTCTTTCTTTTCCCCTTAACCTCTGGGTGGTTCAGGACACAGGTGTAGATATGGATATTCAAGGTCTGTCCTCTTGTGTTGATCAACTCACTGCAAGGGTACAAAGCATTCAAGATTATGTAGTTCAGAACCCGATGTTAGAACCCAGAATTCCAATTCCTGATTTGTTTTCTGGGGATAGATCTAAGTTCCTGAATTTCAAAAATAATTGTAGACTGTTTTTTGCTTTGAAACCCCGCTCCTCTGGTGACCCCATTCAGCAAGTAAAAATCATTATTTCTTTGCTAAGTGGCGACCCTCAAGACTGGGCATTTTCCCTTGCGCCAGGAGATCCTGCATTGCGTAATGTAGATGCGTTTTTTCTGGCGCTTGGATTGCTTTATGATGAACCAGATTCAGTGGATCAGGCAGAGAAAATTTTGCTGGCTTTGTGTCAGGGTCAGGATGAAGCGGAGGTATATTGTCAGAAGTTTAGAAAGTGGTCTGTGCTTACTCAGTGGAATGAGTGTGCCCTGGCGGCAATTTTCAGAAAGGGTCTGTCTGAAGCCCTTAAGGATGTTATGGTGGGATTCCCCACGCCTGCTGGTCTGAATGAGTCTATGTCCTTGGCCATTCAGATCGATCGACGCTTACGTGACCGTAAAAATGTGCACCATTTGGCGGTGTTTTCTGAGCAGAAGCCTGAGCCTATGCAATGTGATATGTCATGGTTCTCAATGGCAAGAGAACATAGTAAAGCATACAAAAAGGACTAGCTCTTGGAAGATGGGAACTCGAGCTGACTGTGAGCAAAACCTACCGCACAACTAACAGTGGCCGGGTAGCGTGCCTACGTTTTATCCCTAGACGCCCAGCGCCAGCCGGAGAACTGACTGACCCTAGCAGAGGAAAATACAGACCTGGCTTACCTCTAGAGAAATTTTCCCCAAAAGGCAGACAGTAGCCCCCACATATATTGTCGGTGATTTCAGAGGAAATTGACATACGAAGTATGAAGATAGGTTTAGCAAATTGAGGTCCGCTTACTAGATAGTAGGAAGACAGAAAAGGGAACTTCACAGTCAGCTGAAAACCCTTTCAAAACACCATCCTGAAATTACTTTAAGACTCTAATATCAACTCATGACACCAGAGTGGCAATTTCAGCTCACAAGAGCTTCCAGCCTCAGAAATAATCAATCGCAGAGAACTGGAACAAAAATGCAAAACAAACTTAGGACTACAAGTCCAACTTAGCTGATAGTAGTCTAGGAGCAGGAACATGCAACAGAAAGGCTTCTGGTAACATAGTTGGCCGGCATAGAAATGACTGAGGAGCAAGGTAAATAGAAAACTCCCACATCCTGATGGAAACAGGTGAACAGAGGAGATGAGGCACGCAAGTGCAGTACCACCAGAAACCACCTGGGGAGCCCAGAAACCAAATTCACAACAGTACCCCCCCCTCAAGGAGGGGGCACCGAACCCTCACCAGAACCACCAGGGCGATCAGGATGAGCCCTATGAAAGGCACGGACCAAATCGGAGGCATGAACATCAGAGGCTGTCACCCAAGAGTTATCCTCCTGACCGTAGCCCTTCCACTTGACCAGATACTGAAGTCTCCGTCTGGAAACACGGGAGTCCAAGATCTTCTCGACAACGTACTCCAACTCACCCTCAACCAACACCGGAGCAGGAGGCTCAACGGAAGGCACAACCGGTACCTCATACCTGCGCAACAATGACCGATGGAAGACATTATGAATAGAAAAAGATGCAGGGAGGTCCAAACGAAAGGACACAGGGTTAAGAATCTCCAATATCTTGTACGGGCCGATGAACCGAGGCTTAAACTTAGGAGAAGAAACCTTCATAGGGACAAAACGAGAAGATAACCACACCAAGTCCCCAACACAAAGACGAGGACCAACACGACGACGGCGGTTGGCAAAATGCTGAGTCTTCTCCTGGGACAACTTCAAATTGTCCACCACATGCCCCCAAATCTGATGCAACCTCTCCACCACAGCATCCACTCCAGGACAATCCGAAGACTCCACCTGACCGGAAGAGAAACGAGGATGAAACCCCGAATTACAGAAGAAAGGAGAAACCAAGGTGGCAGAACTAGCCCGATTATTGAGGGCAAACTCCGCCAAGGGCAAAAAGGCAACCCAATCATCCTGATCCGCAGACACAAAACACCTCAAATAAGTCTCCAAGGTCTGATTAGTTCTCTCGGTCTGGCCATTAGTCTGAGGGTGGAAAGCAGACGAAAAAGACAAATCAATGCCCATCCTGGCACAGAACGCTCGCCAAAATCTAGACACGAATTGGGTTCCCCTGTCAGAAATGATATTCTCCGGAATACCATGCAAGCGCACCACATCTTGAAAAAACAGAGGAACCAGCTCGGATGAAGAAGGCAATTTAGGCAAGGGAACCAAATGGACCATCTTAGAGAAACGGTCACACACCACCCAGATGACAGACATCTTCTGAGAAACAGGGAGATCAGAAATAAAATCCATGGAGATGTGAGTCCAAGGCCTCTTCGGAATATTCAAGGATAACAACAATCCACTAGCCCGAGAACAACAAGGCTTGGCCCGAGCACAAACATCACAAGACTGCACAAAACCTTGCACATCTCGCGACAGGGAAGGCCACCAGAAGGACCTAGCCACCAAATCCCTGGTACCAAAGATTCCAGGATGACCTGCCAACGCAGAAGAATGGACCTCCGAGATGACTCTACTGGTCCAATCATCAGGAACAAACAATCTACCAGGCGGGCAACGATCAGGTCTATCCGCCTGAAACTCCTGCAAGACCCATCGCAAATCTGGGGAAACAGCAGATAATATCACTCCATCCTTAACCCCTTCACCCCGAAGCCTGTTTTCACCTAACTGACACGGCCAATTTTTACAATTCTGACCACTGTCACTTTATGAGGTCATAACTCTGAAACGCTTCAACGGATCTTGGTGATTCTGAGACTGTTTTCTCATGACATATTGTACTTTATGATAGTGGTAAAACTTCTTCGATATGACTTGCATTTATTTGTGAAAAAAACAGAAATTTGTCGAAAATTATAAAAATTTCGCAATTTTCAAATTTTTCGTTTTTATGCCCTTAAATTAGAGAGTTATATCACATAATATAGTTAATAAACAACATTTCCCACATGTCTGCTTTACATCAGCACAATTTTGGAAACATAATTTTTTTTTGTTAGGGAGTTATAAGGGTTAAAAGTTGAAAAGCGATTTCTCATTTTTGCAACAAAATTTGCAAAACCATTTTTTTTACGGACCACCTCACACTTGAAGTGACTTTGAGGGGTCTATATGACAGAAAATGCCCAAAAGTGACACCATTCTAAAAACTGCACCCCTCAAGGTACTCAAAACCACATTAAAAAAGTTTATTAACCCTTCAGGTGCTTCACAGGAATTTTTGGAATGTTTAAAAAAAATTGAACATTTAACTTTTTTTTCACAAAATTTTTACTTCAGATCCAATTTGTTTTATTTTACCAAGGGTAACAGGAGAAATTGGACCAAAAAAGTCATTGTACAATTTGTCCTGAGTACGCTGATACCCCACATGTTGGGGTAAACCATTGATTGGGCACATGGCAGAGCTCGGAAGGGAAGGAGCGCCATTTGACTTTTCAATGCAAAATTGGCTGGAATTGAGATCGGAACCCATGTCGTGTTTGGAGAGCCCCTGACGTGCCTAAACAGTGAAAACCCCCACAAGTGACACCATTTTGGAAAGTAGACCCTCTAAGGAACTAATCTAGATGTGTGGTGAGCACTTTGAACCTCCAAGTGCTTCACAGAAGTTTATAATGTAGAGCCGTAAAAAAAAATTAATATTAATTTTCACAAAAAATGATCTTTTTGCCCCAAATTTTTTATTTTCCCAAGGGTAGCAGGATAAATTGGACCCCAAAATTTGTTGTGCAATTTGTCCTGAGTACGCTGATACCCCATATGTGGGGGTAAACCACTGTTTGGGCGCATGGCAGAGCTCGGAAGGGAAGGAGCGCCATTTGACTTTTCAATGCAAAATTGGCTGGAATTGAGATCGGAACCCATGTCGTGTTTGGAGAGCCCCTGACCTGCCTAAACAGTGGAAACCCCCACAAGTGACACCATTTTGGAAAGTAGACCCTCTAAGGAACTAATCTAGATGTGTGGTGAGCACTTTGAACCTCCAAGTGCTTCACAGAAGTTTATAATATAGAGCCGTAAAAAAAAATGAATATTAATTTTCACAAAAAATGATCTTTTTGCCCCAAATTTTTTATTTTCCCAAGGGTAGCAGGATAAATTGGATGCCAAAAGTTGTTGTGCAATTTGTCCTGAGTACGCTGATACTTCATATATGGGGATAAACCACTGTTTGGGCGCATGGCAGAGCTCGGAAGGGAAGGAGCGCCATTTGACTTTTCAATGCAAAATTGGCTGGAATTGAGATCGGAACCCATGTCGTGTTTGGAGAGCCCCTGACCTGCCTAAACAGTGGAAACCCCCACAAGTGACACCATTTTGGAAAGAAGACCCCCTAAGGAACTTATCTAGATGTGTGGTGAGCACTTTGAACCTCCAAGTGCTTCACAGAAGTTTATCACGCAGAGCCGTGAAAATAAAAAATATTTTTTTTTCCACGAAAATTATATTTTAGCCCCCAGGTTTTTATTTTCCCAAGGGTAACAGGAGAAATTGGACAACAAAAGTTGTTGTGCAATTTGTCCTGAGTACGCTGATACCCCATATGTGGGGGGGAACCACTGTTTGTGCGCACGGCAGAGCTCGGAAGGGAAGGAGCGCCGTTTGAAATGCAGACTTAGATGGATTGGTCTGCAGGTGTCTTGTTGCATTTGCAGAGCCCGTGATGTAACTAAACAGTAGAAACCCCCCACAAGTGACCCCATATTGGAAACTAGACCCCCCACGGAACTTATCTAGATGTGTTGTGAGAACTTTGAACCAACAAGTGTTTCACTACAGTTTATAACGCAAAGCCGCGAAAATAAAAAATATATTTTTTTCCACGAAAATTATATTTTAGCCCCCACGTTTTTATTTTCCCAAGGGTAAGGCTGGTTTCACAATTGCGTTTTTATCTAAATGCGTTTTTAAAAAAAACGCATATGTGAAAAAACGCATGTAAACGCGGTAAAACGCATGCGTTTTTTAGACGCATGCGTTTTTATAGAAAAACACAAGAAAACGAGAAAAAACAAAAAAACCCTAACCCTACCCCTAACCCTAACCTGAAATACGTGGCACTGAAATACGTCGCACTGAAATACGTTTATATACGTATATACGTATATAAGTGCCACGATATTTCAGTGGCCACGTATATAAGTGCCACGTATATAAGTGTCACGTATATAAGTGCCACGTATATAAGTGCCACGTATATAAGTGCCACGTATATAAGTGCCACGTATATAAGTGCCACGTATTTCACGTAAATGCCACGATATTTCAGTGCCACGTATTTCACTGAAATATCGTGGCACTGAAATACGTGGCACTGAAATATCGTGGCACTGAAAGACGTGGCACTGAAATATCGTGGCACTGAAATATCGTGGCACTGAAATACGTGGCACTGAAATATCGTGGCACTGAAATATCGTGGCACTGAAATATCGTGGCACTGAAATACGTGGCACTATGACTGTCAGAAAATGTTCATTAAACGGTTAGGGGTGAGTTTAGGGGTAGGGTTAGGGTTTGGATCCCTTTATCACCTTGATGGTGGTGGGTGACTTTTCAGTGTGTGTTCTGGTTTTTTTCTATAAAAACGCATGCGTTTTTAACGCAAACAAACGCGTTGAGATCGGACGCCATGTCGCGTTTGGAGAGCCCCTGATGTGCCTAAACAGTGAAAACGCCCCAATTCTAACTGAAACCCCAACCCTAACCCTAGCCCTAACCCTAGTCCTAACCCTAGCGCTACTTTCACACTAGCGTTTTTTTTGCATACGTCGCAATGCGTCGTTTTGGCGAAAAAACGCATCCTGCAAAGTCATCTGCAGGATGCGTTTTTTCCCCATAGACTAACATTAGCGACATATTGACACACGTTGCAAGCATCGTGCGACGGTTGCGTCGTGTTGTGGCGGACCGCCGGCAGCAACAAACGTTACATGTAACTTTTTTTGTGCCGACGGTCCACCATTTCCGACCGCGCATGCGCGGCTGGAACTCCGCCCCCACCTCCCCGCACCTCACAATGGGGCAGCGGATGCGTGGAAAAACAGCATCCGCTGCCCCCGTTGTGTGGCGCTTGCAGAGTATGCGTCGGTATGTCGGGCCGACGCAGCGCGACGGCCCCGTACTGACGCTAGTGTGAAAGTAGCCTAACGGGAAAATTGAAATAAATATATTTTTTTAAATTGTATTATTTTTCCCTAACTAAGGGGGTGATGAAGGGGGGTTTGATTTACTTTTACAGCGGGTTATTTAGCGGATTTTTATGATTGGCAGCCGTCGCACACTAAAAGACGCTTTTTATTGCAAAAAATAGTTTTTGCATCACCACATTTTGAGAGCTATAATTTTTCCAGATTTTGGTCCACAGAGTCATGTGATATCTTGTTTTTTGCGGGACGAATTGACGTTTTTATTGGTACCATTTTCGGAAACATGACATTTTTTGATCGCTTTTTATTCCGATTTTTGGGAGGCGGAATGAACAAAAATCAGCAATTCCTGAAATTCTTTTAGGGGGGGCGTTTATACCGTTCCGCGTTTGGTAAAAAGGATAAAGCAGTTTTATTCTTCGGGTCAGTACGATTACAGCGATACCTAATTTATGTAATTTTTTTATGTTTTGGCGCTTTTACACAATAAAAACTATTTTATATAAAAAAATAATTGTTTTTGCATTGCTTTATTCTGAGAGCTATAACTTTTTTATTTTTCTGCTGATGATGCTGTGTGGCGGCTTTTTTTTTGCGGGACAAGATGACGTTTTCAGCGGTACCATGCTTATTTATATACGTCTTTTTGATCGCGTGTTATTCCACTTTTTGTTTGGCGGTATGAGAATAAAGCGTTGTTTTTTGCATCGTTTTTTTTTTTTTTTTTTACGGTGTTCACTGAAGGGGTTAACTAGTGATATAGTTTTATAGGTGGGGTCGTTACGGACGCGGCGATACCAAATATGTGTACTTTTATTGTGTGATTTTTTTTTATTTAGATAAAGAAATGTATTTATGGGAATTTTTTTTTTTTTTTTTCTTTATTTAGGATTTTTTTTTTATTTTTTTTTTTACACATGTGGAAAAAATTTTTTCTTACTTTTTTACTTTGTCCCAGGAGGGGACATCACAGATCGGTGATCAGACCGTGTGCACAGCACTCGGTCTGATCACCGATGTGACAGGCACGTTCCACAGGCTTGCCGGCGCCTGCTATGAGGATTCTCAGCAGACGCCGGCAAGCAGGGTCATCTCATGACCCGGAAGGAGTCCCGTGGCCATCTTGGATCTGGGGACTCCTTCCAGGTCACCGGAGCAGCGCGATCTCATCGCGTTGCTCCGGTGGGAGAGCGCAGGGAGCCCCCGTCCCTGCGCGATCCCCCTCTATGCCGCTGTCACTATTGACAGCGGCATCAGAGGGGTTAAATGCCCGCGATCGGCGATAGCGCCGATCGTGGGCATTGCTGCGGGGTGTCAGCTGTCATATACAGCTGACACCCGCACCCGATCACCGCGGCGCTCAGCGCGAGACCGCGGTGATCGAGCCGCCGTACTAGTACTGCGGCTGTCAGTAATGCAGTGCCGGCAGTGCAGTACTAGTACGGCGCATGTCGGGAAGGGGTTAAGGATACCTGTAGGTTCAGAATTACCAGGGGAATCAGGCTCAAAACTCCTAGAAAGGGCATCCGCCTTCACATTTTTAGAACCCGGTAGGTAAGAAACCACAAAATTAAACCGAGAGAAAAATAACGACCAGCGCGCCTGTCTACGATTCAGGCGCCTGGCGGACTCAAGATAAATCAAATTCTTGTGGTCGGTCAATACCACCACCTGATGTCTAGCCCCCTCAAGCCAATGACGCCACTCCTCAAAAGCCCACTTCATAGCCAAGAGCTCCCGATTACCAATATCATAATTTCGCTCAGCAGGTGAAAACTTACGAGAAAAGAACGCACAAGGTCTCATCACGGAGCAGTCGGAACTTTTCTGTGACAAAACCGCCCCAGCTCCGATTTCTGAAGCGTCGACCTCAACCTGAAAAGGAAGAGTAACATCAGGCTGACGCAACACAGAGGCGGAAGAAAAGTGGCGCTTAAGCTCCCGAAAGGCCTCCACAGCAGCAGGGGACCACTCAGCAACATCAGCACCCTTCTTAGTCAAATCAGTCAACGGTTTAGCGACATCAGAAAAACCAGTTATAAATCGACGATAAAAATTAGCAAAGCCCAAAAACTTCTGAAGGCTCTTAAGAGAAGAGGGTTGCGTCCAATCACAAATAGCCTGAACCTTGACAGGGTCCATCTCAATGGAAGAGGGGGAAAAAATGTACCCCAAAACGAAATCTTTTGAACCCCAAAAACGCACTTAGAACCCTTTACACACAAGGAATTAGAGCGCAAAACCTGAAAAACCCTCCTGACCTGTTGGACATGAGAGTCCCAGTCCTCCGAAAAAATCAAAATATCATCCAGATACACAATCAAAAATTTATCCAAATATTCATGGAAAATGTCATGCATAAAGGACTGAAAGACTGAAGGGGCATTTGAAAGACCAAAAGGCATTACTAAATACTCAAAATGGCCCTCAGGCGTATTAAATGCGGTTTTCCACTCATCCCCCTGCTTAATTCGCACTAAATTATACGCCCCACGAAGATCAATCTTAGAGAACCACTTGGCCCCCTTTATTCGAGCAAACAAATCAGTAAACAGTGGCAAAGGATACTGATATTTAACCGTGATTTTATTCAAAAGCCGATAATCAATACACGGCCTCAAAGAGCCATCTTTTTTAGATACAAAGAAAAAACCGGCTCCTAAGGGAGATGACGAAGGACGAATATGTCCCTTTTCCAAGGACTCCTTAATATATTCCCGCATAGCAGCATGTTCAGGCACAGATAGATTAAATAAACGACCCTTTGGAAACTTACTGCCCGGAATCAGATCTATAGTACAATTGCACTCTCTGTGCGGAGGTAGTGAACCAATTTTAGGCTCCTCAAAAACGTCACGATAATCAGATAAAAATTCCGGAATCTCAGAGGGAATAGATGACGAAATGGAAACCAAAGGTACGTCCCCATGAGTCCCCTGACATCCCCAGCTTAACACAGACATTGCTTTCCAGTCGAGGACTGGGTTATGAGATTGCAGCCATGGCAATCCAAGCACCAACACATCATGTAGATTATACAACACAAGGAAGCGAATAATCTCCTGGTGATCCGGATTAATACGCATATTTACTTGTGTCCAGTATTGTGGTTTATTACTAGCCAATGGCGTGGAGTCAATACCCTTCAGAGGTATAGGAACTTCCAGAGGCTCCAAATCAAACCCACAGCGCTTGGCAAAGGACCAATCCATAAGACTCAACGCGGCGCCAGAGTCGACATAGGCGTCCGCGGTAATAGACGATAAAGAGCAAATCAGGGTCACAGATAGAATAAACTTAGACTGTAAAGTGCCAATTGAAACAGACTTATCAACCTTCTTAGTACGTTTAGAGCATGCTGATATAACATGAGTTGAATCACCACAATAGAAGCATAACCCATTTTTTCGCCTAAAATTCTGTCGTTCGCTTCTGGACAGAATTCTATCACATTGCATAATCTCTGGCGCCTTCTCAGTAGACACCGCCAAATGGTGCACAGGTTTGCACTCCCGCAAACGCCGATCAATCTGAATAGCCAATGTCATGGACTCATTCAGACCTGTAGGCACAGGGAACCCCACCATAACATCCTTAATGGCATCAGAGAGACCCTCTCTGAAATTCGCCGCCAGGGCGCACTCATTCCACTGAGTAAGCACAGACCACTTACGAAATTTTTGGCAGTATATTTCAGCCTCATCTTGCCCTTGAGACAGGGCCATTAAGGCTTTTTCAGCCTGAATCTCTAAATGAGGTTCCTCATAAAGCAACCCCAAAGCCAGGAAAAACGCATCCACATTGAGCAACGCAGGATCCCCTGGTGCCAAAGCAAATGCCCAGTCCTGAGGGTCGCCCCGGAGCAAGGAAATTACAATCCTGACCTGCTGTGCAGGATCTCCAGCGGAGCGAGATCTCAGAGACAAAAATAATTTACAATTATGTTTGAAATTCTGGAAGCGAGATCTATCCCCGGAGAAAAATTCAGGTAAAGGAATTCTAGGTTCAGATATAGGAGCATGAATAACAAAATCCTGTAAACTTTGAACCTTCACAGCGAGATTATCCAAACCTGTAGCTAAACTCTGAGGATCCATATTAATCAGGTGAAATCAGAACCATTCAAGGATTAGAAGGAGAGAGAGACGAAGGCTGCAGTAAGCAGAGATGCAAGTGAATCAACTAATGAGCAAACTCAGGAAAAAAAAAAAAAATTCTCTGCAGAGTTCTTTTCTCTCCTTTCTTCTGCCAATTATTTTAACCCTTGGCCGGCCAAACTGTCATGGTTCTCAATGGCAAGAGAACATAGTAAAGCATACAAAAAGGACTAGCTCTTGGAAGATGGGAACTCGAGCTGACTGTGAGCTAAACCTACCGCACAACTAACAGTGGCAGGGTAGCGTGCCTACGTTTTATCCCTAGACGCCCAGCGCCAGCCGGAGAACTGACTGACCCTAGCAGAGGAAAATACAGACCTGGCTTACCTCTAGAGAAATTTTCCCCAAAAGGCAGACAGTAGCCCCCACATATATTGTCGGTGATTTCAGAGGAAATTGACATACGAAGTATGAAGATAGGTTTAGCAAATTGAGGTCCGCTTACTAGATAGTAGGAAGACAGAAAAGGGAACTTCACAGTCAGCTGAAAACCCTTTCAAAACACCATCCTGAAATTACTTTAAGACTCTAATATCAACTCATGACACCAGAGTGGCAATTTCAGCTCACAAGAGCTTCCAGCCTCAGAAATAATCAATCGCAGAGAACTGGAACAAAAATGCAAAACAAACTTAGGACTACAAGTCCAACTTAGCTGATAGTAGTCTAGGAGCAGGAACATGCAACAGAAAGGCTTCTGGTAACATTGTTGGCCGGCATAGAAATGACTGAGGAGCAAGGTAAATAGAAAACTCCCACATCCTGATGGAAACAGGTGAACAGAGGAGATGAAGCATGCAAGTGCAGTACCACCAGAAACCACCGGGGGAGCCCAGAAACCAAATTCACAACAGTGATAGGACCTT
The DNA here is from genome assembly GCF_051348905.1 of Ranitomeya variabilis. NCBI lineage: Eukaryota > Metazoa > Chordata > Amphibia > Anura > Dendrobatidae > Ranitomeya > Ranitomeya variabilis. The sequence continues at coordinate 300,416,788 of NC_135237.1, read as the reverse complement.
GACCAGAGCTGAACGGCAAGAATACAGACGTCAGAATGGGCTGTGTTTTTACTGTGGTGACTCCACTCATGCTATCTCTGATTGTCCTGAGTGCACTAAATGGTTCACTAGGTCTGTCACCATTGGTACGGTACAGCCAAAATTTCTTTTGTCCGTTACTCTGATTTGCTCTTTGTTGTCCTATTCTGTTATGGCATTTGTGGATTCAGGCGCTGCCCTGAATTTGATGGACTTGGAGTTTGCCAGGCGCTGTGGTTTTTTCTTGGAGCCCTTACAGTATCCTATTCCATTGAGAGGAATTGATGCTACACCTTTGGCCAAGAATAAGCCTCAGTACTGGACTCAATTGACCATGTGCATGGCTCCTGGACATCAGGAGGATATTCGCTTTTTGGTGTTGCATAATCTGCATGATGTGGTCGTTTTGGGTTTGCCATGGCTACAGGTCCATAATCCAGTATTGGATTGGAAATCAATGTCTGTATCCAGTTGGGGTTGTCAAGAGGTACATGGGGATGTCCCATTGTTGTCTATTTCGTCTTCTCATCCTTCTGAAGTCCCTGAGTTCTTGTCAGATTACCGGGATGTATTTGATGAGCCCAAATCCAGTGCCCTACCTCCTCATAGGGATTGCGATTGTGCTATTAATTTGATTCCTGGTAGTAAGTTTCCGAAGGGCCGACTGTTCAATTTATCTGTGCCAGAACACGCCGCAATTCGGAGTTATATAAAGGAGTCCTTGGAGAAAGGGCATATTCGCCCGTCGTCGTCACCGTTGGGAGCAGGGTTCTTTTTTGTGGCCAAGAAGGATGGTTCTCTGAGACCTTGTATAGATTACCGCCTTCTCAATAAAATCACCGTCAAATTTCAGTTCCCTTTGCCGCTACTGTCTGACTTGTTTGCTCGGATTAAGGGGGCTAGCTGGTTCACCAAGATAGATCTTCGAGGGGCGTATAATCTTGTGCGTATTAAACGGGGCGACAAATGGAAAACAGCATTTAATACGCCCGAGGGCCATTTTGAGTACTTGGTGATGCCATTCGGGCTTTCTAATGCTCCATCTGTGTTTCAGTCCTTTATGCATGACATCTTCCGAAAGTACCTGGAAAAGATTCATGATTGTATATTTGGATGATATTTTGGTCTTTTCGGACGATTGGGAGTCTCATGTGAAGCAGGTCAGAATGGTGTTCCAGGTCCTTCGTGCTAATTCCTTGTTTGTGAAGGGGTCTAAATGTCTCTTTGGAGTTCAGAAGGTTTCATTTTTGGGCTTCATTGTTTCCCCTTCTACTATCGAGATGGACCCTGTTAAAGTTCAGGCCATTTATGATTGGACTCAGCCTACTTCTGTGAAGAGCCTTCAGAAATTTCTGGGCTTTGCTAATTGTTACCGTCGCTTCATCGCTAATTTTTCTAGTGTTGTTAAACCATTGACTGATTTAACCAAGAAAGGTGCTGATGTGGTCAATTGGTCCTCTACGGCCGTTGAGGCTTTTCAGAAGCTGAAGCATCTTTTTTCTTCTGCCCCTGTGTTGTTTCAGCCAGATGTTTCACTCCCGTTTCAGGTCGAGGTGGATGCTTCTGAGATTGGAGCAGGGGCTGTTTTGTCTCAAAGAGGTTCTGATGGCTCTGTGATGAAACCATGTGCTTTCTTTTCTAGAAAGTTTTCACCTGCTGAGTGCAATTATGATGTGGGCAATCGAGAGTTGTTGGCTATGAAGTGGGCGTTTGAGGAGTGGCGACATTGGCTTGAAGGAGCCAAACATCGCGTGGTGGTCTTGACGGATCACAAGCATCTGACTTATCTCGAGTCTGCCAAGCGGTTGAATCCTAGACATGCTCAATGGTCGCTGTTTTTCTCCCGCTTCAATTTTGTGGTTTCGTACCTTCCGGGTTCTAAGAATGTGAAGGCTGATGCCCTTTCAAGCAGTTTTGTGCCTGATTCTCCGGGAGTTCCTGAGCCGGCTGGTATTCTCAAAGAGGGGGTAATTTTGTCTGCCATCTCCCCTGATTTGCGGCGGGTGCTGCAGGAGTTTCAGGCTGATAGACCTGACCGTTGCCCAGCAGAGAAGCTGTTTGTCCCTGATAGATGGACTAGTAGAGTTATCTCTGAGGTTCATTGTTCGGTGTTGGCTGGTCATCCTGGAATCTTTGGTACCAGAGATTTGGTGGCTAGATCCTTTTGGTGGCCTTCCTTGTCACGAGATGTGCGTTCTTTTGTGCAGTCCTGTGGGACTTGTGCTCGGGCTAAGCCCTGCCGTTCTCGTGCCAGTGGGTTGCTTTTGCCCTTGCCGGTCCCGAAAAGGCCCTGGAGGCATATTTCCATGGATTTTATTTCAGATCTCCCTGTCTCTCAGAGAATGTCATTTATCTGGGTGGTTTGTGATCGCTTCTCTAAGATGGTCCATTTGGTACCTTTGCCTAAATTGCCTTCCTCCTCTGATTTGGTTCCATTGTTTTTCCAGCATGTGGTTCATTTACATGGCATTCCGGAGAACATCGTGTCGGACAGAGGTTCCCAGTTTGTTTCAAGATTTTGGCAGTCCTTTTGTGCTAAGATGGGCATTGATTTGTCTTTTTCTTCAGCTTTCCATCCTCAGACAAATGGCCAAACCGAACGAACCAATCAGACTTTGGAAACATATCTGAGATGCTTTGTTTCTGCTGATCAGGATGATTGGGTGTCCTTCTTGCCTTTGGCTGAGTTCGCCCTTAATAATCGGGCCAGCTCGGCCACTTTGGTTTCGCCTTTTTTCTGTAATTCTGGTTTCCACCCTCGTTTTTCTTCAGGGCAGGTTGAGCCTTCGGACTGTCCTGGTGTGGATTCTGTGGTGGACAGGTTGCAGCAAATTTGGACTCACGTAGTGGACAATTTGACATTGTCCCAGGAGTAGGCTCAACGTTTCGCTAACCGCCGTCGCTGTGTTGGTCCCCGACTTCGTGTTGGGGATTTGGTTTGGTTGTCGTCTCGTTTTGTTCCTATGAAGGTTTCGTCTCCTAAGTTTAAGCCTCGTTTCATTGGTCCTTATAAGATTTCTGAAATTCTTAATCCTGTGTCATTTCGTTTGGACCTTCCAGCTTCTTTCGCCATCCATAATGTGTTCCATAGGTCGTTATTGCTGAGATATGTGGCTCCTATGGTTCCCTCCGTTGATCCTCCTGCCCCGGTGTTGGTTGAGGGGGAGTTGGAGTATGTGGTGGAGAAGATTTTGGATTCTCGTATTTCGAGACGGAAACTTCAGTACCTAGTCAAGTGGGAAGGTTATGGTCAGGAGGATAATTCCTGGGTGGTTGCCTCTGATGTTCATGCTGCCGATCTTGTTCGTGCCTTTCATTTGGCTCGTCCGGATCAGCCTGGAGGCTCTGGTGAGGGTTCAGTGACCCCTCCTCAAGGGGGGTTACTGTTGTGAATTCTGTTCTCAAGCTCCCTCCTGTGGTTATGAATGGTACTTCGGCGAGTTCTGTTCATGGACTCCCTCTGGTGGCTGTGAGTGGAGCTGCTGGTTCTGAGGTTCCTTCCCCAGCTGATCTCATTTAGGCCCTGGCTGGCTGCTCTATTTAACTCCACTCAGATTGTTACTTGATGCCAGCTGTCAATGTCCTAGTACTGGTTCAGTTCTCTTGGATCTTTCAGATGACCTGTCTCCTTCGGCAAAAGCTAAGTCCCTGCTAGCTTATTTGTTACCACTGTTTTTTGTCCAGCTTGCTATCATGATTTTGTCCTGTTAGCTGGAAGCTCTGGGATGCAGAGTGGCACCACCACGCCATGAGTCGGTGCGGTGGTTTCTTTTGCACACTCTGCGTGGTTTTTTGTTAGTTTTTTTATGCTGACCGCAAAGATACCTTTTCTATCCTCAGTCTGTTTAGTTAAGTCTGGCCTCCTATGCTGAAACATATTTCATTCCTGTGTTTGTGACTTCCATCTTAACTCACAGTCAATATATGTGGGGGGCTGCCTATTTCTTTGGGGAATTTCTCTGAGGCAAGGTAGGCTGTATTTTCTATCTTTAGGGGTAGTTAGCTCTTAGGCTGTGAAGAGGCGTCTAGGTAGAGTCAGTAACGCTCCACGGCTATTTCTAGTTGTTGTGATAGGATTAGGGGTTGCGGTCAGCAGAGCTCCCACTTCCCAGAGCTCGTCTTGTATTACTAGTTTGCTCATCTGGTCATTGCTAGTGCTCCTAACCACCAGCTCATCATAACAGATGGCTTACAATTGGAGGATGATATGATGCTGGTGACCAGCATCAGACATGAGGACGGTATTCTAGCTACGTAAGTTTTTCTGAGTATGTCAAATCTACCCTTGAACATCAGAAAATTAATCATTGGACTCCTTAGGTTTACGTTAACCCATTTTTTTTGTTTTTAAGGGGTCTTTCTTCCTGCAGCTCCAGGCAACAGCCATGGGGGCTACTTTTGCCCCAGCATACGCCAATCTGTTCCTGGGGCTGTGGGAGAGAGACCTCTCCCTGCCGGATCAGTTGTCGCCTTTGTGCCGTGTCCTCTCATGGATGCTGTACATCGACTACATATTAATGATCTGGCAGGGGTCACGGGATGACCTTGAGACACTCATGTCATCCCTTAATGACAATCAGTTAAATATATACATTACTTATAGGTACAATCCAAAAACCTTTGAGGTTCTGGATGTACTATTACAAAAGGATGAGAAAGGGGGGGGTACAGACCAACATTTTCCGTAAACCAACTTCCAGGAACATGCTGTTGCATGTGACCTCATCCCATCCTGTGCATATGATCCAATCGGTCCCCAGTGGCCATTTCTATGATTGCATAGATTATATTCAACAGATGATGATTTCTTTGAACAGGCCGAAGATCTTAAACAAAGATTGAAGGAGCACGGTTTCAGTAACCGCATGGTTAAGAAGGCCTTCAATAGGGCCAAATATTCATCTAGGAATACCGTACTATATGGCCCAAAACAACTAAAAAATAGTCAAGGTATAGTAAGATTTGTGATGGATTTCCACATTTTGCCCGTATGAGAGACATCATGGATAAATCACGGCGTATCTTAAGGGCGGATCCAGTGATCTCTAGATTTCTACCTACAAGAGTTGCAGCGAGAAATCAAAAAATCTGCTGGATCACTTGGTCTGTAGCCACTATACCGGAGAACCTGGTAATATGTTTTTGGACCAGGTGGTGGTACGAACTAGATGTTTCTCATGTGGCCGTTGTGTTGCTTGTACTAACATCAACCGTATAGATAACTTTGTGAGTTAGGATGGTTCTCGTGAATTTACGATCAAAAAACGAATCACGTATACCAGAAGGTATGCAATCTACTATGCAGTATGCCCGTGTCATAAAATCTACATGGGTATGACTACCAGACAAATTAAAGATACGTGTTAGAGAACACGTGTTAGGAATTGGGGCAGCAGCTACCGTGGAGGATGTGGCATCACTTAAAACTATCCCCCGCCACTTTAGAAAATACCATGATTGTAATGGGGACCTTCTTAGAGTCCTGTTATGGTTCTCAATGGCAAGAGAACATAGCCCAGCATACATAGGAACTAGCTCTTGGAAGGATGGAAACTTAAACTGACCATGAACTAAACCTGCCGCACAACTAACAGTAGCCGGGTAGCGTAGCCTGCGTTTTATCCCTAGACGCCCAGCGCCGGCCGGAGGACTAACTAATCCTGGCAGAGGAAAATATAGTCCTGGCTCACCTCTAGAGAAATTTCCCCGAAAGGCAGACAGAGGCCCCCACATATATTGGCGGTGATTTAAGATGAAAATGACAAACGTAGTATGAAAATAGGTTTAGCAAAATCGAGGTCCGCTTACTAGATAGCAGGAAGACAGAAAGGGTACTTTCATGGTCAGCTGAAAACCCTATCAATACACCATCCTGAAATTACTTTAAGACTCTAGTATTAACTCATAACATCAGAGTGGCAATTTCAGATCACAAGAGCTTTCCAGACACAGAAACGAAACTGCAGCTGTGAACTGGAACAAAATGCAAAAAACAAACAAGGACAAAAGTCCGACTTAGCTGGAAGTTGTCTGGTAGCAGGAACATGCACAGAAAGGCTTCTGATTACAATGTTGACCGGCATGGAAGTGACAGAGGAGCAAGGTTAAATAGCGACTCCCACATCCTGATGGGAACAGGTGAACAGAGGGGATGATGCACACAAGTTCAATTCCACCAGTGGCCACCGGGGGAGCCCAAAATCCAATTTCACAACAGTACCCCCCCCTCAAGGAGGGGGCACCGAACCCTCACCAGAACCACCAGGGCGATCAGGATGAGCCCTATGAAAGGCACGGACCAGATCGGAGGCATGAACATCAGAGGCAGTCACCCAAGAATTATCCTCCTGACCGTATCCCTTCCATTTGACCAGATACTGGAGTTTCCGTCTGGAAACACGGGAGTCCAAGATTTTTTCCACAACGTACTCCAACTCGCCCTCAACCAACACCGGAGCAGGAGGCTCAACGGAAGGCACAACCGGTACCTCATACCTGCGCAACAATGACCGATGAAAAACATTATGAATAGAAAAAGATGCAGGGAGGTCCAAACGGAAGGACACAGGGTTAAGAATCTCCAATATCTTGTACGGGCCGATGAACCGAGGCTTAAACTTAGGAGAAGAAACCCTCATAGGGACAAAACGAGAAGACAACCACACCAAGTCCCCGACACAAAGCCGAGGACCAACCCGACGCCGGCGGTTGGCAAAAAGCTGAGTCTTCTCCTGGGACAACTTCAAATTGTCCACCACCTGCCCCCAAATCTGATGCAACCTCTCCACCACAGCATCCACTCCAGGACAATCCGAAGATTCCACCTGACCGGAGGAAAATCGAGGATGAAACCCCGAATTACAGAAAAAAGGAGACACCAAGGTGGCAGAGCTGGCCCGATTATTGAGGGCAAACTCCGCTAAAGGCAAAAAAGCAACCCAATCATCCTGATCTGCAGACACAAAACACCTCAAATATGTCTCCAAAGTCTGATTCGTCCGCTCGGTCTGGCCATTAGTCTGAGGATGGAAAGCAGACGAGAAAGACAAATCTATGCCCATCCTAGCACAGAATGCCCGCCAAAATCTAGACACGAATTGGGTTCCTCTGTCAGAAACGATATTCTCCGGAATACCATGCAAACGAACCACATTTTGAAAAAACAGAGGAACCAACTCGGAAGAAGAAGGCAACTTGGGCAGGGGAACCAAATGGACCATCTTAGAGAAACGGTCACACACCACCCAGATGACAGACATCTTCTGAGAAACAGGAAGATCCGAAATAAAATCCATCGAGATGTGCGTCCAAGGCCTCTTCGGGATAGGCAAGGGCAACAACAATCCACTAGCCCGAGAACAACAAGGCTTGGCCCGAGCACAAACGTCACAAGACTGCACAAAGCCTCGTACATCTCGTGACAGGGAAGGCCACCAGAAGGACCTTGCCACCAAATCCCTGGTACCAAAGATTCCAGGATGACCTGCCAACGCAGAAGAATGAACCTCAGAAATGACTTTACTGGTCCAATCATCAGGAACAAACAGTCTACCAGGTGGGCAACGATCAGGTCTATCCGCCTGAAAATCCTGCAAGGCCCGCCGCAGGTCTGGAGAAACGGCAGACAATATCACTCCATCCTTAAGGATACCTGTAGGTTCAGAATTACCAGGGGAGTCAGGCTCAAAACTCCTAGAAAGGGCATCCGCCTTAACATTCTTAGAACCCGGTAGGTATGACACCACAAAATTAAACCGAGAGAAAAACAACGACCAGCGCGCCTGTCTAGGATTCAGGCGTCTGGCGGACTCAAGATAAATCAAATTCTTGTGGTCGGTCAATACCACCACCTGATGTCTAGCCCCCTCAAGCCAATGACGCCACTCCTCAAAAGCCCACTTCATGGCCAAAAGCTCCCGATTCCCAATATCATAATTCCGCTCGGCGGGCGAAAATTTACGAGAAAAAAAAGCACAAGGTTTCATCACGGAGCAGTCGGAACTTCTTTGCGACAAAACCGCCCCAGCTCCGATTTCAGAAGCGTCGACCTCAACCTGAAAAGGAAGAGCAACATCAGGCTGACGCAACACAGGGGCGGAAGAAAAGCGGCGCTTAAGCTCCCGAAAGGCCTCCACAGCAGCAGGGGACCAATCAGCAACATCAGCACCCTTCTTAGTCAAATCAGTCAATGGTTTAACAACATCAGAAAAACCAGCAATAAATCGACGATAAAAGTTAGCAAAGCCCAAAAATTTCTGAAGACTCTTAAGAGAAGAGGGTTGCGTCCAATCACAAATAGCCCGAACCTTGACAGGATCCATCTTGATGGAAGAGGGGGAAAAAATGTATCCCAAGAAGGAAATCTTTTGAACCCCAAAAACGCACTTAGAACCCTTCACACACAAGGAATTAGACCGCAAAACCTGAAAAACCCTCCTGACCTGCTGGACATGAGAGTCCCAGTCATCCGAAAAAATCAGAATATCATCCAGATACACGATCATAAATTTATCCAAATAATCACGGAAAATGTCATGCATAAAGGACTGAAAGACTGAAGGGGCATTTGAAAGGCCAAAAGGCATCACCAAATACTCAAAGTGGCCCTCGGGCGTATTAAATGCGGTTTTCCACTCATCCCCCTGCTTAATTCGCACCAAATTATACGCCCCACGGAGATCTATCTTAGAGAACCACTTGGCCCCCTTTATGCGAGCAAACAAATCAGTCAGCAGTGGCAACGGATATTGATATTTAACCGTGATTTTATTCAAAAGCCGATAATCAATACACGGCCTCAAAGAGCCATCTTTCTTAGACACAAAGAAAAAACCGGCTCCTAAGGGAGATGACGAAGGACGAATATGTCCCTTTTCCAAGGACTCCTTTATATATTCTCGCATAGCAGCATGTTCAGGCACAGACAGATTAAATAAACGACCCTTAGGGTATTTACTACCCGGAATCAAATCTATGGCACAATCGCACTCCCGGTGCGGAGGTAATGAACCAAGCTTAGGTTCTTCAAAAACGTCACGATAGTCAGACAAGAATTCAGGAATCTCAGAGGGAATAGATGACGAAATGGAAACCAAAGGTACGTCCCCATGCATCCCCTTACATCCCCAGCTTAACACAGACATAGCGTTCCAGTCGAGGACTGGGTTATGAGATTGCAGCCATGGCAATCCAAGCACCAACACATCATGTAGATTATACAGCACAAGAAAGCGAATAATCTCCTGATGATCCGGATTAATTCGCATAGTTACTTGTGTCCAGTATTGTGGTTTATTATTAGCCAATGGGGTGGAGTCAATCCCCTTCAGAGGTATAGGAGTTTCAAGAGGCTCTAAATCATACCCACAGTGTTTGGCAAAGGACCAATCCACAAGACTCAAAGCGGCGCCAGAGTCGACATAGGCATCCACGGTAATAGATGATAAAGAACAAATCAGGGTCACAGATAGAATAAACTTAGACTGAAAAGTGCCAATTGAAACTGACTTATCAAGCTTCTTAGTACGCTTAGAGCATGCTGATATAACATGAGTTGAATCACCACAATAAAAGCACAACCCATTTTTTCGTCTAAAATTCTGCCGTTCGCTTCTGGACAGAATTCTATCACATTGCATATTCTCTGGCGTCTTCTCAGTAGACACCGCCAAATGGTGCACAGGTTTGCGCTCCCGCAGACGTCTATCGATCTGGATAGCCATTGTCATGGACTCATTCAGACCCGCAGGCACAGGGAACCCCACCATAACATCCTTAACGGCATCAGAGAGACCCTCTCTGAAATTCGCCGCCAGGGCGCACTCATTCCACTGAGTAAGCACAGACCATTTACGGAATTTTTGGCAGTATATTTCAACTTCATCTTGCCCCTGAGATAGGGACATCAAGGCTTTTTCCGCCTGAAGCTCTAAATGAGGTTCCTCATAAAGCAACCCCAAGGCCAGAAAAAACGCATCCACATTGAGCAACGCAGGATCCCCTGGAGCCAATGCAAAAGCCCAATCTTGAGGGTCGCCCCGGAGCAAGGAAATCACAATCCTGACCTGCTGAGCAGGATCTCCAGCAGAGCGAGATTTCAGGGACAAAAACAACTTGCAATTATTTTTGAAATTTTGAAAGCAAGATCTATTCCCCGAGAAAAATTCAGGCAAAGGAATTCTAGGTTCAGATATAGGAACATGAACAACAAAATCTTGTAAATTTTGAACTTTCGTGGTGAGATTATTCAAACCTGCAGCTAAACTCTGAATATGCATTTTAAACAGGTGAACACAGAGCCATTCCAGGATTAGAAGGAGAGAGAGAGAGGAAGGCTGCAATATAGGCAGACTTGCAAGTGATTCAATTGAAAGCACACTCAGAACTGAAGGAAAAAAAAAAAAAAAAAAATTTTCAGCAGACTTCTTTTTTCTCTCCTTTCTCTGCCAATTAATTTAACCCTTTGTGGGCCGGTCAAACTGTTATGGTTCTCAATGGCAAGAGAACATAGCCCAGCATACATAGGAACTAGCTCTTGGAAGGATGGAAACTTAAACTGACCATGAACTAAACCTGCCGCACAACTAACAGTAGCCGGGTAGCGTAGCCTGCGTTTTATCCCTAGACGCCCAGCGCCGGCCGGAGGACTAACTAATCCTGGCAGAGGAAAATATAGTCCTGGCTCACCTCTAGAGAAATTTCCCCGAAAGGCAGACAGAGGCCCCCACATATATTGGCGGTGATTTAAGATGAAAATGACAAACGTAGTATGAAAATAGGTTTAGCAAAATCGAGGTCCGCTTACTAGATAGCAGGAAGACAGAAAGGGTACTTTCATGGTCAGCTGAAAACCCTATCAATACACCATCCTGAAATTACTTTAAGACTCTAGTATTAACTCATAACATCAGAGTGGCAATTTCAGATCACAAGAGCTTTCCAGACACAGAAACGAAACTGCAGCTGTGAACTGGAACAAAATGCAAAAAACAAACAAGGACAAAAGTCCGACTTAGCTGGAAGTTGTCTGGTAGCAGGAACATGCACAGAAAGGCTTCTGATTACAATGTTGACCGGCATGGAAGTGACAGAGGAGCAAGGTTAAATAGCGACTCCCACATCCTGATGGGAACAGGTGAACAGAGGGGATGATGCACACAAGTTCAATTCCACCAGTGGCCACCGGGGGAGCCCAAAATCCAATTTCACAACAGAGTCCGTGGTATTGATATGCTTGATGTGGGCATCCGTGGTGGAGATATAACCAGGAGGTTGGAAACTTGAGTCCAGTTGGAAACAGACCCTTGGCACGGTCCATCCATCTGGGCTCAATGAAAATATTAGCTATGCCCCATTCTTATAGTCTTCTCCCATTATTGATCAATGGTGACCTATTTTTTTCATTGTCCCCATGTTTTATATTTTCTTTTAGTATATTCAAATATTATATTTCGTATATATTGATATGTTAAGGAGGAGCGGGAAGTGGCAGGATGTGGTCCCATACACTATGGAAAAGTTATGCAGTGAATTCCGTCCGGATGACATCATTCAATTGTAATGATTTAAATGTCCAATTACTGATATAATCATGTTGTAATTTATATGTTAGATTACTGTTTGGTGATCTAGGGTATTATACTGTACTATGATGAGTCTTATGCCATAGTTTTATGTGGGCATTATTATTATAATGCCATAGTGAGTAGTTATGTGGGTCGTCTCTGACTGTAATACACCCGCTGCACTATTGTGTGGGTTTGTTTGTGATTAGTATGAGTGTACACATGGTCTCCACACTCCTTCCCCTGATGCACATGTTGTCCACTCGCTGCTGCGCCGGTTTGTTTTTGGCGTCTTGTGACGTGGTAGGGGCCTGCCCCGGCCCCGCCCACTTGTGACGCCGACTTGCTGGCAATGCCGCTGACTTGGCAACAGCTCACGTCACATCTGGGGGAGGAAATGTCATCTCCGGCTATGCGGGTGGTGAGGCAAAAGTGTCTCTGCAGCTCTTTGGAGAATACATCTGCATAGGATTGATAATGTTTGAGAAGATAGGAAAGATCTGCGGGCACCCCTGTGGTGGACACCTGAACACACTCCCTCTGACATCTACCCTCACAAGACTCACTCCATCCCAATATTCTCCCAGAGGACCACTCAATATGGGGGAATAATGTCGTAACCAAGGTACCCCTAGTAAGACCTCGTCAGTACCCTCGGGTATGATTAATAGGGAGATTATCTCCTGATGTGCTGGAAACATGGTGAGAGTGAATACAATGGACTGATGAGTGATCTGTGAGGGCATTGTCGACACAATTACCACTCGAACGGTCACTGGCTTAGAGAGAATCACCAGAGGTATTGTGTACCGGTGAGCGAAGGGTGAGGACATGAAACTGCCCTCCACCCCGGAATCCACACAAACCTCCACCACATGAGTGGATGGGCCTATAGTGAGTGCCCCCTTAATGGACAATTAGGAGGAATATGCTGCTGTGTCTAGTGAGCCTCCTCCTATGGCCACTAGATGTGGTCATTTCCCGACCACTGAGGACATTTGTTGGCAAAATGTCCTGACTACCAGCAGACATGACAGACCAGAGATACACGAGAGGTCCGGGACTTAGGTCCTGCTCGAGGATCCTCCATGGCCTCTTACAGCTTGGATGCCTGGTCCAGAGATTCCAAAGGTCTGGCAAAGTTAGGTGCCAGCTGAAACCTCAGCCAACAGTGGGCTCACTCTAACCTCCGCTCAGAGAACCGAAGGTCAATATGAGTGGAGACAGATATTAACTCCTCCAGTGTGGCCGGAATCTCCCTAGTGGCCAGAGTGTCCTTCACATGGTCAGCTAGTCATCTCCAAAAAACAGGAATGAGGACTTTATCCGTCCACTCCAGCTCAGATGCTAAAGTCTGAAAGTGGACGGCAAAGTGACTGACCATGGATGAGCCCTGTGTCAATGTCAGCAGTTGGAGCATCGTATCATGGGTGACCCGCTGTCTCACAAAGACAAGCTTCAGAGCACTCAGAAACCGCGAAGCACTCTGCGTAGCCCACTCCAATGCCATGTCAGACAGGAGTGAAATTATAAACCCCACGCTAGCATGCTCTGAGGGTAAATGTGCTGCCAGCAGCTCAAGATGTATCACACACTGGTTCAAGAATCCTCTACACGACTTGCTATCACCTGAGAACTTATCATGCAGCAGAAGACGGGATAAGGCTGGAACAGGGGTGGAAGTGGACATATGGGATGTAGCCTTACTAGCTGCCTGGACGGCTACTGCAGTAACATCCACAGCTGAGGTTGTACACTAGAGAGTTGACAACCTGCCCTCCAGCTGTTGGATGTACCATTACAGTCGCTGCTCATCCGCCATTACTAGCCAGAACCTGGTGCTAATATAATGTTAGGGTTGACGGAACGCACCAAATAAAGTGTAAAGATAAGGTGCGTTCACAACTCGGGGTCCACCATGCTGAGATGGTAACTGATGGTCAGTAATGGCGGTACAGCACCAAACATACAAGGGTTAACTGTCACCAGGTGTGAACTAAAGCGAACTCTGTTGTCTCACAGATCCGCTATAAATTAACTTAAGAGCACCGTACCCTGTTAGCTGTCACAGGGCAGAGCAGATTAGGTGCAAGTAAATTAACTAGACTCAGCCCCTCGGACACGGGGGTGAGAGTCTGTCTAGACCCACTATTCTTGAGGCATCGCACTGGCGATGCCTAAACTGACGCTAATTAGAGATTTAGTGCAACAAGCTGCACTGGTGAAAGCCACTAATAGACGCTAGCTATACAATTTGATGCAATGTGTGCACACGGCGTCGCTCAAGCGATGCCACTACTAGGCGCTGTCTGTACTCCAAACTCCCAAACACATTCACAACAAGAGGGTAGGGGTTCATTAGGAGCTAGCACCAGAGACATACACGCTTGCACATGCACCACAATTTCAGAGTATATTAGCACACAGCCGTGTGGCCATGAGATCCTTTAATAACTACAGTCTTCAAGGACCTTAGTAATAGACAAATCCGAGCAGCTTGAGGACCTGGGCATGGGACCTCCTACCACCAATGAATGGTCATCACCGGGGCATGCTCTGAAGGCCAAAAACAGGACTCAGTCCCAGAAACATCTGCTTGCCGCTGACTAATGCTGGTTGCTATAGCTGGACCTGTGAAGACAGCAT